>NC_091491.1:16410285-16710285 GCF_947461875.1 Haliaeetus albicilla | reverse complement strand
CTACGGCCATACCACCCTGAGAACGCCCGATCTCGTCTGATCTCGGAAGCTAAGCAGGGTCGGGCCCGGTTAGTACTTGGATGGGAGACCGCCTGGGAATACCGGGTGCTGTAGGCTTTTGGCCTTGGCGGAGGCGTTTGGCCTTGGCGGAGGCCGTGGGGCGGCCCCTGTTTTCTTGCTGCGGTGTTGCGGGTGGGGTGTTGCGGAGGGGCAGGTGCGTGCGGGTAGGGGCTGGGGTCGTGGCGGTGGGGCAGGTGTGCTCTGCGACTGTCTGGCGCTCTGCTCTGTGGCTGGGTGGGTCTGCAGTGTGGGGTGAGAGCGTGGTTGTGCTTAGGCGAGAGGGCTTGATGTGGGGTGTGGGGGCAGGTGTGCGTGGGGATGTTTCGAGGTGATGCTGGGGGTCGACGTGGTGAAGGCAGGTGCGGGTGGGTGTTGCCTGCTGCTCCCCTCCGTGGGGCTGCAGTGTGGGGTGGGAGCGCGGTTGTGGTCACCCGAGAGGGCTCTTTGCGGGGCAGGGGTGCGTGGGGACGTGAGCGGGTGGTGCCGGGGGTCATCGCGGTGGGGCAGGTGCGTGTGCTAGAGGCGTGCCGCGGCTCCGCGTGGGTGGGTGAGGCTGCAGTGTGGGGTGGGAGCATGGTGCTGGTGGCCTGAGCGGCCTCTTTGCAGGGCAGGGGTGCGTGGGGACGTGAGCGGGTGGTGCCGGGGGTCATCGCAGTGGGGCAGGTGCGTGTGCTAGAGGCGTGCCGCGTCTGCGCGTGGTTCGGTGTGGCTGCAGTGCGGGGGGGCAGGAGCGCGGTTGTAGTCAACCCGAGAGGGCTGTTGGCGGGGACAGGGCTGCCTACGGCCATACCACCCTGAGAACGCCCGATCTCGTCTGATCTCGGAAGCTAAGCAGGGTCGGGCCCGGTTAGTACTTGGATGGGAGACCGCCTGGGAATACCGGGTGCTGTAGGCTTTTGGCCTTGGCGGAGGCTTTTGGCCTTGGCGGAGGCCGTGGGGCGGCCCCTGTTTTCTTGCTGCGGTGTTGCGGGTGGGGTGTTGCGGAGGGGCAGGTGCGTGCGGGTAGGGGCTGGGGTCGTGGCGGTGGGGCAGGTGTGCTCTGCGACTGTCTGGCGCTCTGCTCTGTGGCTGGGTGGGTCTGCAGCGTGGGGTGAGAGCGTGGTTGTGCTTAGGCGAGAGGGCTTGATGTGGGGTGTGGGGGCAGGTGTGCGTGGGGATGTTTCGAGGTGATGCTGGGGGTCGACGTGGTGAAGGCAGGTGCGGGTGGGTGTTGCCTGCTGCTCCCCTCCGTGGGGCTGCAGTGTGGGGTGGGAGCGCGGTTGTGGTCACCCGAGAGGGCTCTTTGCGGGGCAGGGGTGCGTGGGGACGTGAGCGGGTGGTGCCGGGGGTCATCGCGGTGGGGCAGGTGCGTGTGCTAGAGGCGTGCCGCGGCTCCGCGTGGGTGGGTGAGGCTGCAGTGTGGGGTGGGAGCATGGTGCTGGTGGCCTGAGCGGCCTCTTTGCAGGGCAGGGGTGCGTGGGGACGTGAGCGGGTGGTGCCGGGGGTCATCGCAGTGGGGCAGGTGCGTGTGCTAGAGGCGTGCCGCGTCTGCGCGTGGTTCGGTGTGGCTGCAGTGCGGGGGGGCAGGAGCGCGGTTGTAGTCAACCCGAGAGGGCTGTTGGCGGGGACAGGGCTGCCTACGGCCATACCACCCTGAGAACGCCCGATCTCGTCTGATCTCGGAAGCGAAGCAGGGTCGGGCCCGGTTAGTACTTGGATGGGAGACCGCCTGGGAATACCGGGTGCTGTAGGCTTTTGGCCTTGGCGGAGGCTTTTGGCCTTGGCGGAGGCCGTGGGGCGGCCCCTGTTTTCTTGCTGCGGTGTTGCGGGTGGGGTGTTGCGGAGGGGCAGGTGCGTGCGGGTAGGGGCTGGGGTCGTGGCGGTGGGGCAGGTGTGCTCTGCGACTGTCTGGCGCTCTGCTCTGTGGCTGGGTGGGTCTGCAGTGTGGGGTGAGAGCGTGGTTGTGCTTAGGCGAGAGGGCTTGATGTGGGGTGTGGGGGCAGGTGTGCGTGGGGATGTTTCGAGGTGATGCTGGGGGTCGACGTGGTGAAGGCAGGTGCGGGTGGGTGTTGCCTGCTGCTCCCCTCCGTGGGGCTGCAGTGTGGGGTGGGAGCGCGGTTGTGGTCACCCGAGAGGGCTCTTTGCGGGGCAGGGGTGCGTGGGGACGTGAGCGGGTGGTGCCGGGGGTCATCGCGGTGGGGCAGGTGCGTGTGCTAGAGGCGTGCCGCGGCTCCGCGTGGGTAGGTGAGGCTGCAGTGTGGGGTGGGAGCATGGTGCTGGTGGCCTGAGCGGCCTCTTTGCAGGGCAGGGGTGCGTGGGGACGTGAGCGGGTGGTGCCGGGGGTCATCGCAGTGGGGCAGGTGCGTGTGCTAGAGGCGTGCCGCGTCTGCGCGTGGTTCGGTGTGGCTGCAGTGCGGGGGGGCAGGAGCGCGGTTGTAGTCAACCCGAGAGGGCTGTTGGCGGGGACAGGGCTGCCTACGGCCATACCACCCTGAGAACGCCCGATCTCGTCTGATCTCGGAAGCTAAGCAGGGTCGGGCCCGGTTAGTACTTGGATGGGAGACCGCCTGGGAATACCGGGTGCTGTAGGCTTTTGGCCTTGGCGGAGGCTTTTGGCCTTGGCGGAGGCCGTGGGGCGGCCCCTGTTTTCTTGCTGCGGTGTTGCGGGTGGGGTGTTGCGGAGGGGCAGGTGCGTGCGGGTAGGGGCTGGGGTCGTGGCGGTGGGGCAGGTGTGCTCTGCGACTGTCTGGCGCTCTGCTCTGTGGCTGGGTGGGTCTGCAGCGTGGGGTGAGAGCGTGGTTGTGCTTAGGCGAGAGGGCTTGATGTGGGGTGTGGGGGCAGGTGTGCGTGGGGATGTTTCGAGGTGATGCTGGGGGTCGACGTGGTGAAGGCAGGTGCGGGTGGGTGTTGCCTGCTGCTCCCCTCCGTGGGGCTGCAGTGTGGGGTGGGAGCGCGGTTGTGGTCACCCGAGAGGGCTCTTTGCGGGGCAGGGGTGCGTGGGGACGTGAGCGGGTGGTGCCGGGGGTCATCGCGGTGGGGCAGGTGCGTGTGCTAGAGGCGTGCCGCGGCTCCGCGTGGGTGGGTGAGGCTGCAGTGTGGGGTGGGAGCATGGTGCTGGTGGCCTGAGCGGCCTCTTTGCAGGGCAGGGGTGCGTGGGGACGTGAGCGGGTGGTGCCGGGGGTCATCGCAGTGGGGCAGGTGCGTGTGCTAGAGGCGTGCCGCGTCTGCGCGTGGTTCGGTGTGGCTGCAGTGCGGGGGGGCAGGAGCGCGGTTGTAGTCAACCCGAGAGGGCTGTTGGCGGGGACAGGGCTGCCTACGGCCATACCACCCTGAGAACGCCCGATCTCGTCTGATCTCGGAAGCGAAGCAGGGTCGGGCCCGGTTAGTACTTGGATGGGAGACCGCCTGGGAATACCGGGTGCTGTAGGCTTTTGGCCTTGGCGGAGGCTTTTGGCCTTGGCGGAGGCCGTGGGGCGGCCCCTGTTTTCTTGCTGCGGTGTTGCGGGTGGGGTGTTGCGGAGGGGCAGGTGCGTGCGGGTAGGGGCTGGGGTCGTGGCGGTGGGGCAGGTGTGCTCTGCGACTGTCTGGCGCTCTGCTCTGTGGCTGGGTGGGTCTGCAGCGTGGGGTGAGAGCGTGGTTGTGCTTAGGCGAGAGGGCTTGATGTGGGGTGTGGGGGCAGGTGTGCGTGGGGATGTTTCGAGGTGATGCTGGGGGTCGACGTGGTGAAGGCAGGTGCGGGTGGGTGTTGCCTGCTGCTCCCCTCCGTGGGGCTGCAGTGTGGGGTGGGAGCGCGGTTGTGGTCACCCGAGAGGGCTCTTTGCGGGGCAGGGGTGCGTGGGGACGTGAGCGGGTGGTGCCGGGGGTCATCGCGGTGGGGCAGGTGCGTGTGCTAGAGGCGTGCCGCGGCTCCGCGTGGGTGGGTGAGGCTGCAGTGTGGGGTGGGAGCATGGTGCTGGTGGCCTGAGCGGCCTCTTTGCAGGGCAGGGGTGCGTGGGGACGTGAGCGGGTGGTGCCGGGGGTCATCGCAGTGGGGCAGGTGCGTGTGCTAGAGGCGTGCCGCGTCTGCGCGTGGTTCGGTGTGGCTGCAGTGCGGGGGGGCAGGAGCGCGGTTGTAGTCAACCCGAGAGGGCTGTTGGCGGGGACAGGGCTGCCTACGGCCATACCACCCTGAGAACGCCCGATCTCGTCTGATCTCGGAAGCTAAGCAGGGTCGGGCCCGGTTAGTACTTGGATGGGAGACCGCCTGGGAATACCGGGTGCTGTAGGCTTTTGGCCTTGGCGGAGGCTTTTGGCCTTGGCGGAGGCCGTGGGGCGGCCCCTGTTTTCTTGCTGCGGTGTTGCGGGTGGGGTGTTGCGGAGGGGCAGGTGCGTGCGGGTAGGGGCTGGGGTCGTGGCGGTGGGGCAGGTGTGCTCTGCGACTGTCTGGCGCTCTGCTCTGTGGCTGGGTGGGTCTGCAGCGTGGGGTGAGAGCGTGGTTGTGCTTAGGCGAGAGGGCTTGATGTGGGGTGTGGGGGCAGGTGTGCGTGGGGATGTTTCGAGGTGATGCTGGGGGTCGACGTGGTGAAGGCAGGTGCGGGTGGGTGTTGCCTGCTGCTCCCCTCCGTGGGGCTGCAGTGTGGGGTGGGAGCGCGGTTGTGGTCACCCGAGAGGGCTCTTTGCGGGGCAGGGGTGCGTGGGGACGTGAGCGGGTGGTGCCGGGGGTCATCGCGGTGGGGCAGGTGCGTGTGCTAGAGGCGTGCCGCGGCTCCGCGTGGGTGGGTGAGGCTGCAGTGTGGGGTGGGAGCATGGTGCTGGTGGCCTGAGCGGCCTCTTTGCAGGGCAGGGGTGCGTGGGGACGTGAGCGGGTGGTGCCGGGGGTCATCGCGTTGGGGCAGGTGCGTGTGCTAGAGGCGTGCCGCGTCTGCGCGTGGTTCGGTGTGGCTGCAGTGCGGGGGGGCAGGAGCGCGGTTGTAGTCAACCCGAGAGGGCTGTTGGCAGGGCTGCCTACGGCCATACCACCCTGAGAACGCCCGATCTCGTCTGATCTCGGAAGCTAAGCAGGGTCGGGCCCGGTTAGTACTTGGATGGGAGACCGCCTGGGAATACCGGGTGCTGTAGGCTTTTGGCCTTGGCGGAGGCTTTTGGCCTTGGCGGAGGCCGTGGGGCGGCCCCTGTTTTCTTGCTGCGGTGTTGCGGGTGGGGTGTTGCGGAGGGGCAGGTGCGTGCGGGTAGGGGCTGGGGTCGTGGCGGTGGGGCAGGTGTGCTCTGCGACTGTCTGGCGCTCTGCTCTGTGGCTGGGTGGGTCTGCAGCGTGGGGTGAGAGCGTGGTTGTGCTTAGGCGAGAGGGCTTGATGTGGGGTGTGGGGGCAGGTGTGCGTGGGGATGTTTCGAGGTGATGCTGGGGGTCGACGTGGTGAAGGCAGGTGCGGGTGGGTGTTGCCTGCTGCTCCCCTCCGTGGGGCTGCAGTGTGGGGTGGGAGCGCGGTTGTGGTCACCCGAGAGGGCTCTTTGCGGGGCAGGGGTGCGTGGGGACGTGAGCGGGTGGTGCCGGGGGTCATCGCGGTGGGGCAGGTGCGTGTGCTAGAGGCGTGCCGCGGCTCCGCGTGGGTGGGTGAGGCTGCAGTGTGGGGTGGGAGCATGGTGCTGGTGGCCTGAGCGGCCTCTTTGCAGGGCAGGGGTGCGTGGGGACGTGAGCGGGTGGTGCCGGGGGTCATCGCGTTGGGGCAGGTGCGTGTGCTAGAGGCGTGCTGCGTCTGCGCGTGGTTCGGTGTGGCTGCAGTGCGGGGGGGCAGGAGCGCGGTTGTAGTCAACCCGAGAGGGCTGTTGGCGGGGGCAGGGCTGCCTACGGCCATACCACCCTGAGAACGCCCGATCTCGTCTGATCTCGGAAGCGAAGCAGGGTCGGGCCCGGTTAGTACTTGGATGGGAGACCGCCTGGGAATACCGGGTGCTGTAGGCTTTTGGCCTTGGCGGAGGCTTTTGGCCTTGGCGGAGGCCGTGGGGCGGCCCCTGTTTTCTTGCTGCGGTGTTGCGGGTGGGGTGTTGCGGAGGGGCAGGTGCGTGCGGGTAGGGGCTGGGGTCGTGGCGGTGGGGCAGGTGTGCTCTGCGACTGTCTGGCGCTCTGCTCTGTGGCTGGGTGGGTCTGCAGCGTGGGGTGAGAGCGTGGTTGTGCTTAGGCGAGAGGGCTTGATGTGGGGTGTGGGGGCAGGTGTGCGTGGGGATGTTTCGAGGTGATGCTGGGGGTCGACGTGGTGAAGGCAGGTGCGGGTGGGTGTTGCCTGCTGCTCCCCTCCGTGGGGCTGCAGTGTGGGGTGGGAGCGCGGTTGTGGTCACCCGAGAGGGCTCTTTGCGGGGCAGGGGTGCGTGGGGACGTGAGCGGGTGGTGCCGGGGGTCATCGCGGTGGGGCAGGTGCGTGTGCTAGAGGCGTGCCGCGGCTCCGCGTGGGTGGGTGAGGCTGCAGTGTGGGGTGGGAGCATGGTGCTGGTGGCCTGAGCGGCCTCTTTGCAGGGCAGGGGTGCGTGGGGACGTGGCCGGGTGGTGCCGGGGGTCATCGCGTTGGGGCAGGTGCGTGTGCTAGAGGCGTGCCGCGTCTGCGCGTGGTTCGGTGTGGCTGCAGTGCGGGGGGGCAGGAGCGCGGTTGTAGTCAACCCGAGAGGGCTGTTGGCGGGGGCAGGGCTGCCTACGGCCATACCACCCTGAGAACGCCCGATCTCGTCTGATCTCGGAAGCGAAGCAGGGTCGGGCCCGGTTAGTACTTGGATGGGAGACCGCCTGGGAATACCGGGTGCTGTAGGCTTTTGGCCTTGGCGGAGGCGTTTGGCCTTGGCGGAGGCCGTGGGGCGGCCCCTGTTTTCTTGCTGCGGTGTTGCGGGTGGGGTGTTGCGGAGGGGCAGGTGCGTGCGGGTAGGGGCTGGGGTCGTGGCGGTGGGGCAGGTGTGCTCTGCGACTGTCTGGCGCTCTGCTCTGTGGCTGGGTGGGTCTGCAGTGTGGGGTGAGAGCGTGGTTGTGCTTAGGCGAGAGGGCTTGATGTGGGGTGTGGGGGCAGGTGTGCGTGGGGATGTTTCGAGGTGATGCTGGGGGTCGACGTGGTGAAGGCAGGTGCGGGTGGGTGTTGCCTGCTGCTCCCCTCCGTGGGGCTGCAGTGTGGGGTGGGAGCGCGGTTGTGGTCACCCGAGAGGGCTCTTTGCGGGGCAGGGGTGCGTGGGGACGTGAGCGGGTGGTGCCGGGGGTCATCGCGGTGGGGCAGGTGCGTGTGCTAGAGGCGTGCCGCGGCTCCGCGTGGGTGGGTGAGGCTGCAGTGTGGGGTGGGAGCATGGTGCTGGTGGCCTGAGCGGCCTCTTTGCAGGGCAGGGGTGCGTGGGGACGTGAGCGGGTGGTGCCGGGGGTCATCGCGTTGGGGCAGGTGCGTGTGCTAGAGGCGTGCCGCGTCTGCGCGTGGTTCGGTGTGGCTGCAGTGCGGGGGGGCAGGAGCGCGGTTGTAGTCAACCCGAGAGGGCTGTTGGCAGGGCTGCCTACGGCCATACCACCCTGAGAACGCCCGATCTCGTCTGATCTCGGAAGCTAAGCAGGGTCGGGCCCGGTTAGTACTTGGATGGGAGACCGCCTGGGAATACCGGGTGCTGTAGGCTTTTGGCCTTGGCGGAGGCTTTTGGCCTTGGCGGAGGCCGTGGGGCGGCCCCTGTTTTCTTGCTGCGGTGTTGCGGGTGGGGTGTTGCGGAGGGGCAGGTGCGTGCGGGTAGGGGCTGGGGTCGTGGCGGTGGGGCAGGTGTGCTCTGCGACTGTCTGGCGCTCTGCTCTGTGGCTGGGTGGGTCTGCAGCGTGGGGTGAGAGCGTGGTTGTGCTTAGGCGAGAGGGCTTGATGTGGGGTGTGGGGGCAGGTGTGCGTGGGGATGTTTCGAGGTGATGCTGGGGGTCGACGTGGTGAAGGCAGGTGCGGGTGGGTGTTGCCTGCTGCTCCCCTCCGTGGGGCTGCAGTGTGGGGTGGGAGCGCGGTTGTGGTCACCCGAGAGGGCTCTTTGCGGGGCAGGGGTGCGTGGGGACGTGAGCGGGTGGTGCCGGGGGTCATCGCGGTGGGGCAGGTGCGTGTGCTAGAGGCGTGCCGCGGCTCCGCGTGGGTGGGTGAGGCTGCAGTGTGGGGTGGGAGCATGGTGCTGGTGGCCTGAGCGGCCTCTTTGCAGGGCAGGGGTGCGTGGGGACGTGAGCGGGTGGTGCCGGGGGTCATCGCGTTGGGGCAGGTGCGTGTGCTAGAGGCGTGCCGCGTCTGCGCGTGGTTCGGTGTGGCTGCAGTGCGGGGGGGCAGGAGCGCGGTTGTAGTCAACCCGAGAGGGCTGTTGGCGGGGGCAGGGCTGCCTACGGCCATACCACCCTGAGAACGCCCGATCTCGTCTGATCTCGGAAGCTAAGCAGGGTCGGGCCCGGTTAGTACTTGGATGGGAGACCGCCTGGGAATACCGGGTGCTGTAGGCTTTTGGCCTTGGCGGAGGCTTTTGGCCTTGGCGGAGGCCGTGGGGCGGCCCCTGTTTTCTTGCTGCGGTGTTGCGGGTGGGGTGTTGCGGAGGGGCAGGTGCGTGCGGGTAGGGGCTGGGGTCGTGGCGGTGGGGCAGGTGTGCTCTGCGACTGTCTGGCGCTCTGCTCTGTGGCTGGGTGGGTCTGCAGTGTGGGGTGAGAGCGTGGTTGTGCTTAGGCGAGAGGGCTTGATGTGGGGTGTGGGGGCAGGTGTGCGTGGGGATGTTTCGAGGTGATGCTGGGGGTCGACGTGGTGAAGGCAGGTGCGGGTGGGTGTTGCCTGCTGCTCCCCTCTGTGGGGCTGCAGTGTGGGGTGGGAGCGCGGTTGTGGTCACCCGAGAGGGCTCTTTGCGGGGCAGGGGTGCGTGGGGACGTGAGCGGGTGGTGCCGGGGGTCATCGCGGTGGGGCAGGTGCGTGTGCTAGAGGCGTGCCGCGGCTCCGCGTGGGTGGGTGAGGCTGCAGTGTGGGGTGGGAGCATGGTGCTGGTGGCCTGAGCGGCCTCTTTGCAGGGCAGGGGTGCGTGGGGACGTGGCCGGGTGGTGCCGGGGGTCATCGCGTTGGGGCAGGTGCGTGTGCTAGAGGCGTGCCGCGTCTGCGCGTGGTTCGGTGTGGCTGCAGTGCGGGGGGGCAGGAGCGCGGTTGTAGTCAACCGGAGAGGGCTGTTGGCGGGGACAGGGCTGCCTACGGCCATACCACCCTGAGAACGCCCGATCTCGTCTGATCTCGGAAGCTAAGCAGGGTCGGGCCCGGTTAGTACTTGGATGGGAGACCGCCTGGGAATACCGGGTGCTGTAGGCTTTTGGCCTTGGCGGAGGCGTTTGGCCTTGGCGGAGGCCGTGGGGCGGCCCCTGTTTTCTTGCTGCGGTGTTGCGGGTGGGGTGTTGCGGAGGGGCAGGTGCGTGCGGGTAGGGGCTGGGGTCGTGGCGGTGGGGCAGGTGTGCTCTGCGACTGTCTGGCGCTCTGCTCTGTGGCTGGGTGGGTCTGCAGTGTGGGGTGAGAGCGTGGTTGTGCTTAGGCGAGAGGGCTTGATGTGGGGTGTGGGGGCAGGTGTGCGTGGGGATGTTTCGAGGTGATGCTGGGGGTCGACGTGGTGAAGGCAGGTGCGGGTGGGTGTTGCCTGCTGCTCCCCTCCGTGGGGCTGCAGTGTGGGGTGGGAGCGCGGTTGTGGTCACCCGAGAGGGCTCTTTGCGGGGCAGGGGTGCGTGGGGACGTGAGCGGGTGGTGCCGGGGGTCATCGCGGTGGGGCAGGTGCGTGTGCTAGAGGCGTGCCGCGGCTCCGCGTGGGTGGGTGAGGCTGCAGTGTGGGGTGGGAGCATGGTGCTGGTGGCCTGAGCGGCCTCTTTGCAGGGCAGGGGTGCGTGGGGACGTGAGCGGGTGGTGCCGGGGGTCATCGCGTTGGGG
Source organism: Haliaeetus albicilla (assembly GCF_947461875.1). Lineage (NCBI taxonomy): Eukaryota > Metazoa > Chordata > Aves > Accipitriformes > Accipitridae > Haliaeetus > Haliaeetus albicilla. The sequence continues at coordinate 16,700,359 of NC_091491.1, read as the reverse complement.
CAGGTGCGTGTGCTAGAGGCGTGCCGCGTCTGCGCGTGGTTCGGTGTGGCTGCAGTGCGGGGGGGCAGGAGCGCGGTTGTAGTCAACCCGAGAGGGCTGTTGGCAGGGCTGCCTACGGCCATACCACCCTGAGAACGCCCGATCTCGTCTGATCTCGGAAGCTAAGCAGGGTCGGGCCCGGTTAGTACTTGGATGGGAGACCGCCTGGGAATACCGGGTGCTGTAGGCTTTTGGCCTTGGCGGAGGCTTTTGGCCTTGGCGGAGGCCGTGGGGCGGCCCCTGTTTTCTTGCTGCGGTGTTGCGGGTGGGGTGTTGCGGAGGGGCAGGTGCGTGCGGGTAGGGGCTGGGGTCGTGGCGGTGGGGCAGGTGTGCTCTGCGACTGTCTGGCGCTCTGCTCTGTGGCTGGGTGGGTCTGCAGCGTGGGGTGAGAGCGTGGTTGTGCTTAGGCGAGAGGGCTTGATGTGGGGTGTGGGGGCAGGTGTGCGTGGGGATGTTTCGAGGTGATGCTGGGGGTCGACGTGGTGAAGGCAGGTGCGGGTGGGTGTTGCCTGCTGCTCCCCTCCGTGGGGCTGCAGTGTGGGGTGGGAGCGCGGTTGTGGTCACCCGAGAGGGCTCTTTGCGGGGCAGGGGTGCGTGGGGACGTGAGCGGGTGGTGCCGGGGGTCATCGCGGTGGGGCAGGTGCGTGTGCTAGAGGCGTGCCGCGGCTCCGCGTGGGTGGGTGAGGCTGCAGTGTGGGGTGGGAGCATGGTGCTGGTGGCCTGAGCGGCCTCTTTGCAGGGCAGGGGTGCGTGGGGACGTGAGCGGGTGGTGCCGGGGGTCATCGCGTTGGGGCAGGTGCGTGTGCTAGAGGCGTGCCGCGTCTGCGCGTGGTTCGGTGTGGCTGCAGTGCGGGGGGGCAGGAGCGCGGTTGTAGTCAACCCGAGAGGGCTGTTGGCGGGGGCAGGGCTGCCTACGGCCATACCACCCTGAGAACGCCCGATCTCGTCTGATCTCGGAAGCGAAGCAGGGTCGGGCCCGGTTAGTACTTGGATGGGAGACCGCCTGGGAATACCGGGTGCTGTAGGCTTTTGGCCTTGGCGGAGGCTTTTGGCCTTGGCGGAGGCCGTGGGGCGGCCCCTGTTTTCTTGCTGCGGTGTTGCGGGTGGGGTGTTGCGGAGGGGCAGGTGCGTGCGGGTAGGGGCTGGGGTCGTGGCGGTGGGGCAGGTGTGCTCTGCGACTGTCTGGCGCTCTGCTCTGTGGCTGGGTGGGTCTGCAGCGTGGGGTGAGAGCGTGGTTGTGCTTAGGCGAGAGGGCTTGATGTGGGGTGTGGGGGCAGGTGTGCGTGGGGATGTTTCGAGGTGATGCTGGGGGTCGACGTGGTGAAGGCAGGTGCGGGTGGGTGTTGCCTGCTGCTCCCCTCCGTGGGGCTGCAGTGTGGGGTGGGAGCGCGGTTGTGGTCACCCGAGAGGGCTCTTTGCGGGGCAGGGGTGCGTGGGGACGTGAGCGGGTGGTGCCGGGGGTCATCGCGGTGGGGCAGGTGCGTGTGCTAGAGGCGTGCCGCGGCTCCGCGTGGGTGGGTGAGGCTGCAGTGTGGGGTGGGAGCATGGTGCTGGTGGCCTGAGCGGCCTCTTTGCAGGGCAGGGGTGCGTGGGGACGTGGCCGGGTGGTGCCGGGGGTCATCGCGTTGGGGCAGGTGCGTGTGCTAGAGGCGTGCCGCGTCTGCGCGTGGTTCGGTGTGGCTGCAGTGCGGGGGGGCAGGAGCGCGGTTGTAGTCAACCCGAGAGGGCTGTTGGCAGGGCTGCCTACGGCCATACCACCCTGAGAACGCCCGATCTCGTCTGATCTCGGAAGCTAAGCAGGGTCGGGCCCGGTTAGTACTTGGATGGGAGACCGCCTGGGAATACCGGGTGCTGTAGGCTTTTGGCCTTGGCGGAGGCTTTTGGCCTTGGCGGAGGCCGTGGGGCGGCCCCTGTTTTCTTGCTGCGGTGTTGCGGGTGGGGTGTTGCGGAGGGGCAGGTGCGTGCGGGTAGGGGCTGGGGTCGTGGCGGTGGGGCAGGTGTGCTCTGCGACTGTCTGGCGCTCTGCTCTGTGGCTGGGTGGGTCTGCAGTGTGGGGTGAGAGCGTGGTTGTGCTTAGGCGAGAGGGCTTGATGTGGGGTGTGGGGGCAGGTGTGCGTGGGGATGTTTCGAGGTGATGCTGGGGGTCGACGTGGTGAAGGCAGGTGCGGGTGGGTGTTGCCTGCTGCTCCCCTCCGTGGGGCTGCAGTGTGGGGTGGGAGCGCGGTTGTGGTCACCCGAGAGGGCTCTTTGCGGGGCAGGGGTGCGTGGGGACGTGAGCGGGTGGTGCCGGGGGTCATCGCGGTGGGGCAGGTGCGTGTGCTAGAGGCGTGCCGCGGCTCCGCGTGGGTGGGTGAGGCTGCAGTGTGGGGTGGGAGCATGGTGCTGGTGGCCTGAGCGGCCTCTTTGCAGGGCAGGGGTGCGTGGGGACGTGAGCGGGTGGTGCCGGGGGTCATCGCGTTGGGGCAGGTGCGTGTGCTAGAGGCGTGCCGCGTCTGCGCGTGGTTCGGTGTGGCTGCAGTGCGGGGGGGCAGGAGCGCGGTTGTAGTCAACCCGAGAGGGCTGTTGGCGGGGGCAGGGCTGCCTACGGCCATACCACCCTGAGAACGCCCGATCTCGTCTGATCTCGGAAGCGAAGCAGGGTCGGGCCCGGTTAGTACTTGGATGGGAGACCGCCTGGGAATACCGGGTGCTGTAGGCTTTTGGCCTTGGCGGAGGCTTTTGGCCTTGGCGGAGGCCGTGGGGCGGCCCCTGTTTTCTTGCTGCGGTGCTGCGGGTGGGGTGTTGCGGAGGGGCAGGTGCGTGCGGGTAGGGGCTGGGGTCGTGGCGGTGGGGCAGGTGTGCTCTGCGACTGTCTGGCGCTCTGCTCTGTGGCTGGGTGGGTCTGCAGCGTGGGGTGAGAGCGTGGTTGTGCTTAGGCGAGAGGGCTTGATGTGGGGTGTGGGGGCAGGTGTGCGTGGGGATGTTTCGAGGTGATGCTGGGGGTCGACGTGGTGAAGGCAGGTGCGGGTGGGTGTTGCCTGCTGCTCCCCTCCGTGGGGCTGCAGTGTGGGGTGGGAGCGCGGTTGTGGTCACCCGAGAGGGCTCTTTGCGGGGCAGGGGTGCGTGGGGACGTGAGCGGGTGGTGCCGGGGGTCATCGCGGTGGGGCAGGTGCGTGTGCTAGAGGCGTGCCGCGGCTCCGCGTGGGTGGGTGAGGCTGCAGTGTGGGGTGGGAGCATGGTGCTGGTGGCCTGAGCGGCCTCTTTGCAGGGCAGGGGTGCGTGGGGACGTGAGCGGGTGGTGCCGGGGGTCATCGCGTTGGGGCAGGTGCGTGTGCTAGAGGCGTGCCGCGTCTGCGCGTGGTTCGGTGTGGCTGCAGTGCGGGGGGGCAGGAGCGCGGTTGTAGTCAACCGGAGAGGGCTGTTGGCGGGGGCAGGGCTGCCTACGGCCATACCACCCTGAGAACGCCCGATCTCGTCTGATCTCGGAAGCGAAGCAGGGTCGGGCCCGGTTAGTACTTGGATGGGAGACCGCCTGGGAATACCGGGTGCTGTAGGCTTTTGGCCTTGGCGGAGGCGTTTGGCCTTGGCGGAGGCCGTGGGGCGGCCCCTGTTTTCTTGCTGCGGTGTTGCGGGTGGGGTGTTGCGGAGGGGCAGGTGCGTGCGGGTAGGGGCTGGGGTCGTGGCGGTGGGGCAGGTGTGCTCTGCGACTGTCTGGCGCTCTGCTCTGTGGCTGGGTGGGTCTGCAGCGTGGGGTGAGAGCGTGGTTGTGCTTAGGCGAGAGGGCTTGATGTGGGGTGTGGGGGCAGGTGTGCGTGGGGATGTTTCGAGGTGATGCTGGGGGTCGACGTGGTGAAGGCAGGTGCGGGTGGGTGTTGCCTGCTGCTCCCCTCCGTGGGGCTGCAGTGTGGGGTGGGAGCGCGGTTGTGGTCACCCGAGAGGGCTCTTTGCGGGGCAGGGGTGCGTGGGGACGTGAGCGGGTGGTGCCGGGGGTCATCGCGGTGGGGCAGGTGCGTGTGCTAGAGGCGTGCCGCGGCTCCGCGTGGGTGGGTGAGGCTGCAGTGTGGGGTGGGAGCATGGTGCTGGTGGCCTGAGCGGCCTCTTTGCAGGGCAGGGGTGCGTGGGGACGTGAGCGGGTGGTGCCGGGGGTCATCGCGTTGGGGCAGGTGCGTGTGCTAGAGGCGTGCCGCGTCTGCGCGTGGTTCGGTGTGGCTGCAGTGCGGGGGGGCAGGAGCGCGGTTGTAGTCAACCCGAGAGGGCTGTTGGCAGGGCTGCCTACGGCCATACCACCCTGAGAACGCCCGATCTCGTCTGATCTCGGAAGCGAAGCAGGGTCGGGCCCGGTTAGTACTTGGATGGGAGACCGCCTGGGAATACCGGGTGCTGTAGGCTTTTGGCCTTGGCGGAGGCGTTTGGCCTTGGCGGAGGCCGTGGGGCGGCCCCTGTTTTCTTGCTGCGGTGTTGCGGGTGGGGTGTTGCGGAGGGGCAGGTGCGTGCGGGTAGGGGCTGGGGTCGTGGCGGTGGGGCAGGTGTGCTCTGCGACTGTCTGGCGCTCTGCTCTGTGGCTGGGTGGGTCTGCAGCGTGGGGTGAGAGCGTGGTTGTGCTTAGGCGAGAGGGCTTGATGTGGGGTGTGGGGGCAGGTGTGCGTGGGGATGTTTCGAGGTGATGCTGGGGGTCGACGTGGTGAAGGCAGGTGCGGGTGGGTGTTGCCTGCTGCTCCCCTCCGTGGGGCTGCAGTGTGGGGTGGGAGCGCGGTTGTGGTCACCCGAGAGGGCTCTTTGCGGGGCAGGGGTGCGTGGGGACGTGAGCGGGTGGTGCCGGGGGTCATCGCGGTGGGGCAGGTGCGTGTGCTAGAGGCGTGCCGCGGCTCCGCGTGGGTGGGTGAGGCTGCAGTGTGGGGTGGGAGCATGGTGCTGGTGGCCTGAGCGGCCTCTTTGCAGGGCAGGGGTGCGTGGGGACGTGAGCGGGTGGTGCCGGGGGTCATCGCGTTGGGGCAGGTGCGTGTGCTAGAGGCGTGCCGCGTCTGCGCGTGGTTCGGTGTGGCTGCAGTGCGGGGGGGCAGGAGCGCGGTTGTAGTCAACCCGAGAGGGCTGTTGGCGGGGGCAGGGCTGCCTACGGCCATACCACCCTGAGAACGCCCGATCTCGTCTGATCTCGGAAGCTAAGCAGGGTCGGGCCCGGTTAGTACTTGGATGGGAGACCGCCTGGGAATACCGGGTGCTGTAGGCTTTTGGCCTTGGCGGAGGCTTTTGGCCTTGGCGGAGGCCGTGGGGCGGCCCCTGTTTTCTTGCTGCGGTGTTGCGGGTGGGGTGTTGCGGAGGGGCAGGTGCGTGCGGGTAGGGGCTGGGGTCGTGGCGGTGGGGCAGGTGTGCTCTGCGACTGTCTGGCGCTCTGCTCTGTGGCTGGGTGGGTCTGCAGTGTGGGGTGAGAGCGTGGTTGTGCTTAGGCGAGAGGGCTTGATGTGGGGTGTGGGGGCAGGTGTGCGTGGGGATGTTTCGAGGTGATGCTGGGGGTCGACGTGGTGAAGGCAGGTGCGGGTGGGTGTTGCCTGCTGCTCCCCTCTGTGGGGCTGCAGTGTGGGGTGGGAGCGCGGTTGTGGTCACCCGAGAGGGCTCTTTGCGGGGCAGGGGTGCGTGGGGACGTGAGCGGGTGGTGCCGGGGGTCATCGCGGTGGGGCAGGTGCGTGTGCTAGAGGCGTGCCGCGGCTCCGCGTGGGTGGGTGAGGCTGCAGTGTGGGGTGGGAGCATGGTGCTGGTGGCCTGAGCGGCCTCTTTGCAGGGCAGGGGTGCGTGGGGACGTGGCCGGGTGGTGCCGGGGGTCATCGCGTTGGGGCAGGTGCGTGTGCTAGAGGCGTGCCGCGTCTGCGCGTGGTTCGGTGTGGCTGCAGTGCGGGGGGGCAGGAGCGCGGTTGTAGTCAACCGGAGAGGGCTGTTGGCGGGGACAGGGCTGCCTACGGCCATACCACCCTGAGAACGCCCGATCTCGTCTGATCTCGGAAGCTAAGCAGGGTCGGGCCCGGTTAGTACTTGGATGGGAGACCGCCTGGGAATACCGGGTGCTGTAGGCTTTTGGCCTTGGCGGAGGCGTTTGGCCTTGGCGGAGGCCGTGGGGCGGCCCCTGTTTTCTTGCTGCGGTGTTGCGGGTGGGGTGTTGCGGAGGGGCAGGTGCGTGCGGGTAGGGGCTGGGGTCGTGGCGGTGGGGCAGGTGTGCTCTGCGACTGTCTGGCGCTCTGCTCTGTGGCTGGGTGGGTCTGCAGTGTGGGGTGAGAGCGTGGTTGTGCTTAGGCGAGAGGGCTTGATGTGGGGTGTGGGGGCAGGTGTGCGTGGGGATGTTTCGAGGTGATGCTGGGGGTCGACGTGGTGAAGGCAGGTGCGGGTGGGTGTTGCCTGCTGCTCCCCTCCGTGGGGCTGCAGTGTGGGGTGGGAGCGCGGTTGTGGTCACCCGAGAGGGCTCTTTGCGGGGCAGGGGTGCGTGGGGACGTGAGCGGGTGGTGCCGGGGGTCATCGCGGTGGGGCAGGTGCGTGTGCTAGAGGCGTGCCGCGGCTCCGCGTGGGTGGGTGAGGCTGCAGTGTGGGGTGGGAGCATGGTGCTGGTGGCCTGAGCGGCCTCTTTGCAGGGCAGGGGTGCGTGGGGACGTGAGCGGGTGGTGCCGGGGGTCATCGCGTTGGGGCAGGTGCGTGTGCTAGAGGCGTGCCGCGTCTGCGCGTGGTTCGGTGTGGCTGCAGTGCGGGGGGGCAGGAGCGCGGTTGTAGTCAACCCGAGAGGGCTGTTGGCAGGGCTGCCTACGGCCATACCACCCTGAGAACGCCCGATCTCGTCTGATCTCGGAAGCTAAGCAGGGTCGGGCCCGGTTAGTACTTGGATGGGAGACCGCCTGGGAATACCGGGTGCTGTAGGCTTTTGGCCTTGGCGGAGGCTTTTGGCCTTGGCGGAGGCCGTGGGGCGGCCCCTGTTTTCTTGCTGCGGTGTTGCGGGTGGGGTGTTGCGGAGGGGCAGGTGCGTGCGGGTAGGGGCTGGGGTCGTGGCGGTGGGGCAGGTGTGCTCTGCGACTGTCTGGCGCTCTGCTCTGTGGCTGGGTGGGTCTGCAGCGTGGGGTGAGAGCGTGGTTGTGCTTAGGCGAGAGGGCTTGATGTGGGGTGTGGGGGCAGGTGTGCGTGGGGATGTTTCGAGGTGATGCTGGGGGTCGACGTGGTGAAGGCAGGTGCGGGTGGGTGTTGCCTGCTGCTCCCCTCCGTGGGGCTGCAGTGTGGGGTGGGAGCGCGGTTGTGGTCACCCGAGAGGGCTCTTTGCGGGGCAGGGGTGCGTGGGGACGTGAGCGGGTGGTGCCGGGGGTCATCGCGGTGGGGCAGGTGCGTGTGCTAGAGGCGTGCCGCGGCTCCGCGTGGGTGGGTGAGGCTGCAGTGTGGGGTGGGAGCATGGTGCTGGTGGCCTGAGCGGCCTCTTTGCAGGGCAGGGGTGCGTGGGGACGTGAGCGGGTGGTGCCGGGGGTCATCGCGTTGGGGCAGGTGCGTGTGCTAGAGGCGTGCCGCGTCTGCGCGTGGTTCGGTGTGGCTGCAGTGCGGGGGGGCAGGAGCGCGGTTGTAGTCAACCCGAGAGGGCTGTTGGCGGGGGCAGGGCTGCCTACGGCCATACCACCCTGAGAACGCCCGATCTCGTCTGATCTCGGAAGCGAAGCAGGGTCGGGCCCGGTTAGTACTTGGATGGGAGACCGCCTGGGAATACCGGGTGCTGTAGGCTTTTGGCCTTGGCGGAGGCTTTTGGCCTTGGCGGAGGCCGTGGGGCGGCCCCTGTTTTCTTGCTGCGGTGCTGCGGGTGGGGTGTTGCGGAGGGGCAGGTGCGTGCGGGTAGGGGCTGGGGTCGTGGCGGTGGGGCAGGTGTGCTCTGCGACTGTCTGGCGCTCTGCTCTGTGGCTGGGTGGGTCTGCAGCGTGGGGTGAGAGCGTGGTTGTGCTTAGGCGAGAGGGCTTGATGTGGGGTGTGGGGGCAGGTGTGCGTGGGGATGTTTCGAGGTGATGCTGGGGGTCGACGTGGTGAAGGCAGGTGCGGGTGGGTGTTGCCTGCTGCTCCCCTCCGTGGGGCTGCAGTGTGGGGTGGGAGCGCGGTTGTGGTCACCCGAGAGGGCTCTTTGCGGGGCAGGGGTGCGTGGGGACGTGAGCGGGTGGTGCCGGGGGTCATCGCGGTGGGGCAGGTGCGTGTGCTAGAGGCGTGCCGCGGCTCCGCGTGGGTGGGTGAGGCTGCAGTGTGGGGTGGGAGCATGGTGCTGGTGGCCTGAGCGGCCTCTTTGCAGGGCAGGGGTGCGTGGGGACGTGGCCGGGTGGTGCCGGGGGTCATCGCGTTGGGGCAGGTGCGTGTGCTAGAGGCGTGCCGCGTCTGCGCGTGGTTCGGTGTGGCTGCAGTGCGGGGGGGCAGGAGCGCGGTTGTAGTCAACCCGAGAGGGCTGTTGGCAGGGCTGCCTACGGCCATACCACCCTGAGAACGCCCGATCTCGTCTGATCTCGGAAGCTAAGCAGGGTCGGGCCCGGTTAGTACTTGGATGGGAGACCGCCTGGGAATACCGGGTGCTGTAGGCTTTTGGCCTTGGCGGAGGCTTTTGGCCTTGGCGGAGGCCGTGGGGCGGCCCCTGTTTTCTTGCTGCGGTGTTGCGGGTGGGGTGTTGCGGAGGGGCAGGTGCGTGCGGGTAGGGGCTGGGGTCGTGGCGGTGGGGCAGGTGTGCTCTGCGACTGTCTGGCGCTCTGCTCTGTGGCTGGGTGGGTCTGCAGTGTGGGGTGAGAGCGTGGTTGTGCTTAGGCGAGAGGGCTTGATGTGGGGTGTGGGGGCAGGTGTGCGTGGGGATGTTTCGAGGTGATGCTGGGGGTCGACGTGGTGAAGGCAGGTGCGGGTGGGTGTTGCCTGCTGCTCCCCTCCGTGGGGCTGCAGTGTGGGGTGGGAGCGCGGTTGTGGTCACCCGAGAGGGCTCTTTGCGGGGCAGGGGTGCGTGGGGACGTGAGCGGGTGGTGCCGGGGGTCATCGCGGTGGGGCAGGTGCGTGTGCTAGAGGCGTGCCGCGGCTCCGCGTGGGTGGGTGAGGCTGCAGTGTGGGGTGGGAGCATGGTGCTGGTGGCCTGAGCGGCCTCTTTGCAGGGCAGGGGTGCGTGGGGACGTGAGCGGGTGGTGCCGGGGGTCATCGCGTTGGGGCAGGTGCGTGTGCTAGAGGCGTGCCGCGTCTGCGCGTGGTTCGGTGTGGCTGCAGTGCGGGGGGGCAGGAGCGCGGTTGTAGTCAACCCGAGAGGGCTGTTGGCGGGGGCAGGGCTGCCTACGGCCATACCACCCTGAGAACGCCCGATCTCGTCTGATCTCGGAAGCGAAGCAGGGTCGGGCCCGGTTAGTACTTGGATGGGAGACCGCCTGGGAATACCGGGTGCTGTAGGCTTTTGGCCTTGGCGGAGGCTTTTGGCCTTGGCGGAGGCCGTGGGGCGGCCCCTGTTTTCTTGCTGCGGTGCTGCGGGTGGGGTGTTGCGGAGGGGCAGGTGCGTGCGGGTAGGGGCTGGGGTCGTGGCGGTGGGGCAGGTGTGCTCTGCGACTGTCTGGCGCTCTGCTCTGTGGCTGGGTGGGTCTGCAGCGTGGGGTGAGAGCGTGGTTGTGCTTAGGCGAGAGGGCTTGATGTGGGGTGTGGGGGCAGGTGTGCGTGGGGATGTTTCGAGGTGATGCTGGGGGTCGACGTGGTGAAGGCAGGTGCGGGTGGGTGTTGCCTGCTGCTCCCCTCCGTGGGGCTGCAGTGTGGGGTGGGAGCGCGGTTGTGGTCACCCGAGAGGGCTCTTTGCGGGGCAGGGGTGCGTGGGGACGTGAGCGGGTGGTGCCGGGGGTCATCGCGGTGGGGCAGGTGCGTGTGCTAGAGGCGTGCCGCGGCTCCGCGTGGGTGGGTGAGGCTGCAGTGTGGGGTGGGAGCATGGTGCTGGTGGCCTGAGCGGCCTCTTTGCAGGGCAGGGGTGCGTGGGGACGTGGCCGGGTGGTGCCGGGGGTCATCGCGTTGGGGCAGGTGCGTGTGCTAGAGGCGTGCCGCGTCTGCGCGTGGTTCGGTGTGGCTGCAGTGCGGGGGGGCAGGAGCGCGGTTGTAGTCAACCCGAGAGGGCTGTTGGCGGGGGCAGGGCTGCCTACGGCCATACCACCCTGAGAACGCCCGATCTCGTCTGATCTCGGAAGCGAAGCAGGGTCGGGCCCGGTTAGTACTTGGATGGGAGACCGCCTGGGAATACCGGGTGCTGTAGGCTTTTGGCCTTGGCGGAGGCTTTTGGCCTTGGCGGAGGCCGTGGGGCGGCCCCTGTTTTCTTGCTGCGGTGCTGCGGGTGGGGTGTTGCGGAGGGGCAGGTGCGTGCGGGTAGGGGCTGGGGTCGTGGCGGTGGGGCAGGTGTGCTCTGCGACTGTCTGGCGCTCTGCTCTGTGGCTGGGTGGGTCTGCAGCGTGGGGTGAGAGCGTGGTTGTGCTTAGGCGAGAGGGCTTGATGTGGGGTGTGGGGGCAGGTGTGCGTGGGGATGTTTCGAGGTGATGCTGGGGGTCGACGTGGTGAAGGCAGGTGCGGGTGGGTGTTGCCTGCTGCTCCCCTCCGTGGGGCTGCAGTGTGGGGTGGGAGCGCGGTTGTGGTCACCCGAGAGGGCTCTTTGCGGGGCAGGGGTGCGTGGGGACGTGAGCGGGTGGTGCCGGGGGTCATCGCGGTGGGGCAGGTGCGTGTGCTAGAGGCGTGCCGCGGCTCCGCGTGGGTGGGTGAGGCTGCAGTGTGGGGTGGGAGCATGGTGCTGGTGGCCTGAGCGGCCTCTTTGCAGGGCAGGGGTGCGTGGGGACGTGAGCGGGTGGTGCCGGGGGTCATCGCGTTGGGGCAGGTGCGTGTGCTAGAGGCGTGCCGCGTCTGCGCGTGGTTCGGTGTGGCTGCAGTGCGGGGGGGCAGGAGCGCGGTTGTAGTCAACCCGAGAGGGCTGTTGGCGGGGGCAGGGCTGCCTACGGCCATACCACCCTGAGAACGCCCGATCTCGTCTGATCTCGGAAGCGAAGCAGGGTCGGGCCCGGTTAGTACTTGGATGGGAGACCGCCTGGGAATACCGGGTGCTGTAGGCTTTTGGCCTTGGCGGAGGCGTTTGGCCTTGGCGGAGGCCGTGGGGCGGCCCCTGTTTTCTTGCTGCGGTGTTGCGGGTGGGGTGTTGCGGAGGGGCAGGTGCGTGCGGGTAGGGGCTGGGGTCGTGGCGGTGGGGCAGGTGTGCTCTGCGACTGTCTGGCGCTCTGCTCTGTGGCTGGGTGGGTCTGCAGTGTGGGGTGAGAGCGTGGTTGTGCTTAGGCGAGAGGGCTTGATGTGGGGTGTGGGGGCAGGTGTGCGTGGGGATGTTTCGAGGTGATGCTGGGGGTCGACGTGGTGAAGGCAGGTGCGGGTGGGTGTTGCCTGCTGCTCCCCTCCGTGGGGCTGCAGTGTGGGGTGGGAGCGCGGTTGTGGTCACCCGAGAGGGCTCTTTGCGGGGCAGGGGTGCGTGGGGACGTGAGCGGGTGGTGCCGGGGGTCATCGCGGTGGGGCAGGTGCGTGTGCTAGAGGCGTGCCGCGGCTCCGCGTGGGTGGGTGAGGCTGCAGTGTGGGGTGGGAGCATGGTGCTGGTGGCCTGAGCGGCCTCTTTGCAGGGCAGGGGTGCGTGGGGACGTGAGCGGGTGGTGCCGGGGGTCATCGCGTTGGGGCAGGTGCGTGTGCTAGAGGCGTGCCGCGTCTGCGCGTGGTTCGGTGTGGCTGCAGTGCGTGGGGGCAGGAGCGCGGTTGTAGTCAACCGGAGAGGGCTGTTGGCGGGGGCAGGGCTGCCTACGGCCATACCACCCTGAGAACGCCCGATCTCGTCTGATCTCGGAAGCGAAGCAGGGTCGGGCCCGGTTAGTACTTGGATGGGAGACCGCCTGGGAATACCGGGTGCTGTAGGCTTTTGGCCTTGGCGGAGGCTTTTGGCCTTGGCGGAGGCCGTGGGGCGGCCCCTGTTTTCTTGCTGCGGTGCTGCGGGTGGGGTGTTGCGGAGGGGCAGGTGCGTGCGGGTAGGGGCTGGGGTCGTGGCGGTGGGGCAGGTGTGCTCTGCGACTGTCTGGCGCTCTGCTCTGTGGCTGGGTGGGTCTGCAGCGTGGGGTGAGAGCGTGGTTGTGCTTAGGCGAGAGGGCTTGATGTGGGGTGTGGGGGCAGGTGTGCGTGGGGATGTTTCGAGGTGATGCTGGGGGTCGACGTGGTGAAGGCAGGTGCGGGTGGGTGTTGCCTGCTGCTCCCCTCCGTGGGGCTGCAGTGTGGGGTGGGAGCGCGGTTGTGGTCACCCGAGAGGGCTCTTTGCGGGGCAGGGGTGCGTGGGGACGTGAGCGGGTGGTGCCGGGGGTCATCGCGGTGGGGCAGGTGCGTGTGCTAGAGGCGTGCCGCGGCTCCGCGTGGGTGGGTGAGGCTGCAGTGTGGGGTGGGAGCATGGTGCTGGTGGCCTGAGCGGCCTCTTTGCAGGGCAGGGGTGCGTGGGGACGTGAGCGGGTGGTGCCGGGGGTCATCGCGTTGGGGCAGGTGCGTGTGCTAGAGGCGTGCCGCGTCTGCGCGTGGTTCGGTGTGGCTGCAGTGCGTGGGGGCAGGAGCGCGGTTGTAGTCAACCGGAGAGGGCTGTTGGCGGGGGCAGGGCTGCCTACGGCCATACCACCCTGAGAACGCCCGATCTCGTCTGATCTCGGAAGCGAAGCAGGGTCGGGCCCGGTTAGTACTTGGATGGGAGACCGCCTGGGAATACCGGGTGCTGTAGGCTTTTGGCCTTGGCGGAGGCTTTTGGCCTTGGCGGAGGCCGTGGGGCGGCCCCTGTTTTCTTGCTGCGGTGCTGCGGGTGGGGTGTTGCGGAGGGGCAGGTGCGTGCGGGTAGGGGCTGGGGTCGTGGCGGTGGGGCAGGTGTGCTCTGCGACTGTCTGGCGCTCTGCTCTGTGGCTGGGTGGGTCTGCAGCGTGGGGTGAGAGCGTGGTTGTGCTTAGGCGAGAGGGCTTGATGTGGGGTGTGGGGGCAGGTGTGCGTGGGGATGTTTCGAGGTGATGCTGGGGGTCGACGTGGTGAAGGCAGGTGCGGGTGGGTGTTGCCTGCTGCTCCCCTCCGTGGGGCTGCAGTGTGGGGTGGGAGCGCGGTTGTGGTCACCCGAGAGGGCTCTTTGCGGGGCAGGGGTGCGTGGGGACGTGAGCGGGTGGTGCCGGGGGTCATCGCGGTGGGGCAGGTGCGTGTGCTAGAGGCGTGCCGCGGCTCCGCGTGGGTGGGTGAGGCTGCAGTGTGGGGTGGGAGCATGGTGCTGGTGGCCTGAGCGGCCTCTTTGCAGGGCAGGGGTGCGTGGGGACGTGAGCGGGTGGTGCCGGGGGTCATCGCGTTGGGGCAGGTGCGTGTGCTAGAGGCGTGCCGCGTCTGCGCGTGGTTCGGTGTGGCTGCAGTGCGGGGGGGCAGGAGCGCGGTTGTAGTCAACCCGAGAGGGCTGTTGGCGGGGACAGGGCTGCCTACGGCCATACCACCCTGAGAACGCCCGATCTCGTCTGATCTCGGAAGCTAAGCAGGGTCGGGCCCGGTTAGTACTTGGATGGGAGACCGCCTGGGAATACCGGGTGCTGTAGGCTTTTGGCCTTGGCGGAGGCTTTTGGCCTTGGCGGAGGCCGTGGGGCGGCCCCTGTTTTCTTGCTGCGGTGCTGCGGGTGGGGTGTTGCGGAGGGGCAGGTGCGTGCGGGTAGGGGCTGGGGTCGTGGCGGTGGGGCAGGTGTGCTCTGCGACTGTCTGGCGCTCTGCTCTGTGGCTGGGTGGGTCTGCAGTGTGGGGTGAGAGCGTGGTTGTGCTTAGGCGAGAGGGCTTGATGTGGGGTGTGGGGGCAGGTGTGCGTGGGGATGTTTCGAGGTGATGCTGGGGGTCGACGTGGTGAAGGCAGGTGCGGGTGGGTGTTGCCTGCTGCTCCCCTCCGTGGGGCTGCAGTGTGGGGTGGGAGCGCGGTTGTGGTCACCCGAGAGGGCTCTTTGCGGGGCAGGGGTGCGTGGGGACGTGAGCGGGTGGTGCCGGGGGTCATCGCGGTGGGGCAGGTGCGTGTGCTAGAGGCGTGCCGCGTCTGCGCGTGGTTCGGTGTGGCTGCAGTGCGGGGGGGCAGGAGCGCGGTTGTAGTCAACCCGAGAGGGCTGTTGGCGGGGGCAGGGCTGCCTACGGCCATACCACCCTGAGAACGCCCGATCTCGTCTGATCTCGGAAGCGAAGCAGGGTCGGGCCCGGTTAGTACTTGGATGGGAGACCGCCTGGGAATACCGGGTGCTGTAGGCTTTTGGCCTTGGCGGAGGCTTTTGGCCTTGGCGGAGGCCGTGGGGCGGCCCCTGTTTTCTTGCTGCGGTGTTGCGGGTGGGGTGTTGCGGAGGGGCAGGTGCGTGCGGGTAGGGGCTGGGGTCGTGGCGGTGGGGCAGGTGTGCTCTGCGACTGTCTGGCGCTCTGCTCTGTGGCTGGGTGGGTCTGCAGTGTGGGGTGAGAGCGTGGTTGTGCTTAGGCGAGAGGGCTTGATGGGGGGTGTGGGGGCAGGTGTGCGTGGGGATGTTTCGAGGTGATGCTGGGGGTCGACGTGGTGAAGGCAGGTGCGGGTGGGTGTTGCCTGCTGCTCCCCTCCGTGGGGCTGCAGTGTGGGGTGGGAGCGCGGTTGTGGTCACCCGAGAGGGCTCTTTGCGGGGCAGGGGTGCGTGGGGACGTGAGCGGGTGGTGCCGGGGGTCATCGCGGTGGGGCAGGTGCGTGTGCTAGAGGCGTGCCGCGGCTCCGCGTGGGTGGGTGAGGCTGCAGTGTGGGGTGGGAGCATGGTGCTGGTGGCCTGAGCGGCCTCTTTGCAGGGCAGGGGTGCGTGGGGACGTGAGCGGGTGGTGCCGGGGGTCATCGCGTTGGGGCAGGTGCGTGTGCTAGAGGCGTGCCGCGTCTGCGCGTGGTTCGGTGTGGCTGCAGTGCGGGGGGGCAGGAGCGCGGTTGTAGTCAACCGGAGAGGGCTGTTGGCGGGGGCAGGGCTGCCTACGGCCATACCACCCTGAGAACGCCCGATCTCGTCTGATCTCGGAAGCGAAGCAGGGTCGGGCCCGGTTAGTACTTGGATGGGAGACCGCCTGGGAATACCGGGTGCTGTAGGCTTTTGGCCTTGGCGGAGGCCGTGGGGCGGCCCCTGTTTTCTTGCTGCGGTGTTGCGGGTGGGGTGTTGCGGAGGGGCAGGTGCGTGCGGGTAGGGGCTGGGGTCGTGGCGGTGGGGCAGGTGTGCTCTGCGACTGTCTGGCGCTCTGCTCTGTGGCTGGGTGGGTCTGCAGTGTGGGGTGAGAGCGTGGTTGTGCTTAGGCGAGAGGGCTTGATGTGGGGTGTGGGGGCAGGTGTGCGTGGGGATGTTTCGAGGTGATGCTGGGGGTCGACGTGGTGAAGGCAGGTGCGGGTGGGTGTTGCCTGCTGCTCCCCTCCGTGGGGCTGCAGTGTGGGGTGGGAGCGCGGTTGTGGTCACCCGAGAGGGCTCTTTGCGGGGCAGGGGTGCGTGGGGACGTGAGCGGGTGGTGCAGGGGGTCATCGCGGTGGGGCAGGTGCGTGTGCTAGAGGCGTGCCGCGGCTCCGCGTGGGTGGGTGAGGCTGCAGTGTGGGGTGGGAGCATGGTGCTGGTGGCCTGAGCGGCCTCTTTGCAGGGCAGGGGTGCGTGGGGACGTGAGCGGGTGGTGCCGGGGGTCATCGCGTTGGGGCAGGTGCGTGTGCTAGAGGCGTGCCGCGTCTGCGCGTGGTTCGGTGTGGCTGCAGTGCGTGGGGGCAGGAGCGCGGTTGTAGTCAACCGGAGAGGGCTGTTGGCGGGGGCAGGGCTGCCTACGGCCATACCACCCTGAGAACGCCCGATCTCGTCTGATCTCGGAAGCGAAGCAGGGTCGGGCCCGGTTAGTACTTGGATGGGAGACCGCCTGGGAATACCGGGTGCTGTAGGCTTTTGGCCTTGGCGGAGGCTTTTGGCCTTGGCGGAGGCCGTGGGGCGGCCCCTGTTTTCTTGCTGCGGTGTTGCGGGTGGGGTGTTGCGGAGGGGCAGGTGCGTGCGGGTAGGGGCTGGGGTCGTGGCGGTGGGGCAGGTGTGCTCTGCGACTGTCTGGCGCTCTGCTCTGTGGCTGGGTGGGTCTGCAGTGTGGGGTGAGAGCGTGGTTGTGCTTAGGCGAGAGGGCTTGATGTGGGGTGTGGGGGCAGGTGTGCGTGGGGATGTTTCGAGGTGATGCTGGGGGTCGACGTGGTGAAGGCAGGTGCGGGTGGGTGTTGCCTGCTGCTCCCCTCCGTGGGGCTGCAGTGTGGGGTGGGAGCGCGGTTGTGGTCACCCGAGAGGGCTCTTTGCGGGGCAGGGGTGCGTGGGGACGTGAGCGGGTGGTGCCGGGGGTCATCGCGGTGGGGCAGGTGCGTGTGCTAGAGGCGTGCCGCGGCTCCGCGTGGGTGGGTGAGGCTGCAGTGTGGGGTGGGAGCATGGTGCTGGTGGCCTGAGCGGCCTCTTTGCAGGGCAGGGGTGCGTGGGGACGTGAGCGGGTGGTGCCGGGGGTCATCGCGTTGGGGCAGGTGCGTGTGCTAGAGGCGTGCCGCGTCTGCGCGTGGTTCGGTGTGGCTGCAGTGCGTGGGGGCAGGAGCGCGGTTGTAGTCAACCGGAGAGGGCTGTTGGCGGGGGCAGGGCTGCCTACGGCCATACCACCCTGAGAACGCCCGATCTCGTCTGATCTCGGAAGCGAAGCAGGGTCGGGCCCGGTTAGTACTTGGATGGGAGACCGCCTGGGAATACCGGGTGCTGTAGGCTTTTGGCCTTGGCGGAGGCTTTTGGCCTTGGCGGAGGCCGTGGGGCGGCCCCTGTTTTCTTGCTGCGGTGCTGCGGGTGGGGTGTTGCGGAGGGGCAGGTGCGTGCGGGTAGGGGCTGGGGTCGTGGCGGTGGGGCAGGTGTGCTCTGCGACTGTCTGGCGCTCTGCTCTGTGGCTGGGTGGGTCTGCAGTGTGGGGTGAGAGCGTGGTTGTGCTTAGGCGAGAGGGCTTGATGTGGGGTGTGGGGGCAGGTGTGCGTGGGGATGTTTCGAGGTGATGCTGGGGGTCGACGTGGTGAAGGCAGGTGCGGGTGGGTGTTGCCTGCTGCTCCCCTCCGTGGGGCTGCAGTGTGGGGTGGGAGCGCGGTTGTGGTCACCCGAGAGGGCTCTTTGCGGGGCAGGGGTGCGTGGGGACGTGAGCGGGTGGTGCCGGGGGTCATCGCGGTGGGGCAGGTGCGTGTGCTAGAGGCGTGCCGCGGCTCCGCGTGGGTGGGTGAGGCTGCAGTGTGGGGTGGGAGCATGGTGCTGGTGGCCTGAGCGGCCTCTTTGCAGGGCAGGGGTGCGTGGGGACGTGAGCGGGTGGTGCCGGGGGTCATCGCGTTGGGGCAGGTGCGTGTGCTAGAGGCGTGCCGCGTCTGCGCGTGGTTCGGTGTGGCTGCAGTGCGGGGGGGCAGGAGCGCGGTTGTAGTCAACCGGAGAGGGCTGTTGGCGGGGGCAGGGCTGCCTACGGCCATACCACCCTGAGAACGCCCGATCTCGTCTGATCTCGGAAGCGAAGCAGGGTCGGGCCCGGTTAGTACTTGGATGGGAGACCGCCTGGGAATACCGGGTGCTGTAGGCTTTTGGCCTTGGCGGAGGCCGTGGGGCGGCCCCTGTTTTCTTGCTGCGGTGTTGCGGGTGGGGTGTTGCGGAGGGGCAGGTGCGTGCGGGTAGGGGCTGGGGTCGTGGCGGTGGGGCAGGTGTGCTCTGCGACTGTCTGGCGCTCTGCTCTGTGGCTGGGTGGGTCTGCAGCGTGGGGTGAGAGCGTGGTTGTGCTTAGGCGAGAGGGCTTGATGTGGGGTGTGGGGGCAGGTGTGCGTGGGGATGTTTCGAGGTGATGCTGGGGGTCGACGTGGTGAAGGCAGGTGCGGGTGGGTGTTGCCTGCTGCTCCCCTCCGTGGGGCTGCAGTGTGGGGTGGGAGCGCGGTTGTGGTCACCCGAGAGGGCTCTTTGCGGGGCAGGGGTGCGTGGGGACGTGAGCGGGTGGTGCCGGGGGTCATCGCGGTGGGGCAGGTGCGTGTGCTAGAGGCGTGCCGCGGCTCCGCGTGGGTGGGTGAGGCTGCAGTGTGGGGTGGGAGCATGGTGCTGGTGGCCTGAGCGGCCTCTTTGCAGGGCAGGGGTGCGTGGGGACGTGAGCGGGTGGTGCCGGGGGTCATCGCGTTGGGGCAGGTGCGTGTGCTAGAGGCGTGCCGCGTCTGCGCGTGGTTCGGTGTGGCTGCAGTGCGGGGGGGCAGGAGCGCGGTTGTAGTCAACCCGAGAGGGCTGTTGGCGGGGGCAGGGCTGCCTACGGCCATACCACCCTGAGAACGCCCGATCTCGTCTGATCTCGGAAGCGAAGCAGGGTCGGGCCCGGTTAGTACTTGGATGGGAGACCGCCTGGGAATACCGGGTGCTGTAGGCTTTTGGCCTTGGCGGAGGCTTTTGGCCTTGGCGGAGGCCGTGGGGCGGCCCCTGTTTTCTTGCTGCGGTGTTGCGGGTGGGGTGTTGCGGAGGGGCAGGTGCGTGCGGGTAGGGGCTGGGGTCGTGGCGGTGGGGCAGGTGTGCTCTGCGACTGTCTGGCGCTCTGCTCTGTGGCTGGGTGGGTCTGCAGTGTGGGGTGAGAGCGTGGTTGTGCTTAGGCGAGAGGGCTTGATGTGGGGTGTGGGGGCAGGTGTGCGTGGGGATGTTTCGAGGTGATGCTGGGGGTCGACGTGGTGAAGGCAGGTGCGGGTGGGTGTTGCCTGCTGCTCCCCTCCGTGGGGCTGCAGTGTGGGGTGGGAGCGCGGTTGTGGTCACCCGAGAGGGCTCTTTGCGGGGCAGGGGTGCGTGGGGACGTGAGCGGGTGGTGCCGGGGGTCATCGCGGTGGGGCAGGTGCGTGTGCTAGAGGCGTGCCGCGGCTCCGCGTGGGTGGGTGAGGCTGCAGTGTGGGGTGGGAGCATGGTGCTGGTGGCCTGAGCGGCCTCTTTGCAGGGCAGGGGTGCGTGGGGACGTGAGCGGGTGGTGCCGGGGGTCATCGCGTTGGGGCAGGTGCGTGTGCTAGAGGCGTGCCGCGTCTGCGCGTGGTTCGGTGTGGCTGCAGTGCGTGGGGGCAGGAGCGCGGTTGTAGTCAACCGGAGAGGGCTGTTGGCGGGGGCAGGGCTGCCTACGGCCATACCACCCTGAGAACGCCCGATCTCGTCTGATCTCGGAAGCGAAGCAGGGTCGGGCCCGGTTAGTACTTGGATGGGAGACCGCCTGGGAATACCGGGTGCTGTAGGCTTTTGGCCTTGGCGGAGGCTTTTGGCCTTGGCGGAGGCCGTGGGGCGGCCCCTGTTTTCTTGCTGCGGTGCTGCGGGTGGGGTGTTGCGGAGGGGCAGGTGCGTGCGGGTAGGGGCTGGGGTCGTGGCGGTGGGGCAGGTGTGCTCTGCGACTGTCTGGCGCTCTGCTCTGTGGCTGGGTGGGTCTGCAGTGTGGGGTGAGAGCGTGGTTGTGCTTAGGCGAGAGGGCTTGATGTGGGGTGTGGGGGCAGGTGTGCGTGGGGATGTTTCGAGGTGATGCTGGGGGTCGACGTGGTGAAGGCAGGTGCGGGTGGGTGTTGCCTGCTGCTCCCCTCCGTGGGGCTGCAGTGTGGGGTGGGAGCGCGGTTGTGGTCACCCGAGAGGGCTCTTTGCGGGGCAGGGGTGCGTGGGGACGTGAGCGGGTGGTGCCGGGGGTCATCGCGGTGGGGCAGGTGCGTGTGCTAGAGGCGTGCCGCGGCTCCGCGTGGGTGGGTGAGGCTGCAGTGTGGGGTGGGAGCATGGTGCTGGTGGCCTGAGCGGCCTCTTTGCAGGGCAGGGGTGCGTGGGGACGTGAGCGGGTGGTGCCGGGGGTCATCGCGTTGGGGCAGGTGCGTGTGCTAGAGGCGTGCCGCGTCTGCGCGTGGTTCGGTGTGGCTGCAGTGCGGGGGGGCAGGAGCGCGGTTGTAGTCAACCCGAGAGGGCTGTTGGCGGGGGCAGGGCTGCCTACGGCCATACCACCCTGAGAACGCCCGATCTCGTCTGATCTCGGAAGCGAAGCAGGGTCGGGCCCGGTTAGTACTTGGATGGGAGACCGCCTGGGAATACCGGGTGCTGTAGGCTTTTGGCCTTGGCGGAGGCTTTTGGCCTTGGCGGAGGCCGTGGGGCGGCCCCTGTTTTCTTGCTGCGGTGTTGCGGGTGGGGTGTTGCGGAGGGGCAGGTGCGTGCGGGTAGGGGCTGGGGTCGTGGCGGTGGGGCAGGTGTGCTCTGCGACTGTCTGGCGCTCTGCTCTGTGGCTGGGTGGGTCTGCAGTGTGGGGTGAGAGCGTGGTTGTGCTTAGGCGAGAGGGCTTGATGTGGGGTGTGGGGGCAGGTGTGCGTGGGGATGTTTCGAGGTGATGCTGGGGGTCGACGTGGTGAAGGCAGGTGCGGGTGGGTGTTGCCTGCTGCTCCCCTCCGTGGGGCTGCAGTGTGGGGTGGGAGCGCGGTTGTGGTCACCCGAGAGGGCTCTTTGCGGGGCAGGGGTGCGTGGGGACGTGAGCGGGTGGTGCCGGGGGTCATCGCGGTGGGGCAGGTGCGTGTGCTAGAGGCGTGCCGCGGCTCCGCGTGGGTGGGTGAGGCTGCAGTGTGGGGTGGGAGCATGGTGCTGGTGGCCTGAGCGGCCTCTTTGCAGGGCAGGGGTGCGTGGGGACGTGAGCGGGTGGTGCCGGGGGTCATCGCAGTGGGGCAGGTGCGTGTGCTAGAGGCGTGCCGCGTCTGCGTGTGGTTCGGTGTGGCTGCAGTGCGGGGGGGCAGGAGCGCGGTTGTAGTCAACCCGAGAGGGCTGTTGGCGGGGGCAGGGCTGCCTACGGCCATACCACCCTGAGAACGCCCGATCTCGTCTGATCTCGGAAGCTAAGCAGGGTCGGGCCCGGTTAGTACTTGGATGGGAGACCGCCTGGGAATACCGGGTGCTGTAGGCTTTTGGCCTTGGCGGAGGCGTTTGGCCTTGGCGGAGGCCGTGGGGCGGCCCCTGTTTTCTTGCTGCGGTGTTGCGGGTGGGGTGTTGCGGAGGGGCAGGTGCGTGCGGGTAGGGGCTGGGGTCGTGGCGGTGGGGCAGGTGTGCTCTGCGACTGTCTGGCGCTCTGCTCTGTGGCTGGGTGGGTCTGCAGCGTGGGGTGAGAGCGTGGTTGTGCTTAGGCGAGAGGGCTTGATGTGGGGTGTGGGGGCAGGTGTGCGTGGGGATGTTTCGAGGTGATGCTGGGGGTCGACGTGGTGAAGGCAGGTGCGGGTGGGTGTTGCCTGCTGCTCCCCTCCGTGGGGCTGCAGTGTGGGGTGGGAGCGCGGTTGTGGTCACCCGAGAGGGCTCTTTGCGGGGCAGGGGTGCGTGGGGACGTGAGCGGGTGGTGCCGGGGGTCATCGCGGTGGGGCAGGTGCGTGTGCTAGAGGCGTGCCGCGGCTCCGCGTGGGTGGGTGAGGCTGCAGTGTGGGGTGGGAGCATGGTGCTGGTGGCCTGAGCGGCCTCTTTGCAGGGCAGGGGTGCGTGGGGACGTGAGCGGGTGGTGCCGGGGGTCATCGCGGTGGGGCAGGTGCGTGTGCTAGAGGCGTGCCGCGTCTGCGCGTGGTTCGGTGTGGCTGCAGTGCGGGGGGGCAGGAGCGCGGTTGTAGTCAACCGGAGAGGGCTGTTGGCGGGGGCAGGGCTGCCTACGGCCATACCACCCTGAGAACGCCCGATCTCGTCTGATCTCGGAAGCGAAGCAGGGTCGGGCCCGGTTAGTACTTGGATGGGAGACCGCCTGGGAATACCGGGTGCTGTAGGCTTTTGGCCTTGGCGGAGGCTTTTGGCCTTGGCGGAGGCCGTGGGGCGGCCCCTGTTTTCTTGCTGCGGTGTTGCGGGTGGGGTGTTGCGGAGGGGCAGGTGCGTGCGGGTAGGGGCTGGGGTCGTGGCGGTGGGGCAGGTGTGCTCTGCGACTGTCTGGCGCTCTGCTCTGTGGCTGGGTGGGTCTGCAGCGTGGGGTGAGAGCGTGGTTGTGCTTAGGCGAGAGGGCTTGATGTGGGGTGTGGGGGCAGGTGTGCGTGGGGATGTTTCGAGGTGATGCTGGGGGTCGACGTGGTGAAGGCAGGTGCGGGTGGGTGTTGCCTGCTGCTCCCCTCCGTGGGGCTGCAGTGTGGGGTGGGAGCGCGGTTGTGGTCACCCGAGAGGGCTCTTTGCGGGGCAGGGGTGCGTGGGGACGTGAGCGGGTGGTGCCGGGGGTCATCGCGTTGGGGCAGGTGCGTGTGCTAGAGGCGTGCCGCGGCTCCGCGTGGGTGGGTGAGGCTGCAGTGTGGGGTGGGAGCATGGTGCTGGTGGCCTGAGCGGCCTCTTTGCAGGGCAGGGGTGCGTGGGGACGTGAGCGGGTGGTGCCGGGGGTCATCGCGTTGGGGCAGGTGCGTGTGCTAGAGGCGTGCCGCGTCTGCGCGTGGTTCGGTGTGGCTGCAGTGCGGGGGGGCAGGAGCGCGGTTGTAGTCAACCCGAGAGGGCTGTTGGCGGGGGCAGGGCTGCCTACGGCCATACCACCCTGAGAACGCCCGATCTCGTCTGATCTCGGAAGCGAAGCAGGGTCGGGCCCGGTTAGTACTTGGATGGGAGACCGCCTGGGAATACCGGGTGCTGTAGGCTTTTGGCCTTGGCGGAGGCTTTTGGCCTTGGCGGAGGCCGTGGGGCGGCCCCTGTTTTCTTGCTGCGGTGCTGCGGGTGGGGTGTTGCGGAGGGGCAGGTGCGTGCGGGTAGGGGCTGGGGTCGTGGCGGTGGGGCAGGTGTGCTCTGCGACTGTCTGGCGCTCTGCTCTGTGGCTGGGTGGGTCTGCAGTGTGGGGTGAGAGCGTGGTTGTGCTTAGGCGAGAGGGCTTGATGTGGGGTGTGGGGGCAGGTGTGCGTGGGGATGTTTCGAGGTGATGCTGGGGGTCGACGTGGTGAAGGCAGGTGCGGGTGGGTGTTGCCTGCTGCTCCCCTCCGTGGGGCTGCAGTGTGGGGTGGGAGCGCGGTTGTGGTCACCCGAGAGGGCTCTTTGCGGGGCAGGGGTGCGTGGGGACGTGAGCGGGTGGTGCCGGGGGTCATCGCGGTGGGGCAGGTGCGTGTGCTAGAGGCGTGCCGCGGCTCCGCGTGGGTGGGTGAGGCTGCAGTGTGGGGTGGGAGCATGGTGCTGGTGGCCTGAGCGGCCTCTTTGCAGGGCAGGGGTGCGTGGGGACGTGAGCGGGTGGTGCCGGGGGTCATCGCGTTGGGGCAGGTGCGTGTGCTAGAGGCGTGCCGCGTCTGCGCGTGGTTCGGTGTGGCTGCAGTGCGGGGGGGCAGGAGCGCGGTTGTAGTCAACCGGAGAGGGCTGTTGGCGGGGGCAGGGCTGCCTACGGCCATACCACCCTGAGAACGCCCGATCTCGTCTGATCTCGGAAGCGAAGCAGGGTCGGGCCCGGTTAGTACTTGGATGGGAGACCGCCTGGGAATACCGGGTGCTGTAGGCTTTTGGCCTTGGCGGAGGCTTTTGGCCTTGGCGGAGGCCGTGGGGCGGCCCCTGTTTTCTTGCTGCGGTGCTGCGGGTGGGGTGTTGCGGAGGGGCAGGTGCGTGCGGGTAGGGGCTGGGGTCGTGGCGGTGGGGCAGGTGTGCTCTGCGACTGTCTGGCGCTCTGCTCTGTGGCTGGGTGGGTCTGCAGCGTGGGGTGAGAGCGTGGTTGTGCTTAGGCGAGAGGGCTTGATGTGGGGTGTGGGGGCAGGTGTGCGTGGGGATGTTTCGAGGTGATGCTGGGGGTCGACGTGGTGAAGGCAGGTGCGGGTGGGTGTTGCCTGCTGCTCCCCTCCGTGGGGCTGCAGTGTGGGGTGGGAGCGCGGTTGTGGTCACCCGAGAGGGCTCTTTGCGGGGCAGGGGTGCGTGGGGACGTGAGCGGGTGGTGCCGGGGGTCATCGCGGTGGGGCAGGTGCGTGTGCTAGAGGCGTGCCGCGGCTCCGCGTGGGTGGGTGAGGCTGCAGTGTGGGGTGGGAGCATGGTGCTGGTGGCCTGAGCGGCCTCTTTGCAGGGCAGGGGTGCGTGGGGACGTGGCCGGGTGGTGCCGGGGGTCATCGCGTTGGGGCAGGTGCGTGTGCTAGAGGCGTGCCGCGTCTGCGCGTGGTTCGGTGTGGCTGCAGTGCGGGGGGGCAGGAGCGCGGTTGTAGTCAACCCGAGAGGGCTGTTGGCGGGGGCAGGGCTGCCTACGGCCATACCACCCTGAGAACGCCCGATCTCGTCTGATCTCGGAAGCTAAGCAGGGTCGGGCCCGGTTAGTACTTGGATGGGAGACCGCCTGGGAATACCGGGTGCTGTAGGCTTTTGGCCTTGGCGGAGGCGTTTGGCCTTGGCGGAGGCCGTGGGGCGGCCCCTGTTTTCTTGCTGCGGTGTTGCGGGTGGGGTGTTGCGGAGGGGCAGGTGCGTGCGGGTAGGGGCTGGGGTCGTGGCGGTGGGGCAGGTGTGCTCTGCGACTGTCTGGCGCTCTGCTCTGTGGCTGGGTGGGTCTGCAGTGTGGGGTGAGAGCGTGGTTGTGCTTAGGCGAGAGGGCTTGATGTGGGGTGTGGGGGCAGGTGTGCGTGGGGATGTTTCGAGGTGATGCTGGGGGTCGACGTGGTGAAGGCAGGTGCGGGTGGGTGTTGCCTGCTGCTCCCCTCCGTGGGGCTGCAGTGTGGGGTGGGAGCGCGGTTGTGGTCACCCGAGAGGGCTCTTTGCGGGGCAGGGGTGCGTGGGGACGTGAGCGGGTGGTGCCGGGGGTCATCGCGGTGGGGCAGGTGCGTGTGCTAGAGGCGTGCCGCGGCTCCGCGTGGGTGGGTGAGGCTGCAGTGTGGGGTGGGAGCATGGTGCTGGTGGCCTGAGCGGCCTCTTTGCAGGGCAGGGGTGCGTGGGGACGTGAGCGGGTGGTGCCGGGGGTCATCGCGTTGGGGCAGGTGCGTGTGCTAGAGGCGTGCCGCGTCTGCGCGTGGTTCGGTGTGGCTGCAGTGCGTGGGGGCAGGAGCGCGGTTGTAGTCAACCGGAGAGGGCTGTTGGCGGGGGCAGGGCTGCCTACGGCCATACCACCCTGAGAACGCCCGATCTCGTCTGATCTCGGAAGCGAAGCAGGGTCGGGCCCGGTTAGTACTTGGATGGGAGACCGCCTGGGAATACCGGGTGCTGTAGGCTTTTGGCCTTGGCGGAGGCTTTTGGCCTTGGCGGAGGCCGTGGGGCGGCCCCTGTTTTCTTGCTGCGGTGCTGCGGGTGGGGTGTTGCGGAGGGGCAGGTGCGTGCGGGTAGGGGCTGGGGTCGTGGCGGTGGGGCAGGTGTGCTCTGCGACTGTCTGGCGCTCTGCTCTGTGGCTGGGTGGGTCTGCAGTGTGGGGTGAGAGCGTGGTTGTGCTTAGGCGAGAGGGCTTGATGTGGGGTGTGGGGGCAGGTGTGCGTGGGGATGTTTCGAGGTGATGCTGGGGGTCGACGTGGTGAAGGCAGGTGCGGGTGGGTGTTGCCTGCTGCTCCCCTCCGTGGGGCTGCAGTGTGGGGTGGGAGCGCGGTTGTGGTCACCCGAGAGGGCTCTTTGCGGGGCAGGGGTGCGTGGGGACGTGAGCGGGTGGTGCCGGGGGTCATCGCGGTGGGGCAGGTGCGTGTGCTAGAGGCGTGCCGCGGCTCCGCGTGGGTGGGTGAGGCTGCAGTGTGGGGTGGGAGCATGGTGCTGGTGGCCTGAGCGGCCTCTTTGCAGGGCAGGGGTGCGTGGGGACGTGAGCGGGTGGTGCCGGGGGTCATCGCGTTGGGGCAGGTGCGTGTGCTAGAGGCGTGCCGCGTCTGCGCGTGGTTCGGTGTGGCTGCAGTGCGGGGGGGCAGGAGCGCGGTTGTAGTCAACCGGAGAGGGCTGTTGGCGGGGGCAGGGCTGCCTACGGCCATACCACCCTGAGAACGCCCGATCTCGTCTGATCTCGGAAGCGAAGCAGGGTCGGGCCCGGTTAGTACTTGGATGGGAGACCGCCTGGGAATACCGGGTGCTGTAGGCTTTTGGCCTTGGCGGAGGCCGTGGGGCGGCCCCTGTTTTCTTGCTGCGGTGTTGCGGGTGGGGTGTTGCGGAGGGGCAGGTGCGTGCGGGTAGGGGCTGGGGTCGTGGCGGTGGGGCAGGTGTGCTCTGCGACTGTCTGGCGCTCTGCTCTGTGGCTGGGTGGGTCTGCAGTGTGGGGTGAGAGCGTGGTTGTGCTTAGGCGAGAGGGCTTGATGTGGGGTGTGGGGGCAGGTGTGCGTGGGGATGTTTCGAGGTGATGCTGGGGGTCGACGTGGTGAAGGCAGGTGCGGGTGGGTGTTGCCTGCTGCTCCCCTCCGTGGGGCTGCAGTGTGGGGTGGGAGCGCGGTTGTGGTCACCCGAGAGGGCTCTTTGCGGGGCAGGGGTGTGTGGGGACGTGAGCGGGTGGTGCCGGGGGTCATCGCGGTGGGGCAGGTGCGTGTGCTAGAGGCGTGCCGCGGCTCCGCGTGGGTGGGTGAGGCTGCAGTGTGGGGTGGGAGCATGGTGCTGGTGGCCTGAGCGGCCTCTTTGCAGGGCAGGGGTGCGTGGGGACGTGAGCGGGTGGTGCCGGGGGTCATCGCGTTGGGGCAGGTGCGTGTGCTAGAGGCGTGCCGCGTCTGCGCGTGGTTCGGTGTGGCTGCAGTGCGGGGGGGCAGGAGCGCGGTTGTAGTCAACCGGAGAGGGCTGTTGGCGGGGGCAGGGCTGCCTACGGCCATACCACCCTGAGAACGCCCGATCTCGTCTGATCTCGGAAGCGAAGCAGGGTCGGGCCCGGTTAGTACTTGGATGGGAGACCGCCTGGGAATACCGGGTGCTGTAGGCTTTTGGCCTTGGCGGAGGCTTTTGGCCTTGGCGGAGGCCGTGGGGCGGCCCCTGTTTTCTTGCTGCGGTGCTGCGGGTGGGGTGTTGCGGAGGGGCAGGTGCGTGCGGGTAGGGGCTGGGGTCGTGGCGGTGGGGCAGGTGTGCTCTGCGACTGTCTGGCGCTCTGCTCTGTGGCTGGGTGGGTCTGCAGCGTGGGGTGAGAGCGTGGTTGTGCTTAGGCGAGAGGGCTTGATGTGGGGTGTGGGGGCAGGTGTGCGTGGGGATGTTTCGAGGTGATGCTGGGGGTCGACGTGGTGAAGGCAGGTGCGGGTGGGTGTTGCCTGCTGCTCCCCTCCGTGGGGCTGCAGTGTGGGGTGGGAGCGCGGTTGTGGTCACCCGAGAGGGCTCTTTGCGGGGCAGGGGTGCGTGGGGACGTGAGCGGGTGGTGCCGGGGGTCATCGCGGTGGGGCAGGTGCGTGTGCTAGAGGCGTGCCGCGGCTCCGCGTGGGTGGGTGAGGCTGCAGTGTGGGGTGGGAGCATGGTGCTGGTGGCCTGAGCGGCCTCTTTGCAGGGCAGGGGTGCGTGGGGACGTGGCCGGGTGGTGCCGGGGGTCATCGCGTTGGGGCAGGTGCGTGTGCTAGAGGCGTGCCGCGTCTGCGCGTGGTTCGGTGTGGCTGCAGTGCGGGGGGGCAGGAGCGCGGTTGTAGTCAACCCGAGAGGGCTGTTGGCGGGGGCAGGGCTGCCTACGGCCATACCACCCTGAGAACGCCCGATCTCGTCTGATCTCGGAAGCTAAGCAGGGTCGGGCCCGGTTAGTACTTGGATGGGAGACCGCCTGGGAATACCGGGTGCTGTAGGCTTTTGGCCTTGGCGGAGGCGTTTGGCCTTGGCGGAGGCCGTGGGGCGGCCCCTGTTTTCTTGCTGCGGTGTTGCGGGTGGGGTGTTGCGGAGGGGCAGGTGCGTGCGGGTAGGGGCTGGGGTCGTGGCGGTGGGGCAGGTGTGCTCTGCGACTGTCTGGCGCTCTGCTCTGTGGCTGGGTGGGTCTGCAGTGTGGGGTGAGAGCGTGGTTGTGCTTAGGCGAGAGGGCTTGATGTGGGGTGTGGGGGCAGGTGTGCGTGGGGATGTTTCGAGGTGATGCTGGGGGTCGACGTGGTGAAGGCAGGTGCGGGTGGGTGTTGCCTGCTGCTCCCCTCCGTGGGGCTGCAGTGTGGGGTGGGAGCGCGGTTGTGGTCACCCGAGAGGGCTCTTTGCGGGGCAGGGGTGCGTGGGGACGTGAGCGGGTGGTGCCGGGGGTCATCGCGGTGGGGCAGGTGCGTGTGCTAGAGGCGTGCCGCGGCTCCGCGTGGGTGGGTGAGGCTGCAGTGTGGGGTGGGAGCATGGTGCTGGTGGCCTGAGCGGCCTCTTTGCAGGGCAGGGGTGCGTGGGGACGTGAGCGGGTGGTGCCGGGGGTCATCGCGTTGGGGCAGGTGCGTGTGCTAGAGGCGTGCCGCGTCTGCGCGTGGTTCGGTGTGGCTGCAGTGCGTGGGGGCAGGAGCGCGGTTGTAGTCAACCGGAGAGGGCTGTTGGCGGGGGCAGGGCTGCCTACGGCCATACCACCCTGAGAACGCCCGATCTCGTCTGATCTCGGAAGCGAAGCAGGGTCGGGCCCGGTTAGTACTTGGATGGGAGACCGCCTGGGAATACCGGGTGCTGTAGGCTTTTGGCCTTGGCGGAGGCATTTGGCCTTGGCGGAGGCCGTGGGGCGGCCCCTGTTTTCTTGCTGCGGTGCTGCGGGTGGGGTGTTGCGGAGGGGCAGGTGCGTGCGGGTAGGGGCTGGGGTCGTGGCGGTGGGGCAGGTGTGCTCTGCGACTGTCTGGCGCTCTGCTCTGTGGCTGGGTGGGTCTGCAGTGTGGGGTGAGAGCGTGGTTGTGCTTAGGCGAGAGGGCTTGATGTGGGGTGTGGGGGCAGGTGTGCGTGGGGATGTTTCGAGGTGATGCTGGGGGTCGACGTGGTGAAGGCAGGTGCGGGTGGATGTTGCCTGCTGCTCCCCTCCGTGGGGCTGCAGTGTGGGGTGGGAGCGCGGTTGTGGTCACCCGAGAGGGCTCTTTGCGGGGCAGGGGTGCGTGGGGACGTGAGCGGGTGGTGCCGGGGGTCATCGCGGTGGGGCAGGTGCGTGTGCTAGAGGCGTGCCGCGGCTCCGCGTGGGTGGGTGAGGCTGCAGTGTGGGGTGGGAGCATGGTGCTGGTGGCCTGAGCGGCCTCTTTGCAGGGCAGGGGTGCGTGGGGACGTGAGCGGGTGGTGCCGGGGGTCATCGCGTTGGGGCAGGTGCGTGTGCTAGAGGCGTGCCGCGTCTGCGCGTGGTTCGGTGTGGCTGCAGTGCGGGGGGGCAGGAGCGCGGTTGTAGTTAACCGGAGAGGGCTGTTGGCGGGGGCAGGGCTGCCTACGGCCATACCACCCTGAGAACGCCCGATCTCGTCTGATCTCGGAAGCGAAGCAGGGTCGGGCCCGGTTAGTACTTGGATGGGAGACCGCCTGGGAATACCGGGTGCTGTAGGCTTTTGGCCTTGGCGGAGGCCGTGGGGCGGCCCCTGTTTTCTTGCTGCGGTGTTGCGGGTGGGGTGTTGCGGAGGGGCAGGTGCGTGCGGGTAGGGGCTGGGGTCGTGGCGGTGGGGCAGGTGTGCTCTGCGACTGTCTGGCGCTCTGCTCTGTGGCTGGGTGGGTCTGCAGTGTGGGGTGAGAGCGTGGTTGTGCTTAGGCGAGAGGGCTTGATGTGGGGTGTGGGGGCAGGTGTGCGTGGGGATGTTTCGAGGTGATGCTGGGGGTCGACGTGGTGAAGGCAGGTGCGGGTGGGTGTTGCCTGCTGCTCCCCTCCGTGGGGCTGCAGTGTGGGGTGGGAGCGCGGTTGTGGTCACCCGAGAGGGCTCTTTGCGGGGCAGGGGTGCGTGGGGACGTGAGCGGGTGGTGCCGGGGGTCATCGCGGTGGGGCAGGTGCGTGTGCTAGAGGCGTGCCGCGGCTCCGCGTGGGTGGGTGAGGCTGCAGTGTGGGGTGGGAGCATGGTGCTGGTGGCCTGAGCGGCCTCTTTGCAGGGCAGGGGTGCGTGGGGACGTGAGCGGGTGGTGCCGGGGGTCATCGCGTTGGGGCAGGTGCGTGTGCTAGAGGCGTGCCGCGTCTGCGCGTGGTTCGGTGTGGCTGCAGTGCGGGGGGGCAGGAGCGCGGTTGTAGTCAACCCGAGAGGGCTGTTGGCGGGGGCAGGGCTGCCTACGGCCATACCACCCTGAGAACGCCCGATCTCGTCTGATCTCGGAAGCGAAGCAGGGTCGGGCCCGGTTAGTACTTGGATGGGAGACCGCCTGGGAATACCGGGTGCTGTAGGCTTTTGGCCTTGGCGGAGGCTTTTGGCCTTGGCGGAGGCCGTGGGGCGGCCCCTGTTTTCTTGCTGCGGTGTTGCGGGTGGGGTGTTGCGGAGGGGCAGGTGCGTGCGGGTAGGGGCTGGGGTCGTGGCGGTGGGGCAGGTGTGCTCTGCGACTGTCTGGCGCTCTGCTCTGTGGCTGGGTGGGTCTGCAGCGTGGGGTGAGAGCGTGGTTGTGCTTAGGCGAGAGGGCTTGATGTGGGGTGTGGGGGCAGGTGTGCGTGGGGATGTTTCGAGGTGATGCTGGGGGTCGACGTGGTGAAGGCAGGTGCGGGTGGGTGTTGCCTGCTGCTCCCCTCCGTGGGGCTGCAGTGTGGGGTGGGAGCGCGGTTGTGGTCACCCGAGAGGGCTCTTTGCGGGGCAGGGGTGCGTGGGGACGTGAGCGGGTGGTGCCGGGGGTCATCGCGGTGGGGCAGGTGCGTGTGCTAGAGGCGTGCCGCGGCTCCGCGTGGGTGGGTGAGGCTGCAGTGTGGGGTGGGAGCATGGTGCTGGTGGCCTGAGCGGCCTCTTTGCAGGGCAGGGGTGCGTGGGGACGTGAGCGGGTGGTGCCGGGGGTCATCGCGTTGGGGCAGGTGCGTGTGCTAGAGGCGTGCCGCGTCTGCGCGTGGTTCGGTGTGGCTGTAGTGCGGGGGGGCAGGAGCGCGGTTGTAGTCAACCCGAGAGGGCTGTTGGCGGGGGCAGGGCTGCCTACGGCCATACCACCCTGAGAACGCCCGATCTCGTCTGATCTCGGAAGCGAAGCAGGGTCGGGCCCGGTTAGTACTTGGATGGGAGACCGCCTGGGAATACCGGGTGCTGTAGGCTTTTGGCCTTGGCGGAGGCTTTTGGCCTTGGCGGAGGCCGTGGGGCGGCCCCTGTTTTCTTGCTGCGGTGCTGCGGGTGGGGTGTTGCGGAGGGGCAGGTGCGTGCGGGTAGGGGCTGGGGTCGTGGCGGTGGGGCAGGTGTGCTCTGCGACTGTCTGGCGCTCTGCTCTGTGGCTGGGTGGGTCTGCAGTGTGGGGTGAGAGCGTGGTTGTGCTTAGGCGAGAGGGCTTGATGTGGGGTGTGGGGGCAGGTGTGCGTGGGGATGTTTCGAGGTGATGCTGGGGGTCGACGTGGTGAAGGCAGGTGCGGGTGGGTGTTGCCTGCTGCTCCCCTCCGTGGGGCTGCAGTGTGGGGTGGGAGCGCGGTTGTGGTCACCCGAGAGGGCTCTTTGCGGGGCAGGGGTGCGTGGGGACGTGAGCGGGTGGTGCCGGGGGTCATCGCGGTGGGGCAGGTGCGTGTGCTAGAGGCGTGCCGCGGCTCCGCGTGGGTGGGTGAGGCTGCAGTGTGGGGTGGGAGCATGGTGCTGGTGGCCTGAGCGGCCTCTTTGCAGGGCAGGGGTGCGTGGGGACGTGAGCGGGTGGTGCCGGGGGTCATCGTGTTGGGGCAGGTGCGTGTGCTAGAGGCGTGCCGCGTCTGCGCGTGGTTCGGTGTGGCTGCAGTGCGGGGGGGCAGGAGCGCGGTTGTAGTCAACCCGAGAGGGCTGTTGGCGGGGGCAGGGCTGCCTACGGCCATACCACCCTGAGAACGCCCGATCTCGTCTGATCTCGGAAGCGAAGCAGGGTCGGGCCCGGTTAGTACTTGGATGGGAGACCGCCTGGGAATACCGGGTGCTGTAGGCTTTTGGCCTTGGCGGAGGCCGTGGGGCGGCCCCTGTTTTCTTGCTGCGGTGTTGCGGGTGGGGTGTTGCGGAGGGGCAGGTGCGTGCGGGTAGGGGCTGGGGTCGTGGCGGTGGGGCAGGTGTGCTCTGCGACTGTCTGGCGCTCTGCTCTGTGGCTGGGTGGGTCTGCAGTGTGGGGTGAGAGCGTGGTTGTGCTTAGGCGAGAGGGCTTGATGTGGGGTGTGGGGGCAGGTGTGCGTGGGGATGTTTCGAGGTGATGCTGGGGGTCGACGTGGTGAAGGCAGGTGCGGGTGGGTGTTGCCTGCTGCTCCCCTCCGTGGGGCTGCAGTGTGGGGTGGGAGCGCGGTTGTGGTCACCCGAGAGGGCTCTTTGCGGGGCAGGGGTGCGTGGGGACGTGAGCGGGTGGTGCCGGGGGTCATCGCGGTGGGGCAGGTGCGTGTGCTAGAGGCGTGCCGCGGCTCCGCGTGGGTGGGTGAGGCTGCAGTGTGGGGTGGGAGCATGGTGCTGGTGGCCTGAGCGGCCTCTTTGCAGGGCAGGGGTGCGTGGGGACGTGAGCGGGTGGTGCCGGGGGTCATCGCGTTGGGGCAGGTGCGTGTGCTAGAGGCGTGCCGCGTCTGCGCGTGGTTCGGTGTGGCTGCAGTGCGGGGGGGCAGGAGCGCGGTTGTAGTCAACCCGAGAGGGCTGTTGGCGGGGACAGGGCTGCCTACGGCCATACCACCCTGAGAACGCCCGATCTCGTCTGATCTCGGAAGCTAAGCAGGGTCGGGCCCGGTTAGTACTTGGATGGGAGACCGCCTGGGAATACCGGGTGCTGTAGGCTTTTGGCCTTGGCGGAGGCCGTGGGGCGGCCCCTGTTTTCTTGCTGCGGTGTTGCGGGTGGGGTGTTGCGGAGGGGCAGGTGCGTGCGGGTAGGGGCTGGGGTCGTGGCGGTGGGGCAGGTGTGCTCTGCGACTGTCTGGCGCTCTGCTCTGTGGCTGGGTGGGTCTGCAGCGTGGGGTGAGAGCGTGGTTGTGCTTAGGCGAGAGGGCTTGATGTGGGGTGTGGGGGCAGGTGTGCGTGGGGATGTTTCGAGGTGATGCTGGGGGTCGACGTGGTGAAGGCAGGTGCGGGTGGGTGTTGCCTGCTGCTCCCCTCCGTGGGGCTGCAGTGTGGGGTGGGAGCGCGGTTGTGGTCACCCGAGAGGGCTCTTTGCGGGGCAGGGGTGCGTGGGGACGTGAGCGGGTGGTGCCGGGGGTCATCGCGGTGGGGCAGGTGCGTGTGCTAGAGGCGTGCCGCGTCTGCGCGTGGTTCGGTGTGGCTGCAGTGCGGGGGGGCAGGAGCGCGGTTGTAGTCAACCCGAGAGGGCTGTTGGCGGGGGCAGGGCTGCCTACGGCCATACCACCCTGAGAACGCCCGATCTCGTCTGATCTCGGAAGCGAAGCAGGGTCGGGCCCGGTTAGTACTTGGATGGGAGACCGCCTGGGAATACCGGGTGCTGTAGGCTTTTGGCCTTGGCGGAGGCTTTTGGCCTTGGCGGAGGCCGTGGGGCGGCCCCTGTTTTCTTGCTGCGGTGTTGCGGGTGGGGTGTTGCGGAGGGGCAGGTGCGTGCGGGTAGGGGCTGGGGTCGTGGCGGTGGGGCAGGTGTGCTCTGCGACTGTCTGGCGCTCTGCTCTGTGGCTGGGTGGGTCTGCAGTGTGGGGTGAGAGCGTGGTTGTGCTTAGGCGAGAGGGCTTGATGTGGGGTGTGGGGGCAGGTGTGCGTGGGGATGTTTCGAGGTGATGCTGGGGGTCGACGTGGTGAAGGCAGGTGCGGGTGGGTGTTGCCTGCTGCTCCCCTCCGTGGGGCTGCAGTGTGGGGTGGGAGCGCGGTTGTGGTCACCCGAGAGGGCTCTTTGCGGGGCAGGGGTGCGTGGGGACGTGAGCGGGTGGTGCCGGGGGTCATTGCGTTGGGGCAGGTGCGTGTGCTAGAGGCGTGCCGCGTCTGCGCGTGGTTCGGTGTGGCTGCAGTGCGGGGGGGCAGGAGCGCGGTTGTAGTCAACCCGAGAGGGCTGTTGGCGGGGACAGGGCTGCCTACGGCCATACCACCCTGAGAACGCCCGATCTCGTCTGATCTCGGAAGCTAAGCAGGGTCGGGCCCGGTTAGTACTTGGATGGGAGACCGCCTGGGAATACCGGGTGCTGTAGGCTTTTGGCCTTGGCGGAGGCCGTGGGGCGGCCCCTGTTTTCTTGCTGCGGTGTTGCGGGTGGGGTGTTGCGGAGGGGCAGGTGCGTGCGGGTAGGGGCTGGGGTCGTGGCGGTGGGGCAGGTGTGCTCTGCGACTGTCTGGCGCTCTGCTCTGTGGCTGGGTGGGTCTGCAGCGTGGGGTGAGAGCGTGGTTGTGCTTAGGCGAGAGGGCTTGATGTGGGGTGTGGGGGCAGGTGTGCGTGGGGATGTTTCGAGGTGATGCTGGGGGTCGACGTGGTGAAGGCAGGTGCGGGTGGGTGTTGCCTGCTGCTCCCCTCCGTGGGGCTGCAGTGTGGGGTGGGAGCGCGGTTGTGGTCACCCGAGAGGGCTCTTTGCGGGGCAGGGGTGCGTGGGGACGTGAGCGGGTGGTGCCGGGGGTCATCGCGGTGGGGCAGGTGCGTGTGCTAGAGGCGTGCCGCGGCTCCGCGTGGGTGGGTGAGGCTGCAGTGTGGGGTGGGAGCATGGTGCTGGTGGCCTGAGCGGCCTCTTTGCAGGGCAGGGGTGCGTGGGGACGTGAGCGGGTGGTGCCGGGGGTCATCGCGTTGGGGCAGGTGCGTGTGCTAGAGGCGTGCCGCGTCTGCGCGTGGTTCGGTGTGGCTGCAGTGCGGGGGGGCAGGAGCGCGGTTGTAGTCAACCCGAGAGGGCTGTTGGCGGGGGCAGGGCTGCCTACGGCCATACCACCCTGAGAACGCCCGATCTCGTCTGATCTCGGAAGCGAAGCAGGGTCGGGCCCGGTTAGTACTTGGATGGGAGACCGCCTGGGAATACCGGGTGCTGTAGGCTTTTGGCCTTGGCGGAGGCTTTTGGCCTTGGCGGAGGCCGTGGGGCGGCCCCTGTTTTCTTGCTGCGGTGTTGCGGGTGGGGTGTTGCGGAGGGGCAGGTGCGTGCGGGTAGGGGCTGGGGTCGTGGCGGTGGGGCAGGTGTGCTCTGCGACTGTCTGGCGCTCTGCTCTGTGGCTGGGTGGGTCTGCAGCGTGGGGTGAGAGCGTGGTTGTGCTTAGGCGAGAGGGCTTGATGTGGGGTGTGGGGGCAGGTGTGCGTGGGGATGTTTCGAGGTGATGCTGGGGGTCGACGTGGTGAAGGCAGGTGCGGGTGGGTGTTGCCTGCTGCTCCCCTCCGTGGGGCTGCAGTGTGGGGTGGGAGCGCGGTTGTGGTCACCCGAGAGGGCTCTTTGCGGGGCAGGGGTGCGTGGGGACGTGAGCGGGTGGTGCCGGGGGTCATCGCGGTGGGGCAGGTGCGTGTGCTAGAGGCGTGCCGCGGCTCCGCGTGGGTGGGTGAGGCTGCAGTGTGGGGTGGGAGCATGGTGCTGGTGGCCTGAGCGGCCTCTTTGCAGGGCAGGGGTGCGTGGGGACGTGAGCGGGTGGTGCCGGGGGTCATCGCGTTGGGGCAGGTGCGTGTGCTAGAGGCGTGCCGCGTCTGCGCGTGGTTCGGTGTGGCTGTAGTGCGGGGGGGCAGGAGCGCGGTTGTAGTCAACCCGAGAGGGCTGTTGGCGGGGACAGGGCTGCCTACGGCCATACCACCCTGAGAACGCCCGATCTCGTCTGATCTCGGAAGCTAAGCAGGGTCGGGCCCGGTTAGTACTTGGATGGGAGACCGCCTGGGAATACCGGGTGCTGTAGGCTTTTGGCCTTGGCGGAGGCCGTGGGGCGGCCCCTGTTTTCTTGCTGCGGTGTTGCGGGTGGGGTGTTGCGGAGGGGCAGGTGCGTGCGGGTAGGGGCTGGGGTCGTGGCGGTGGGGCAGGTGTGCTCTGCGACTGTCTGGCGCTCTGCTCTGTGGCTGGGTGGGTCTGCAGCGTGGGGTGAGAGCGTGGTTGTGCTTAGGCGAGAGGGCTTGATGTGGGGTGTGGGGGCAGGTGTGCGTGGGGATGTTTCGAGGTGATGCTGGGGGTCGACGTGGTGAAGGCAGGTGCGGGTGGGTGTTGCCTGCTGCTCCCCTCCGTGGGGCTGCAGTGTGGGGTGGGAGCGCGGTTGTGGTCACCCGAGAGGGCTCTTTGCGGGGCAGGGGTGCGTGGGGACGTGAGCGGGTGGTGCCGGGGGTCATCGCGGTGGGGCAGGTGCGTGTGCTAGAGGCGTGCCGCGTCTGCGCGTGGTTCGG
Organism: Haliaeetus albicilla; assembly: GCF_947461875.1. Lineage (NCBI taxonomy): Eukaryota > Metazoa > Chordata > Aves > Accipitriformes > Accipitridae > Haliaeetus > Haliaeetus albicilla. Next base: position 16,664,249 of record NC_091491.1, on the reverse strand, counting down.
TGTGGCTGCAGTGCGGGGGGGCAGGAGCGCGGTTGTAGTCAACCCGAGAGGGCTGTTGGCGGGGGCAGGGCTGCCTACGGCCATACCACCCTGAGAACGCCCGATCTCGTCTGATCTCGGAAGCGAAGCAGGGTCGGGCCCGGTTAGTACTTGGATGGGAGACCGCCTGGGAATACCGGGTGCTGTAGGCTTTTGGCCTTGGCGGAGGCTTTTGGCCTTGGCGGAGGCCGTGGGGCGGCCCCTGTTTTCTTGCTGCGGTGTTGCGGGTGGGGTGTTGCGGAGGGGCAGGTGCGTGCGGGTAGGGGCTGGGGTCGTGGCGGTGGGGCAGGTGTGCTCTGCGACTGTCTGGCGCTCTGCTCTGTGGCTGGGTGGGTCTGCAGTGTGGGGTGAGAGCGTGGTTGTGCTTAGGCGAGAGGGCTTGATGTGGGGTGTGGGGGCAGGTGTGCGTGGGGATGTTTCGAGGTGATGCTGGGGGTCGACGTGGTGAAGGCAGGTGCGGGTGGGTGTTGCCTGCTGCTCCCCTCCGTGGGGCTGCAGTGTGGGGTGGGAGCGCGGTTGTGGTCACCCGAGAGGGCTCTTTGCGGGGCAGGGGTGCGTGGGGACGTGAGCGGGTGGTGCCGGGGGTCATCGCGGTGGGGCAGGTGCGTGTGCTAGAGGCGTGCCGCGGCTCCGCGTGGGTGGGTGAGGCTGCAGTGTGGGGTGGGAGCATGGTGCTGGTGGCCTGAGCGGCCTCTTTGCAGGGCAGGGGTGCGTGGGGACGTGAGCGGGTGGTGCCGGGGGTCATCGCGTTGGGGCAGGTGCGTGTGCTAGAGGCGTGCCGCGTCTGCGCGTGGTTCGGTGTGGCTGCAGTGCGGGGGGGCAGGAGCGCGGTTGTAGTCAACCCGAGAGGGCTGTTGGCGGGGGCAGGGCTGCCTACGGCCATACCACCCTGAGAACGCCCGATCTCGTCTGATCTCGGAAGCGAAGCAGGGTCGGGCCCGGTTAGTACTTGGATGGGAGACCGCCTGGGAATACCGGGTGCTGTAGGCTTTTGGCCTTGGCGGAGGCTTTTGGCCTTGGCGGAGGCCGTGGGGCGGCCCCTGTTTTCTTGCTGCGGTGTTGCGGGTGGGGTGTTGCGGAGGGGCAGGTGCGTGCGGGTAGGGGCTGGGGTCGTGGCGGTGGGGCAGGTGTGCTCTGCGACTGTCTGGCGCTCTGCTCTGTGGCTGGGTGGGTCTGCAGCGTGGGGTGAGAGCGTGGTTGTGCTTAGGCGAGAGGGCTTGATGTGGGGTGTGGGGGCAGGTGTGCGTGGGGATGTTTCGAGGTGATGCTGGGGGTCGACGTGGTGAAGGCAGGTGCGGGTGGGTGTTGCCTGCTGCTCCCCTCCGTGGGGCTGCAGTGTGGGGTGGGAGCGCGGTTGTGGTCACCCGAGAGGGCTCTTTGCGGGGCAGGGGTGCGTGGGGACGTGAGCGGGTGGTGCCGGGGGTCATCGCGGTGGGGCAGGTGCGTGTGCTAGAGGCGTGCCGCGGCTCCGCGTGGGTGGGTGAGGCTGCAGTGTGGGGTGGGAGCATGGTGCTGGTGGCCTGAGCGGCCTCTTTGCAGGGCAGGGGTGCGTGGGGACGTGAGCGGGTGGTGCCGGGGGTCATCGTGTTGGGGCAGGTGCGTGTGCTAGAGGCGTGCCGCGTCTGCGCGTGGTTCGGTGTGGCTGCAGTGCGGGGGGGCAGGAGCGCGGTTGTAGTCAACCCGAGAGGGCTGTTGGCGGGGGCAGGGCTGCCTACGGCCATACCACCCTGAGAACGCCCGATCTCGTCTGATCTCGGAAGCGAAGCAGGGTCGGGCCCGGTTAGTACTTGGATGGGAGACCGCCTGGGAATACCGGGTGCTGTAGGCTTTTGGCCTTGGCGGAGGCTTTTGGCCTTGGCGGAGGCCGTGGGGCGGCCCCTGTTTTCTTGCTGCGGTGTTGCGGGTGGGGTGTTGCGGAGGGGCAGGTGCGTGCGGGTAGGGGCTGGGGTCGTGGCGGTGGGGCAGGTGTGCTCTGCGACTGTCTGGCGCTCTGCTCTGTGGCTGGGTGGGTCTGCAGTGTGGGGTGAGAGCGTGGTTGTGCTTAGGCGAGAGGGCTTGATGTGGGGTGTGGGGGCAGGTGTGCGTGGGGATGTTTCGAGGTGATGCTGGGGGTCGACGTGGTGAAGGCAGGTGCGGGTGGGTGTTGCCTGCTGCTCCCCTCCGTGGGGCTGCAGTGTGGGGTGGGAGCGCGGTTGTGGTCACCCGAGAGGGCTCTTTGCGGGGCAGGGGTGCGTGGGGACGTGAGCGGGTGGTGCCGGGGGTCATCGCGGTGGGGCAGGTGCGTGTGCTAGAGGCGTGCCGCGGCTCCGCGTGGGTGGGTGAGGCTGCAGTGTGGGGTGGGAGCATGGTGCTGGTGGCCTGAGCGGCCTCTTTGCAGGGCAGGGGTGCGTGGGGACGTGAGCGGGTGGTGCCGGGGGTCATCGCGTTGGGGCAGGTGCGTGTGCTAGAGGCGTGCCGCGTCTGCGCGTGGTTCGGTGTGGCTGCAGTGCGGGGGGGCAGGAGCGCGGTTGTAGTCAACCCGAGAGGGCTGTTGGCGGGGACAGGGCTGCCTACGGCCATACCACCCTGAGAACGCCCGATCTCGTCTGATCTCGGAAGCTAAGCAGGGTCGGGCCCGGTTAGTACTTGGATGGGAGACCGCCTGGGAATACCGGGTGCTGTAGGCTTTTGGCCTTGGCGGAGGCCGTGGGGCGGCCCCTGTTTTCTTGCTGCGGTGTTGCGGGTGGGGTGTTGCGGAGGGGCAGGTGCGTGCGGGTAGGGGCTGGGGTCGTGGCGGTGGGGCAGGTGTGCTCTGCGACTGTCTGGCGCTCTGCTCTGTGGCTGGGTGGGTCTGCAGCGTGGGGTGAGAGCGTGGTTGTGCTTAGGCGAGAGGGCTTGATGTGGGGTGTGGGGGCAGGTGTGCGTGGGGATGTTTCGAGGTGATGCTGGGGGTCGACGTGGTGAAGGCAGGTGCGGGTGGGTGTTGCCTGCTGCTCCCCTCCGTGGGGCTGCAGTGTGGGGTGGGAGCGCGGTTGTGGTCACCCGAGAGGGCTCTTTGCGGGGCAGGGGTGCGTGGGGACGTGAGCGGGTGGTGCCGGGGGTCATCGCGGTGGGGCAGGTGCGTGTGCTAGAGGCGTGCCGCGTCTGCGCGTGGTTCGGTGTGGCTGCAGTGCGGGGGGGCAGGAGCGCGGTTGTAGTCAACCCGAGAGGGCTGTTGGCGGGGGCAGGGCTGCCTACGGCCATACCACCCTGAGAACGCCCGATCTCGTCTGATCTCGGAAGCGAAGCAGGGTCGGGCCCGGTTAGTACTTGGATGGGAGACCGCCTGGGAATACCGGGTGCTGTAGGCTTTTGGCCTTGGCGGAGGCTTTTGGCCTTGGCGGAGGCCGTGGGGCGGCCCCTGTTTTCTTGCTGCGGTGTTGCGGGTGGGGTGTTGCGGAGGGGCAGGTGCGTGCGGGTAGGGGCTGGGGTCGTGGCGGTGGGGCAGGTGTGCTCTGCGACTGTCTGGCGCTCTGCTCTGTGGCTGGGTGGGTCTGCAGTGTGGGGTGAGAGCGTGGTTGTGCTTAGGCGAGAGGGCTTGATGTGGGGTGTGGGGGCAGGTGTGCGTGGGGATGTTTCGAGGTGATGCTGGGGGTCGACGTGGTGAAGGCAGGTGCGGGTGGGTGTTGCCTGCTGCTCCCCTCCGTGGGGCTGCAGTGTGGGGTGGGAGCGCGGTTGTGGTCACCCGAGAGGGCTCTTTGCGGGGCAGGGGTGCGTGGGGACGTGAGCGGGTGGTGCCGGGGGTCATTGCGTTGGGGCAGGTGCGTGTGCTAGAGGCGTGCCGCGTCTGCGCGTGGTTCGGTGTGGCTGCAGTGCGGGGGGGCAGGAGCGCGGTTGTAGTCAACCCGAGAGGGCTGTTGGCGGGGACAGGGCTGCCTACGGCCATACCACCCTGAGAACGCCCGATCTCGTCTGATCTCGGAAGCTAAGCAGGGTCGGGCCCGGTTAGTACTTGGATGGGAGACCGCCTGGGAATACCGGGTGCTGTAGGCTTTTGGCCTTGGCGGAGGCCGTGGGGCGGCCCCTGTTTTCTTGCTGCGGTGTTGCGGGTGGGGTGTTGCGGAGGGGCAGGTGCGTGCGGGTAGGGGCTGGGGTCGTGGCGGTGGGGCAGGTGTGCTCTGCGACTGTCTGGCGCTCTGCTCTGTGGCTGGGTGGGTCTGCAGCGTGGGGTGAGAGCGTGGTTGTGCTTAGGCGAGAGGGCTTGATGTGGGGTGTGGGGGCAGGTGTGCGTGGGGATGTTTCGAGGTGATGCTGGGGGTCGACGTGGTGAAGGCAGGTGCGGGTGGGTGTTGCCTGCTGCTCCCCTCCGTGGGGCTGCAGTGTGGGGTGGGAGCGCGGTTGTGGTCACCCGAGAGGGCTCTTTGCGGGGCAGGGGTGCGTGGGGACGTGAGCGGGTGGTGCCGGGGGTCATCGCGGTGGGGCAGGTGCGTGTGCTAGAGGCGTGCCGCGGCTCCGCGTGGGTGGGTGAGGCTGCAGTGTGGGGTGGGAGCATGGTGCTGGTGGCCTGAGCGGCCTCTTTGCAGGGCAGGGGTGCGTGGGGACGTGAGCGGGTGGTGCCGGGGGTCATCGCGTTGGGGCAGGTGCGTGTGCTAGAGGCGTGCCGCGTCTGCGCGTGGTTCGGTGTGGCTGCAGTGCGGGGGGGCAGGAGCGCGGTTGTAGTCAACCCGAGAGGGCTGTTGGCGGGGGCAGGGCTGCCTACGGCCATACCACCCTGAGAACGCCCGATCTCGTCTGATCTCGGAAGCGAAGCAGGGTCGGGCCCGGTTAGTACTTGGATGGGAGACCGCCTGGGAATACCGGGTGCTGTAGGCTTTTGGCCTTGGCGGAGGCTTTTGGCCTTGGCGGAGGCCGTGGGGCGGCCCCTGTTTTCTTGCTGCGGTGTTGCGGGTGGGGTGTTGCGGAGGGGCAGGTGCGTGCGGGTAGGGGCTGGGGTCGTGGCGGTGGGGCAGGTGTGCTCTGCGACTGTCTGGCGCTCTGCTCTGTGGCTGGGTGGGTCTGCAGCGTGGGGTGAGAGCGTGGTTGTGCTTAGGCGAGAGGGCTTGATGTGGGGTGTGGGGGCAGGTGTGCGTGGGGATGTTTCGAGGTGATGCTGGGGGTCGACGTGGTGAAGGCAGGTGCGGGTGGGTGTTGCCTGCTGCTCCCCTCCGTGGGGCTGCAGTGTGGGGTGGGAGCGCGGTTGTGGTCACCCGAGAGGGCTCTTTGCGGGGCAGGGGTGCGTGGGGACGTGAGCGGGTGGTGCCGGGGGTCATCGCGGTGGGGCAGGTGCGTGTGCTAGAGGCGTGCCGCGGCTCCGCGTGGGTGGGTGAGGCTGCAGTGTGGGGTGGGAGCATGGTGCTGGTGGCCTGAGCGGCCTCTTTGCAGGGCAGGGGTGCGTGGGGACGTGAGCGGGTGGTGCCGGGGGTCATCGCGTTGGGGCAGGTGCGTGTGCTAGAGGCGTGCCGCGTCTGCGCGTGGTTCGGTGTGGCTGTAGTGCGGGGGGGCAGGAGCGCGGTTGTAGTCAACCCGAGAGGGCTGTTGGCGGGGACAGGGCTGCCTACGGCCATACCACCCTGAGAACGCCCGATCTCGTCTGATCTCGGAAGCTAAGCAGGGTCGGGCCCGGTTAGTACTTGGATGGGAGACCGCCTGGGAATACCGGGTGCTGTAGGCTTTTGGCCTTGGCGGAGGCCGTGGGGCGGCCCCTGTTTTCTTGCTGCGGTGTTGCGGGTGGGGTGTTGCGGAGGGGCAGGTGCGTGCGGGTAGGGGCTGGGGTCGTGGCGGTGGGGCAGGTGTGCTCTGCGACTGTCTGGCGCTCTGCTCTGTGGCTGGGTGGGTCTGCAGCGTGGGGTGAGAGCGTGGTTGTGCTTAGGCGAGAGGGCTTGATGTGGGGTGTGGGGGCAGGTGTGCGTGGGGATGTTTCGAGGTGATGCTGGGGGTCGACGTGGTGAAGGCAGGTGCGGGTGGGTGTTGCCTGCTGCTCCCCTCCGTGGGGCTGCAGTGTGGGGTGGGAGCGCGGTTGTGGTCACCCGAGAGGGCTCTTTGCGGGGCAGGGGTGCGTGGGGACGTGAGCGGGTGGTGCCGGGGGTCATCGCGGTGGGGCAGGTGCGTGTGCTAGAGGCGTGCCGCGTCTGCGCGTGGTTCGGTGTGGCTGCAGTGCGGGGGGGCAGGAGCGCGGTTGTAGTCAACCCGAGAGGGCTGTTGGCGGGGGCAGGGCTGCCTACGGCCATACCACCCTGAGAACGCCCGATCTCGTCTGATCTCGGAAGCGAAGCAGGGTCGGGCCCGGTTAGTACTTGGATGGGAGACCGCCTGGGAATACCGGGTGCTGTAGGCTTTTGGCCTTGGCGGAGGCTTTTGGCCTTGGCGGAGGCCGTGGGGCGGCCCCTGTTTTCTTGCTGCGGTGTTGCGGGTGGGGTGTTGCGGAGGGGCAGGTGCGTGCGGGTAGGGGCTGGGGTCGTGGCGGTGGGGCAGGTGTGCTCTGCGACTGTCTGGCGCTCTGCTCTGTGGCTGGGTGGGTCTGCAGTGTGGGGTGAGAGCGTGGTTGTGCTTAGGCGAGAGGGCTTGATGTGGGGTGTGGGGGCAGGTGTGCGTGGGGATGTTTCGAGGTGATGCTGGGGGTCGACGTGGTGAAGGCAGGTGCGGGTGGGTGTTGCCTGCTGCTCCCCTCCGTGGGGCTGCAGTGTGGGGTGGGAGCGCGGTTGTGGTCACCCGAGAGGGCTCTTTGCGGGGCAGGGGTGCGTGGGGACGTGAGCGGGTGGTGCCGGGGGTCATCGCGGTGGGGCAGGTGCGTGTGCTAGAGGCGTGCCGCGGCTCCGCGTGGGTGGGTGAGGCTGCAGTGTGGGGTGGGAGCATGGTGCTGGTGGCCTGAGCGGCCTCTTTGCAGGGCAGGGGTGCGTGGGGACGTGAGCGGGTGGTGCCGGGGGTCATCGCGTTGGGGCAGGTGCGTGTGCTAGAGGCGTGCCGCGTCTGCGCGTGGTTCGGTGTGGCTGCAGTGCGGGGGGGCAGGAGCGCGGTTGTAGTCAACCCGAGAGGGCTGTTGGCGGGGGCAGGGCTGCCTACGGCCATACCACCCTGAGAACGCCCGATCTCGTCTGATCTCGGAAGCGAAGCAGGGTCGGGCCCGGTTAGTACTTGGATGGGAGACCGCCTGGGAATACCGGGTGCTGTAGGCTTTTGGCCTTGGCGGAGGCTTTTGGCCTTGGCGGAGGCCGTGGGGCGGCCCCTGTTTTCTTGCTGCGGTGTTGCGGGTGGGGTGTTGCGGAGGGGCAGGTGCGTGCGGGTAGGGGCTGGGGTCGTGGCGGTGGGGCAGGTGTGCTCTGCGACTGTCTGGCGCTCTGCTCTGTGGCTGGGTGGGTCTGCAGCGTGGGGTGAGAGCGTGGTTGTGCTTAGGCGAGAGGGCTTGATGTGGGGTGTGGGGGCAGGTGTGCGTGGGGATGTTTCGAGGTGATGCTGGGGGTCGACGTGGTGAAGGCAGGTGCGGGTGGGTGTTGCCTGCTGCTCCCCTCCGTGGGGCTGCAGTGTGGGGTGGGAGCGCGGTTGTGGTCACCCGAGAGGGCTCTTTGCGGGGCAGGGGTGCGTGGGGACGTGAGCGGGTGGTGCCGGGGGTCATCGCGGTGGGGCAGGTGCGTGTGCTAGAGGCGTGCCGCGGCTCCGCGTGGGTGGGTGAGGCTGCAGTGTGGGGTGGGAGCATGGTGCTGGTGGCCTGAGCGGCCTCTTTGCAGGGCAGGGGTGCGTGGGGACGTGAGCGGGTGGTGCCGGGGGTCATCGCGTTGGGGCAGGTGCGTGTGCTAGAGGCGTGCCGCGTCTGCGCGTGGTTCGGTGTGGCTGCAGTGCGGGGGGGCAGGAGCGCGGTTGTAGTCAACCCGAGAGGGCTGTTGGCGGGGGCAGGGCTGCCTACGGCCATACCACCCTGAGAACGCCCGATCTCGTCTGATCTCGGAAGCGAAGCAGGGTCGGGCCCGGTTAGTACTTGGATGGGAGACCGCCTGGGAATACCGGGTGCTGTAGGCTTTTGGCCTTGGCGGAGGCTTTTGGCCTTGGCGGAGGCCGTGGGGCGGCCCCTGTTTTCTTGCTGCGGTGTTGCGGGTGGGGTGTTGCGGAGGGGCAGGTGCGTGCGGGTAGGGGCTGGGGTCGTGGCGGTGGGGCAGGTGTGCTCTGCGACTGTCTGGCGCTCTGCTCTGTGGCTGGGTGGGTCTGCAGTGTGGGGTGAGAGCGTGGTTGTGCTTAGGCGAGAGGGCTTGATGTGGGGTGTGGGGGCAGGTGTGCGTGGGGATGTTTCGAGGTGATGCTGGGGGTCGACGTGGTGAAGGCAGGTGCGGGTGGGTGTTGCCTGCTGCTCCCCTCCGTGGGGCTGCAGTGTGGGGTGGGAGCGCGGTTGTGGTCACCCGAGAGGGCTCTTTGCGGGGCAGGGGTGCGTGGGGACGTGAGCGGGTGGTGCCGGGGGTCATTGCGTTGGGGCAGGTGCGTGTGCTAGAGGCGTGCCGCGTCTGCGCGTGGTTCGGTGTGGCTGCAGTGCGGGGGGGCAGGAGCGCGGTTGTAGTCAACCCGAGAGGGCTGTTGGCGGGGACAGGGCTGCCTACGGCCATACCACCCTGAGAACGCCCGATCTCGTCTGATCTCGGAAGCTAAGCAGGGTCGGGCCCGGTTAGTACTTGGATGGGAGACCGCCTGGGAATACCGGGTGCTGTAGGCTTTTGGCCTTGGCGGAGGCCGTGGGGCGGCCCCTGTTTTCTTGCTGCGGTGTTGCGGGTGGGGTGTTGCGGAGGGGCAGGTGCGTGCGGGTAGGGGCTGGGGTCGTGGCGGTGGGGCAGGTGTGCTCTGCGACTGTCTGGCGCTCTGCTCTGTGGCTGGGTGGGTCTGCAGCGTGGGGTGAGAGCGTGGTTGTGCTTAGGCGAGAGGGCTTGATGTGGGGTGTGGGGGCAGGTGTGCGTGGGGATGTTTCGAGGTGATGCTGGGGGTCGACGTGGTGAAGGCAGGTGCGGGTGGGTGTTGCCTGCTGCTCCCCTCCGTGGGGCTGCAGTGTGGGGTGGGAGCGCGGTTGTGGTCACCCGAGAGGGCTCTTTGCGGGGCAGGGGTGCGTGGGGACGTGAGCGGGTGGTGCCGGGGGTCATCGCGGTGGGGCAGGTGCGTGTGCTAGAGGCGTGCCGCGGCTCCGCGTGGGTGGGTGAGGCTGCAGTGTGGGGTGGGAGCATGGTGCTGGTGGCCTGAGCGGCCTCTTTGCAGGGCAGGGGTGCGTGGGGACGTGAGCGGGTGGTGCCGGGGGTCATCGCGTTGGGGCAGGTGCGTGTGCTAGAGGCGTGCCGCGTCTGCGCGTGGTTCGGTGTGGCTGCAGTGCGGGGGGGCAGGAGCGCGGTTGTAGTCAACCCGAGAGGGCTGTTGGCGGGGGCAGGGCTGCCTACGGCCATACCACCCTGAGAACGCCCGATCTCGTCTGATCTCGGAAGCGAAGCAGGGTCGGGCCCGGTTAGTACTTGGATGGGAGACCGCCTGGGAATACCGGGTGCTGTAGGCTTTTGGCCTTGGCGGAGGCTTTTGGCCTTGGCGGAGGCCGTGGGGCGGCCCCTGTTTTCTTGCTGCGGTGTTGCGGGTGGGGTGTTGCGGAGGGGCAGGTGCGTGCGGGTAGGGGCTGGGGTCGTGGCGGTGGGGCAGGTGTGCTCTGCGACTGTCTGGCGCTCTGCTCTGTGGCTGGGTGGGTCTGCAGCGTGGGGTGAGAGCGTGGTTGTGCTTAGGCGAGAGGGCTTGATGTGGGGTGTGGGGGCAGGTGTGCGTGGGGATGTTTCGAGGTGATGCTGGGGGTCGACGTGGTGAAGGCAGGTGCGGGTGGGTGTTGCCTGCTGCTCCCCTCCGTGGGGCTGCAGTGTGGGGTGGGAGCGCGGTTGTGGTCACCCGAGAGGGCTCTTTGCGGGGCAGGGGTGCGTGGGGACGTGAGCGGGTGGTGCCGGGGGTCATCGCGGTGGGGCAGGTGCGTGTGCTAGAGGCGTGCCGCGGCTCCGCGTGGGTGGGTGAGGCTGCAGTGTGGGGTGGGAGCATGGTGCTGGTGGCCTGAGCGGCCTCTTTGCAGGGCAGGGGTGCGTGGGGACGTGAGCGGGTGGTGCCGGGGGTCATCGCGTTGGGGCAGGTGCGTGTGCTAGAGGCGTGCCGCGTCTGCGCGTGGTTCGGTGTGGCTGTAGTGCGGGGGGGCAGGAGCGCGGTTGTAGTCAACCCGAGAGGGCTGTTGGCGGGGACAGGGCTGCCTACGGCCATACCACCCTGAGAACGCCCGATCTCGTCTGATCTCGGAAGCTAAGCAGGGTCGGGCCCGGTTAGTACTTGGATGGGAGACCGCCTGGGAATACCGGGTGCTGTAGGCTTTTGGCCTTGGCGGAGGCCGTGGGGCGGCCCCTGTTTTCTTGCTGCGGTGTTGCGGGTGGGGTGTTGCGGAGGGGCAGGTGCGTGCGGGTAGGGGCTGGGGTCGTGGCGGTGGGGCAGGTGTGCTCTGCGACTGTCTGGCGCTCTGCTCTGTGGCTGGGTGGGTCTGCAGCGTGGGGTGAGAGCGTGGTTGTGCTTAGGCGAGAGGGCTTGATGTGGGGTGTGGGGGCAGGTGTGCGTGGGGATGTTTCGAGGTGATGCTGGGGGTCGACGTGGTGAAGGCAGGTGCGGGTGGGTGTTGCCTGCTGCTCCCCTCCGTGGGGCTGCAGTGTGGGGTGGGAGCGCGGTTGTGGTCACCCGAGAGGGCTCTTTGCGGGGCAGGGGTGCGTGGGGACGTGAGCGGGTGGTGCCGGGGGTCATCGCGGTGGGGCAGGTGCGTGTGCTAGAGGCGTGCCGCGTCTGCGCGTGGTTCGGTGTGGCTGCAGTGCGGGGGGGCAGGAGCGCGGTTGTAGTCAACCCGAGAGGGCTGTTGGCGGGGGCAGGGCTGCCTACGGCCATACCACCCTGAGAACGCCCGATCTCGTCTGATCTCGGAAGCGAAGCAGGGTCGGGCCCGGTTAGTACTTGGATGGGAGACCGCCTGGGAATACCGGGTGCTGTAGGCTTTTGGCCTTGGCGGAGGCTTTTGGCCTTGGCGGAGGCCGTGGGGCGGCCCCTGTTTTCTTGCTGCGGTGTTGCGGGTGGGGTGTTGCGGAGGGGCAGGTGCGTGCGGGTAGGGGCTGGGGTCGTGGCGGTGGGGCAGGTGTGCTCTGCGACTGTCTGGCGCTCTGCTCTGTGGCTGGGTGGGTCTGCAGTGTGGGGTGAGAGCGTGGTTGTGCTTAGGCGAGAGGGCTTGATGTGGGGTGTGGGGGCAGGTGTGCGTGGGGATGTTTCGAGGTGATGCTGGGGGTCGACGTGGTGAAGGCAGGTGCGGGTGGGTGTTGCCTGCTGCTCCCCTCCGTGGGGCTGCAGTGTGGGGTGGGAGCGCGGTTGTGGTCACCCGAGAGGGCTCTTTGCGGGGCAGGGGTGCGTGGGGACGTGAGCGGGTGGTGCCGGGGGTCATCGCGGTGGGGCAGGTGCGTGTGCTAGAGGCGTGCCGCGGCTCCGCGTGGGTGGGTGAGGCTGCAGTGTGGGGTGGGAGCATGGTGCTGGTGGCCTGAGCGGCCTCTTTGCAGGGCAGGGGTGCGTGGGGACGTGAGCGGGTGGTGCCGGGGGTCATCGCGTTGGGGCAGGTGCGTGTGCTAGAGGCGTGCCGCGTCTGCGCGTGGTTCGGTGTGGCTGCAGTGCGGGGGGGCAGGAGCGCGGTTGTAGTCAACCCGAGAGGGCTGTTGGCGGGGGCAGGGCTGCCTACGGCCATACCACCCTGAGAACGCCCGATCTCGTCTGATCTCGGAAGCGAAGCAGGGTCGGGCCCGGTTAGTACTTGGATGGGAGACCGCCTGGGAATACCGGGTGCTGTAGGCTTTTGGCCTTGGCGGAGGCTTTTGGCCTTGGCGGAGGCCGTGGGGCGGCCCCTGTTTTCTTGCTGCGGTGTTGCGGGTGGGGTGTTGCGGAGGGGCAGGTGCGTGCGGGTAGGGGCTGGGGTCGTGGCGGTGGGGCAGGTGTGCTCTGCGACTGTCTGGCGCTCTGCTCTGTGGCTGGGTGGGTCTGCAGCGTGGGGTGAGAGCGTGGTTGTGCTTAGGCGAGAGGGCTTGATGTGGGGTGTGGGGGCAGGTGTGCGTGGGGATGTTTCGAGGTGATGCTGGGGGTCGACGTGGTGAAGGCAGGTGCGGGTGGGTGTTGCCTGCTGCTCCCCTCCGTGGGGCTGCAGTGTGGGGTGGGAGCGCGGTTGTGGTCACCCGAGAGGGCTCTTTGCGGGGCAGGGGTGCGTGGGGACGTGAGCGGGTGGTGCCGGGGGTCATCGCGGTGGGGCAGGTGCGTGTGCTAGAGGCGTGCCGCGGCTCCGCGTGGGTGGGTGAGGCTGCAGTGTGGGGTGGGAGCATGGTGCTGGTGGCCTGAGCGGCCTCTTTGCAGGGCAGGGGTGCGTGGGGACGTGAGCGGGTGGTGCCGGGGGTCATCGCGTTGGGGCAGGTGCGTGTGCTAGAGGCGTGCCGCGTCTGCGCGTGGTTCGGTGTGGCTGTAGTGCGGGGGGGCAGGAGCGCGGTTGTAGTCAACCCGAGAGGGCTGTTGGCGGGGGCAGGGCTGCCTACGGCCATACCACCCTGAGAACGCCCGATCTCGTCTGATCTCGGAAGCTAAGCAGGGTCGGGCCCGGTTAGTACTTGGATGGGAGACCGCCTGGGAATACCGGGTGCTGTAGGCTTTTGGCCTTGGCGGAGGCTTTTGGCCTTGGCGGAGGCCGTGGGGCGGCCCCTGTTTTCTTGCTGCGGTGCTGCGGGTGGGGTGTTGCGGAGGGGCAGGTGCGTGCGGGTAGGGGCTGGGGTCGTGGCGGTGGGGCAGGTGTGCTCTGCGACTGTCTGGCGCTCTGCTCTGTGGCTGGGTGGGTCTGCAGTGTGGGGTGAGAGCGTGGTTGTGCTTAGGCGAGAGGGCTTGATGTGGGGTGTGGGGGCAGGTGTGCGTGGGGATGTTTCGAGGTGATGCTGGGGGTCGACGTGGTGAAGGCAGGTGCGGGTGGGTGTTGCCTGCTGCTCCCCTCCGTGGGGCTGCAGTGTGGGGTGGGAGCGCGGTTGTGGTCACCCGAGAGGGCTCTTTGCGGGGCAGGGGTGCGTGGGGACGTGAGCGGGTGGTGCCGGGGGTCATCGCGGTGGGGCAGGTGCGTGTGCTAGAGGCGTGCCGCGGCTCCGCGTGGGTGGGTGAGGCTGCAGTGTGGGGTGGGAGCATGGTGCTGGTGGCCTGAGCGGCCTCTTTGCAGGGCAGGGGTGCGTGGGGACGTGAGCGGGTGGTGCCGGGGGTCATCGCGTTGGGGCAGGTGCGTGTGCTAGAGGCGTGCCGCGTCTGCGCGTGGTTCGGTGTGGCTGCAGTGCGGGGGGGCAGGAGCGCGGTTGTAGTCAACTGGAGAGGGCTGTTGGCGGGGACAGGGCTGCCTACGGCCATACCACCCTGAGAACGCCCGATCTCGTCTGATCTCGGAAGCTAAGCAGGGTCGGGCCCGGTTAGTACTTGGATGGGAGACCGCCTGGGAATACCGGGTGCTGTAGGCTTTTGGCCTTGGCGGAGGCTTTTGGCCTTGGCGGAGGCCGTGGGGCGGCCCCTGTTTTCTTGCTGCGGTGTTGCGGGTGGGGTGTTGCGGAGGGGCAGGTGCGTGCGGGTAGGGGCTGGGGTCGTGGCGGTGGGGCAGGTGTGCTCTGCGACTGTCTGGCGCTCTGCTCTGTGGCTGGGTGGGTCTGCAGTGTGGGGTGAGAGCGTGGTTGTGCTTAGGCGAGAGGGCTTGATGTGGGGTGTGGGGGCAGGTGTGCGTGGGGATGTTTCGAGGTGATGCTGGGGGTCGACGTGGTGAAGGCAGGTGCGGGTGGGTGTTGCCTGCTGCTCCCCTCCGTGGGGCTGCAGTGTGGGGTGAGAGCGCGGTTGTGCTTAGGCGAGAGGGCTTGATGTGGGGTGTGGGGGCAGGTGTGCGTGGGGATGTTTCGAGGTGATGCTGGGGGTCGACGTGGTGAAGGCAGGTGCGGGTGGGTGTTGCCTGCTGCTCCCCTCCGTGGGGCTGCAGTGTGGGGTGGGAGCGCGGTTGTGGTCACCCGAGAGGGCTCTTTGCGGGGCAGGGGTGCGTGGGGACGTGAGCGGGTGGTGCCGGGGGTCATCGTGGTGGGACAGGTGCGTGTGCTAGAGGCGTGCCGCGGCTCCGCGTGGGTCGGTGTGGCTGCAGTGTGGGGGGGCAGGAGCGCAGTTGTAGTCACCCGAGAGACCTGTTTGCGCGGCCGGGGTGCGTGGGGACGTGAGCAGGTGGTGCCGGGGGTCATCGCGTTGGGGCAGGTGCGTGTGCTAGAGGCGTGCCGCGTCTGCGCGTGGTTCGGTGTGGCTGCAGTGCGGGGGGGCAGGAGCGCGGTTGTAGTCAACCGGAGAGGGCTGTTGGCGGGGACAGGGCTGCCTACGGCCATACCACCCTGAGAACGCCCGATCTCGTCTGATCTCAGAAGCTAAGCAGGGTCGGGCCCGGTTAGTACTTGGATGGGAGACCGCCTGGGAATACCGGGTGCTGTAGGCTTTTGGCCTTGGCGGAGGCTTTTGGCCTTGGCGGAGGCCGTGGGGCGGCCCCTGTTTTCTTGCTGCGGTGTTGCGGGTGGGGTGTTGCGGAGGGGCAGGTGCGTGCGGGTAGGGGCTGGGGTCGTGGCGGTGGGGCAGGTGTGCTCTGCGACTGTCTGGCGCTCTGCTCTGTGGCTGGGTGGGTCTGCAGTGTGGGGTGAGAGCGTGGTTGTGCTTAGGCGAGAGGGCTTGATGTGGGGTGTGGGGGCAGGTGTGCGTGGGGATGTTTCGAGGTGATGCTGGGGGTCGACGTGGTGAAGGCAGGTGCGGGTGGGTGTTGCCTGCTGCTCCCCTCCGTGGGGCTGCAGTGTGGGGTGGGAGCGCGGTTGTGGTCACCCGAGAGGGCTCTTTGCGGGGCAGGGGTGCGTGGGGACGTGAGCGGGTGGTGCCGGGGGTCATCGCGGTGGGGCAGGTGCGTGTGCTAGAGGCGTGCCGCGGCTCCGCGTGGGTGGGTGAGGCTGCAGTGTGGGGTGGGAGCATGGTGCTGGTGGCCTGAGCGGCCTCTTTGCAGGGCAGGGGTGCGTGGGGACGTGAGCGGGTGGTGCCGGGGGTCATCGCGTTGGGGCAGGTGCGTGTGCTAGAGGCGTGCCGCGTCTGCGCGTGGTTCGGTGTGGCTGCAGTGCGGGGGGGCAGGAGCGCGGTTGTAGTCAACCGGAGAGGGCTGTTGGCGGGGACAGGGCTGCCTACGGCCATACCACCCTGAGAACGCCCGATCTCGTCTGATCTCGGAAGCTAAGCAGGGTCGGGCCCAGTTAGTACTTGGATGGGAGACTGCCTGGGAATACCGGGTGCTGTAGCCTTTTGGCCTTGGCGGAGGCTTTTGGCCTTGGCGGAGGCCGTGGGGCGGCCCCTGTTTTCTTGCTGCGGTGTTGCGGGTGGGGTGTTGCGGAGGGGCAGGTGCGTGCGGGTAGGGGCTGGGGTCGTGGCGGTGGGGCAGGTGTGCTCTGCGACTGTCTGGCGCTCTGCTCTGTGGCTGGGTGGGTCTGCAGCGTGGGGTGAGAGCGTGGTTGTGCTTAGGCGAGAGGGCTTGATGGGGGGTGTGGGGGCAGGTGTGCGTGGGGATGTTTCGAGGTGATGCTGGGGGTCGACGTGGTGAAGGCAGGTGCGGGTGGGTGTTGCCTGCTGCTCCCCTCCGTGGGGCTGCAGTGTGGGGTGGGAGCGCGGTTGTGGTCACCCGAGAGGGCTCTTTGCGGGGCAGGGGTGCGTGGGGACGTGAGCGGGTGGTGCCGGGGGTCATCGCGGTGGGGCAGGTGCGTGTGCTAGAGGCGTGCCGCGGCTCCGCGTGGGTGGGTGAGGCTGCAGTGTGGGGTGGGAGCATGGTGCTGGTGGCCTGAGCGGCCTCTTTGCAGGGCAGGGGTGCGTGGGGACGTGAGCGGGTGGTGCCGGGGGTCATCGCGTTGGGGCAGGTGCGTGTGCTAGAGGCGTGCCGCGTCTGCGCGTGGTTCGGTGTGGCTGCAGTGCGGGGGGGCAGGAGCGCGGTTGTAGTCAACCGGAGAGGGCTGTTGGCGGGGACAGGGCTGCCTACGGCCATACCACCCTGAGAACGCCCGATCTCGTCTGATCTCGGAAGCTAAGCAGGGTCGGGCCCGGTTAGTACTTGGATGGGAGACCGCCTGGGAATACCGGGTGCTGTAGGCTTTTGGCCTTGGCGGAGGCTTTTGGCCTTGGCGGAGGCCGTGGGGCGGCCCCTGTTTTCTTGCTGCGGTGTTGCGGGTGGGGTGTTGCGGAGGGGCAGGTGCGTGCGGGTAGGGGCTGGGGTCGTGGCGGTGGGGCAGGTGTGCTCTGCGACTGTCTGGCGCTCTGCTCTGTGGCTGGGTGGGTCTGCAGTGTGGGGTGAGAGCGTGGTTGTGCTTAGGCGAGAGGGCTTGATGTGGGGTGTGGGGGCAGGTGTGCGTGGGGATGTTTCGAGGTGATGCTGGGGGTCGACGTGGTGAAGGCAGGTGCGGGTGGGTGTTGCCTGCTGCTCCCCTCCGTGGGGCTGCAGTGTGGGGTGAGAGCGCGGTTGTGCTTAGGCGAGAGGGCTTGATGTGGGGTGTGGGGGCAGGTGTGCGTGGGGATGTTTCGAGGTGATGCTGGGGGTCGACGTGGTGAAGGCAGGTGCGGGTGGGTGTTGCCTGCTGCTCCCCTCCGTGGGGCTGCAGTGTGGGGTGGGAGCGCGGTTGTGGTCACCCGAGAGGGCTCTTTGCGGGGCAGGGGTGCGTGGGGACGTGAGCGGGTGGTGCCGGGGGTCATCGTGGTGGGACAGGTGCGTGTGCTAGAGGCGTGCCGCGGCTCCGCGTGGGTCGGTGTGGCTGCAGTGTGGGGGGGCAGGAGCGCAGTTGTAGTCACCCGAGAGACCTGTTTGCGCGGCCGGGGTGCGTGGGGACGTGAGCAGGTGGTGCCGGGGGTCATCGCGTTGGGGCAGGTGCGTGTGCTAGAGGCGTGCCGCGTCTGCGCGTGGTTCGGTGTGGCTGCAGTGCGGGGGGGCAGGAGCGCGGTTGTAGTCAACCGGAGAGGGCTGTTGGCGGGGACAGGGCTGCCTACGGCCATACCACCCTGAGAACGCCCGATCTCGTCTGATCTCAGAAGCTAAGCAGGGTCGGGCCCGGTTAGTACTTGGATGGGAGACCGCCTGGGAATACCGGGTGCTGTAGGCTTTTGGCCTTGGCGGAGGCTTTTGGCCTTGGCGGAGGCCGTGGGGCGGCCCCTGTTTTCTTGCTGCGGTGTTGCGGGTGGGGTGTTGCGGAGGGGCAGGTGCGTGCGGGTAGGGGCTGGGGTCGTGGCGGTGGGGCAGGTGTGCTCTGCGACTGTCTGGCGCTCTGCTCTGTGGCTGGGTGGGTCTGCAGTGTGGGGTGAGAGCGTGGTTGTGCTTAGGCGAGAGGGCTTGATGTGGGGTGTGGGGGCAGGTGTGCGTGGGGATGTTTCGAGGTGATGCTGGGGGTCGACGTGGTGAAGGCAGGTGCGGGTGGGTGTTGCCTGCTGCTCCCCTCCGTGGGGCTGCAGTGTGGGGTGGGAGCGCGGTTGTGGTCACCCGAGAGGGCTCTTTGCGGGGCAGGGGTGCGTGGGGACGTGAGCGGGTGGTGCCGGGGGTCATCGCGGTGGGGCAGGTGCGTGTGCTAGAGGCGTGCCGCGGCTCCGCGTGGGTGGGTGAGGCTGCAGTGTGGGGTGGGAGCATGGTGCTGGTGGCCTGAGCGGCCTCTTTGCAGGGCAGGGGTGCGTGGGGACGTGAGCGGGTGGTGCCGGGGGTCATCGCGTTGGGGCAGGTGCGTGTGCTAGAGGCGTGCCGCGTCTGCGCGTGGTTCGGTGTGGCTGCAGTGCGGGGGGGCAGGAGCGCGGTTGTAGTCAACCGGAGAGGGCTGTTGGCGGGGACAGGGCTGCCTACGGCCATACCACCCTGAGAACGCCCGATCTCGTCTGATCTCGGAAGCTAAGCAGGGTCGGGCCCAGTTAGTACTTGGATGGGAGACTGCCTGGGAATACCGGGTGCTGTAGCCTTTTGGCCTTGGCGGAGGCTTTTGGCCTTGGCGGAGGCCGTGGGGCGGCCCCTGTTTTCTTGCTGCGGTGTTGCGGGTGGGGTGTTGCGGAGGGGCAGGTGCGTGCGGGTAGGGGCTGGGGTCGTGGCGGTGGGGCAGGTGTGCTCTGCGACTGTCTGGCGCTCTGCTCTGTGGCTGGGTGGGTCTGCAGCGTGGGGTGAGAGCGTGGTTGTGCTTAGGCGAGAGGGCTTGATGGGGGGTGTGGGGGCAGGTGTGCGTGGGGATGTTTCGAGGTGATGCTGGGGGTCGACGTGGTGAAGGCAGGTGCGGGTGGGTGTTGCCTGCTGCTCCCCTCCGTGGGGCTGCAGTGTGGGGTGGGAGCGCGGTTGTGGTCACCCGAGAGGGCTCTTTGCGGGGCAGGGGTGCGTGGGGACGTGAGCGGGTGGTGCCGGGGGTCATCGCGGTGGGGCAGGTGCGTGTGCTAGAGGCGTGCCGCGGCTCCGCGTGGGTGGGTGAGGCTGCAGTGTGGGGTGGGAGCATGGTGCTGGTGGCCTGAGCGGCCTCTTTGCAGGGCAGGGGTGCGTGGGGACGTGAGCGGGTGGTGCCGGGGGTCATCGCGTTGGGGCAGGTGCGTGTGCTAGAGGCGTGCCGCGTCTGCGCGTGGTTCGGTGTGGCTGCAGTGCGGGGGGGCAGGAGCGCGGTTGTAGTCAACCGGAGAGGGCTGTTGGCGGGGACAGGGCTGCCTACGGCCATACCACCCTGAGAACGCCCGATCTCGTCTGATCTCGGAAGCTAAGCAGGGTCGGGCCCGGTTAGTACTTGGATGGGAGACCGCCTGGGAATACCGGGTGCTGTAGGCTTTTGGCCTTGGCGGAGGCCGTGGGGCGGCCCCTGTTTTCTTGCTGCGGTGTTGCGGGTGGGGTGTTGCGGAGGGGCAGGTGCGTGCGGGTAGGGGCTGGGGTCGTGGCGGTGGGGCAGGTGTGCTCTGCGACTGTCTGGCGCTCTGCTCTGTGGCTGGGTGGGTCTGCAGCGTGGGGTGAGAGCGTGGTTGTGCTTAGGCGAGAGGGCTTGATGTGGGGTGTGGGGGCAGGTGTGCGTGGGGATGTTTCGAGGTGATGCTGGGGGTCGACGTGGTGAAGGCAGGTGCGGGTGGGTGTTGCCTGCTGCTCCCCTCCGTGGGGCTGCAGTGTGGGGTGGGAGCGCGGTTGTGGTCACCCGAGAGGGCTCTTTGCGGGGCAGGGGTGCGTGGGGACGTGAGCGGGTGGTGCCGGGGGTCATCGCGGTGGGGCAGGTGCGTGTGCTAGAGGCGTGCCGCGGCTCCGCGTGGGTGGGTGAGGCTGCAGTGTGGGGTGGGAGCATGGTGCTGGTGGCCTGAGCGGCCTCTTTGCAGGGCAGGGGTGCGTGGGGACGTGAGCGGGTGGTGCCGGGGGTCATCGCGTTGGGGCAGGTGCGTGTGCTAGAGGCGTGCCGCGTCTGCGCGTGGTTCGGTGTGGCTGCAGTGCGGGGGGGCAGGAGCGCGGTTGTAGTCAACCGGAGAGGGCTGTTGGCGGGGGCAGGGCTGCCTACGGCCATACCACCCTGAGAACGCCCGATCTCGTCTGATCTCGGAAGCGAAGCAGGGTCGGGCCCGGTTAGTACTTGGATGGGAGACCGCCTGGGAATACCGGGTGCTGTAGGCTTTTGGCCTTGGCGGAGGCTTTTGGCCTTGGCGGAGGCCGTGGGGCGGCCCCTGTTTTCTTGCTGCGGTGTTGCGGGTGGGGTGTTGCGGAGGGGCAGGTGCGTGCGGGTAGGGGCTGGGGTCGTGGC
Source organism: Haliaeetus albicilla (assembly GCF_947461875.1). NCBI lineage: Eukaryota > Metazoa > Chordata > Aves > Accipitriformes > Accipitridae > Haliaeetus > Haliaeetus albicilla. The sequence goes on along the minus strand of NC_091491.1, from coordinate 16,644,393 downwards.
GGTGGGGCAGGTGTGCTCTGCGACTGTCTGGCGCTCTGCTCTGTGGCTGGGTGGGTCTGCAGCGTGGGGTGAGAGCGTGGTTGTGCTTAGGCGAGAGGGCTTGATGTGGGGTGTGGGGGCAGGTGTGCGTGGGGATGTTTCGAGGTGATGCTGGGGGTCGACGTGGTGAAGGCAGGTGCGGGTGGGTGTTGCCTGCTGCTCCCCTCCGTGGGGCTGCAGTGTGGGGTGGGAGCGCGGTTGTGGTCACCCGAGAGGGCTCTTTGCGGGGCAGGGGTGCGTGGGGACGTGAGCGGGTGGTGCCGGGGGTCATCGCGTTGGGGCAGGTGCGTGTGCTAGAGGCGTGCCGCGGCTCCGCGTGGGTGGGTGAGGCTGCAGTGTGGGGTGGGAGCATGGTGCTGGTGGCCTGAGCGGCCTCTTTGCAGGGCAGGGGTGCGTGGGGACGTGAGCGGGTGGTGCCGGGGGTCATCGCGTTGGGGCAGGTGCGTGTGCTAGAGGCGTGCCGCGTCTGCGCGTGGTTCGGTGTGGCTGCAGTGCGGGGGGGCAGGAGCGCGGTTGTAGTCAACCGGAGAGGGCTGTTGGCGGGGGCAGGGCTGCCTACGGCCATACCACCCTGAGAACGCCCGATCTCGTCTGATCTCGGAAGCGAAGCAGGGTCGGGCCCGGTTAGTACTTGGATGGGAGACCGCCTGGGAATACCGGGTGCTGTAGGCTTTTGGCCTTGGCGGAGGCTTTTGGCCTTGGCGGAGGCCGTGGGGCGGCCCCTGTTTTCTTGCTGCGGTGTTGCGGGTGGGGTGTTGCGGAGGGGCAGGTGCGTGCGGGTAGGGGCTGGGGTCGTGGCGGTGGGGCAGGTGTGCTCTGCGACTGTCTGGCGCTCTGCTCTGTGGCTGGGTGGGTCTGCAGCGTGGGGTGAGAGCGTGGTTGTGCTTAGGCGAGAGGGCTTGATGTGGGGTGTGGGGGCAGGTGTGCGTGGGGATGTTTCGAGGTGATGCTGGGGGTCGACGTGGTGAAGGCAGGTGCGGGTGGGTGTTGCCTGCTGCTCCCCTCCGTGGGGCTGCAGTGTGGGGTGGGAGCGCGGTTGTGGTCACCCGAGAGGGCTCTTTGCGGGGCAGGGGTGCGTGGGGACGTGAGCGGGTGGTGCCGGGGGTCATCGCGGTGGGGCAGGTGCGTGTGCTAGAGGCGTGCCGCGGCTCCGCGTGGGTGGGTGAGGCTGCAGTGTGGGGTGGGAGCATGGTGCTGGTGGCCTGAGCGGCCTCTTTGCAGGGCAGGGGTGCGTGGGGACGTGAGCGGGTGGTGCCGGGGGTCATCGCGTTGGGGCAGGTGCGTGTGCTAGAGGCGTGCCGCGTCTGCGCGTGGTTCGGTGTGGCTGCAGTGCGGGGGGGCAGGAGCGCGGTTGTAGTCAACCGGAGAGGGCTGTTGGCGGGGGCAGGGCTGCCTACGGCCATACCACCCTGAGAACGCCCGATCTCGTCTGATCTCGGAAGCGAAGCAGGGTCGGGCCCGGTTAGTACTTGGATGGGAGACCGCCTGGGAATACCGGGTGCTGTAGGCTTTTGGCCTTGGCGGAGGCCGTGGGGCGGCCCCTGTTTTCTTGCTGCGGTGTTGCGGGTGGGGTGTTGCGGAGGGGCAGGTGCGTGCGGGTAGGGGCTGGGGTCGTGGCGGTGGGGCAGGTGTGCTCTGCGACTGTCTGGCGCTCTGCTCTGTGGCTGGGTGGGTCTGCAGCGTGGGGTGAGAGCGTGGTTGTGCTTAGGCGAGAGGGCTTGATGTGGGGTGTGGGGGCAGGTGTGCGTGGGGATGTTTCGAGGTGATGCTGGGGGTCGACGTGGTGAAGGCAGGTGCGGGTGGGTGTTGCCTGCTGCTCCCCTCCGTGGGGCTGCAGTGTGGGGTGGGAGCGCGGTTGTGGTCACCCGAGAGGGCTCTTTGCGGGGCAGGGGTGCGTGGGGACGTGAGCGGGTGGTGCCGGGGGTCATCGCGGTGGGGCAGGTGCGTGTGCTAGAGGCGTGCCGCGGCTCCGCGTGGGTGGGTGAGGCTGCAGTGTGGGGTGGGAGCATGGTGCTGGTGGCCTGAGCGGCCTCTTTGCAGGGCAGGGGTGCGTGGGGACGTGAGCGGGTGGTGCCGGGGGTCATCGCGTTGGGGCAGGTGCGTGTGCTAGAGGCGTGCCGCGTCTGCGCGTGGTTCGGTGTGGCTGCAGTGCGGGGGGGCAGGAGCGCGGTTGTAGTCAACCGGAGAGGGCTGATGGCGGGGGCAGGGCTGCCTACGGCCATACCACCCTGAGAACGCCCGATCTCGTCTGATCTCGGAAGCGAAGCAGGGTCGGGCCCGGTTAGTACTTGGATGGGAGACCGCCTGGGAATACCGGGTGCTGTAGGCTTTTGGCCTTGGCGGAGGCTTTTGGCCTTGGCGGAGGCCGTGGGGCGGCCCCTGTTTTCTTGCTGCGGTGTTGCGGGTGGGGTGTTGCGGAGGGGCAGGTGCGTGCGGGTAGGGGCTGGGGTCGTGGCGGTGGGGCAGGTGTGCTCTGCGACTGTCTGGCGCTCTGCTCTGTGGCTGGGTGAGGCTGCAGTGTGGGGTTGGAGCGTGGTTCCGGTGGCCCGAGGGGCCTGTTTGTGGGGCAGGGGCACGTGGGGACGTGAGCGGGTGGTGCCGGGTGTCATCGCGGTGGGGCAGGTATGTGTTCTAGAGGCGTGCCGCGGCTCCGCGTGGTTCGGTGTGGCTGCAGTTTGGGAGGGCAGGAGCGTGGTTGTAGTCACCTGAGGGGCCTCTTTGCGGGGACAGGGCTGCCTATGGCCATACCACTCTGAGAACATGCAATCTCGTCTTATCTTGGAAGCTAAGCAGGGTCAACCCTGGTTAGTATGTGGATTGGAGACTCTTTGGAATACCAGTCCCTTCCCTTTGTTATGTGTGGTCTAGGTCTTCATTTTTGGTGGCGGTGTCCTGATCCGTCTTTTATGTTTGTTTGTTTCCTATGCTTAAATGTTTTTTTTCTCTGTTAAGTAACTTTCCATCTCTATTTTCTTTTCTAACGTTTTTGCTCATTTTCCTGCCTATATTTTTTTTTTATGTTATTGGCACTAATGTACTTTCTGCAGCAGTCTCTCTGGGTTGACTACTTGCTGGGGGTTTCTTGTGTGTGATGATATCGCATTTTCTTCGGGCCGCTGTGATGTCTGTTTACTTCCCATGGCACAAGCATCGTGCAGTCTGTTGCTCCATCGCCTGTGGTGTGGGTGCTGCCGTCAGGGTAGTTTCCACTAGTTGAAGAGCCCATGTGTGTCTGCGAGGGGCCGCGACATGCTCTGGAATGCCCACTGCAGGATCCCGTCCCAGGTACCCTGCAGAACAGCCCCAGGGGGGTCACTGTCCCTCTTTATCCTGCTCCCTGCCCCCCCGGGCTGTCCTGGCACTCCCCACCTTGCTGACAGCCTGACATGACCTTGTGGGTCACACCAGAGATGTGGTCCCCTGTGAAGGGACTCTGTCTGTTGGTGTGTGTGTGTGTGTCCCCACCAGTGCCGTACCTCACCCAGGAGTGCGTCGAGCTCGTCCCTGCTCAGCACCGGCTCGCTGCCATGGGAGACATCCTCTGCCTGTGGGAGGAGACGTCCTGTCCGCTTTCCTGTCTGCCTTCTGCCTGCACCTCTCAGCTCCCAGCCCCTCGGGCCAGAGCTTCACTACTTCACCTCTAGCTACAGTCAGCCCATCCCTCACCCAGCTGGAGCCATTGCTCCTGGGCCTCATCAGCCCTTTGTACCCACCTCTGCCACCTCACCTGGCCCCTTTCCCTTCTCCGTGGCCAGGCGCTGGTTGTACTGACCTTTGCTGCCTGTATCGGGTGGTCTCCGGTCGCCACAGTTCTCTCCAGGCTGTCTGTGTCCTGGCTGCAGGTGCAGGACGTGCAGAGCAGCAGCACCCTACAACCGACAGGAGTGACACAGAGCATCAGGGCGATCCCCCTCAGCAGGAGAATTTAAGGTTGGGATGTGGGGGCTCACCCGGAGTCCCCACTGGGCGTGGGGCAGTGTCGGGGTGCAGGGATCTGGGTGAAGCAGCGGCCGCAGATGCTCCCATCGCCTCCGCCCTGCCGGGTGCTGCACACCTCCTCCCCCGGGATCTTGGGGAGTTGCTCCACATCCACCTCCCGCAGCTGGCCTGGCTCGGCCATGCTCGCCACACAGGAGCCGCACCGCCATGTCCCGCTGCACAGCCGGAGTGTGGGGGGGTAAGAGACAGCCGGGGGGCAGCAGGGTCCCTGTGATACCCCGGGGCTCACCTGGGGACACATGGCAGTGGGGGCACCAGGCAGGAAAGGTGGAAGGCTCTGGGGCAGCCATCACAGCAGATGAGCTCACCACCATCACCGCACGCTGCACACTCGTCCTCGTTTTCCTGCCCCGGGGGAGCAGGCAGGGGGGGTCACTGCCACCACCCCTCCTGCAGGCTGCAACGCTGGCTGTGGCAGGGCTCATGCTGGCGGGGGACCCCATAGTCTGTCAACCCCGTCACCCTCTCCCCCTGCGTCATTCACCCCGCACCACTCAAACCAAGCCTTTTCAGGGCAGGAATTGCCTGGGTTTGGGCAGTTGTAGCCTGGTGACTATGGGTTGCCTGTTCTTCGCCAGGCCAAAGGGACGTGCCAGGGACGCCCCGATGGCCCCCGGCGCACCCGCTGCCTCTCAGCGGTTCACCAGGTGCCATGCCTGGGGCTCACCTGGTGGGGCACGGGGTCCTGGCTGGGCACGGTGGGCGCTGACAGCTGGCCCTGGGGGAGCAGTTGGGGCTCCCCACTCTGCTGGTGAGACAAGAGAAGGGTTGGGGGGAAGCTGCCGGGACAGCCGGGCACGGGGGGCACCCCCAGACCATGGCCGTGCTGCCAGGCAGGGATAATCCCCTTGCCACTGACTCAGGCAGCTGCAAAAGCAGGGGTGAAAGTGGGGGTTGGGGAGGTGTCTGTACACTTTGCGATGCCTTGGACCGGGTGGCGGGCTTCAGGCTGTGGCTTCTGCTCCTGGCCCCTGGCTCCTCGCAGGCGGCCAGGGCGTATGGCTCGTCCCCAGCTTTGCTGCCCATCTTGGAGCTGCCTGCAAGAGAGGCCATGAGCAGCTCCGGCAGGGCTCCCTCCTCGCCACCCCCCTGCCTGGGGGCAGCTTCTGAATTTGGGGGCTAAACTGGGCACGAGGTTGGCCGGGTTCGGCTGCACCTACCCGGCTCCAGCACGTGTTTGATGAGGATGCCCTCGATGGCCCTGCGGGTGACGGGCACCTCACTGCCGGCCACAGCCACCGCTCTCCGCACTGAGGTGGCCACTGCCTGCAGGGCTGCAGGCAGGGGGGATGCTCAGTGGGACGGGCAGCCCTCCCCGCCCTCGACTGCAGGCAAACAGGGCGCACAGGTAAACGCTGCCCCAGGCGGGGTTCAGAACTCACCACCAGCACGAGGGGTGTGGGGAGCATCCACGCTCTCTGGCTTCTTCAGGGTTCTTGCCTTTGCCAGGGGCCCTGCATGGTTGTGAGGGTGGGCATCAGGGGGCACAGCAACCCCCAGCACCCCACCCCATCTCCATCCCATTTGGGATCTCCATACCGGGGCTGGTGGTGTGCCGTGGGGAGGGCTGCACCGCCCGGGCCCCATCCCGCTCCTCGGGGGCTTTCCTCTTGCCTTGGGGTCTGTGTGGAGCCGGTGCCGTGGGGCTGGGGGACAGGCGCCTGCTGCGGCGCTGCCGCCCCAGTTCCACCTCTGCAAAGGGGACAGGCACAGCCAGCTCCAGGAGTCACCCCTGCCTGCTGCAGCCCCCGGGGATGGTGGTCCCCCGATCCGTTCTCCTCCTACCTCTGGGGAAGGCACCACGGAGGGGCCGGAGCCTGGTGTACCGCTCCAGGTTGTAGTCCTTGAAGAGGACGGCCCAGAAGTCGCGGACAGTGGCAGTGTCGCGGCCCAGCAGCCAGGTGAGCAGCGCATGGAAAGCACGGTGGGAGCCCTCCCGCTCTGTCTGGCTCAGCGTCTCCTGCCAGTGCCACCATGGCCCGTCAGCACGTGTCCCAGTGCCACCAGGCAACCCCAGTCTCTGCTGTGTGGGTGTCCTCTCCCGCCCCGCAGCCTCACCTTGAAGATGTGCTCAGGGACGATGTCATGGTCGGCCAGGCCGTGCAGCAGCGGAAAGACGTCATCCACCGCCATGGCGATCTCGGTGCGGTGCAGCTTCAGCAGGTGCCGCAGGTCCCCTTCACCCCCTGGCCCCGCCATGCTGCAGGGACGCTGCCAGGCCCAAGCTGCCCGCCCCAACGCTCCCCTTTAATACGCCTTGGCCGCCACCAGCGGAAACCTCATCGGGCTCCCGCAGCCCCGCTCATTTCTGTAGGCCATGTAACCTGAGATCACCCCTCCCGCCGCCAGCCGTCCCTGCGGCATGGCTGGTCTTGCCTCCGCGGCACCACCGCACCCCTGGCCCTGGGGTTGGGGTCAGGCTGCTCCCCAGCTTGGGACATCAACGGTTGGCATGACATTAGCTGCCGCTGCTGGTGAAGGACACCTGACCTGGCAGTGACCACCCACGGGGTGGCTGGGGAGAGGGGTGGTCAGCCTGGGTGCTGGTGCAGAGGGCCCCTGCCTCTCTCATGCCCGCGGTCAGCCAGGCCATTGCCCCAAAATTTCTGGACTTTCCACAGCACCTGCTTCTCTCATCCAGAAACTTGGCTGCGGGAGCACGTGGGAAGTAATGCCCCAACAGTGAGGGAAAATGGGAATATTGCCCTGGCTACCAGCAGAGCACCTGCTATGGGCTGGCAGGAAAGCACTGACGCCAAAGAAACTCTACCAACATGCGTTTGCATACAATTAGAGATGCTGAACAAGCAAACAGCCCCCTTCAAGCATCGCACCGCTGCCCTCTGGCCTGCCGGAGGGATGGCAGTGCTGTGAGCGAGCCTGGGGATTACCTGGGCATTACCCAGGCAGGCGCTGCCCGAAGCTCTGTCATCACCTGCTCTGGGAAACTGGGCAATTAAGTGGTTTCGCTGGACAGCCTCAGCTGTAAAAAACTTGGAGCTGGGGGAAACTGGCTGCTTGGGAGCATCTGGTATACAAAAGTCTGGAGGTCTGGCTGCTCTGTACGAGGTGGCCGGGAAGGGGAAAGCTCCAATGCTCCTATCCCAATTCCCAAACATTTGCAATTTCACCAGGATTAATTTCCAGCCTCTCGCCCACTGGCGATGCATCCCTGCTGCCTGGCAGGCTCAGCTGGGGGTGCCGTGGCCATGCACAGCCGTCCCCACACCGTGGGGTAGCACCTGCTGCTCACTGTGCAGCACAACGCAACCTGAGGGCAACCGGAAAGGGGTGCAAGGGGGGATGCTCTGTTGCACGGAGCAAGGCAGTACAGGTAGGAACAGTCATTAGTAAGTCCTAAAAGGCTGGATCTGTATCTGCTGGCTCCAAAGGCGTGCCAGGAGGAAGCGGCTGCTGTCCGGAAACTCAGGAAGAATAACAAGACAACACCCTCAGCAAGAGCAGGAAATACCCTCGTACATGTCTGGTTAATAAATTAGAGTTTACCCATGGAAACACTTGCCCTGAAGCTCCTTTCAGCATCTGGGGTGATGTTTCCCATGGAGGCACCGGCAGCCATGGGATGGGGGTCAGGCAGGCACTGTGCTGCGTTCCTGTGCCCCACACCAGGATTTTGGTGCCCAGCTCTGCCCAGCTTTGCCACCACCTGCCTGATGCACACGCCCCCAGGGAAAAAAACATGGGCATCAGGCGAAATGGGAGCTTCACCTCCCCTCCTGGAGCTCCCCCACAGCCCAGCCACAGGTGCTGAGCACAAGCACACTCATGATACAGCCTCACAGGTCTGCTCCACCTTTCCTGGGAAAACCATTTTCCCCAGTGTTGGACCTGCAGCGCCACAATTTGTCACCATTGCCCTGTGTGGAGCTGTCTGGCACATCTAGGACAAGGCTCCGGCACTTGCTGCACCTGTGCCCACCCACCCATGGTTATGGGAGCTCCTTTGCAGGCAGGTGCTGCCCAGCGCAGCTGCGAGGCCCCAGCGCTGGGCTCAGACATGTTTTAAATTCCGACTTTGCAACCATTTCTGCGCTCTGAATCACTGACAGGTTGTTCTCCACATCCAGCCCACTCAGTAGGGCAGTAATTTGCATTTTGGGTTGTCTTCTTCATGTTCCTTCCCCTTTCTGAGACACTACACAGCGGGCAGAGCAGCAGCTGCCATGTGACGAGGCATGTATGTCCCGGGAGATCAGACGGGTATTTCTGTACCTCACTTAGAGCAGACCTTGGCAGCCTTGAGAAGTCAGCTTTCACTTGCAGAAAGGTGTAAAACCTTCTCTGGGGCCGGCGCAAGCCCTGCCTGGCTATGAGAGCCAAGGCTGGGGCGCAGAGGAGGATTTCAGGACGCCCTCTCTTTTCTGTTTCTTGCCTTGCAGAAATCAGAGCGCAAAAGCTCAAGGTAAGAGAGTCCCATTTGCGCTCAAATCTGACTGCAAAGGCTGAAGATGTTTCTCCACAAACGCCCAGTTAAATCAGCAACTTGGCAGCCATCAGAAGTGTTTGTAGCCCCTGGGATGCACCTCAATTTCTTCCTCCTGTGAAAAGCTGTTGAAGCAAACGTGCCCTTTCCACCATTTCTTCCTTTCCCATCTCCCTTCCACGCCGAGGTGCTGTGGTATGAACCATCATCCTGCCATGTCTCTTGGACACCACGTGCCCCACCCTCACCTCATACAACACGTCCCAGAATCAGAGTCAGGAGACAAGCAGCAGAAGGGGGGAACCCACCTGCGGGAATGCCTGAAGCACACCGAGCTCCAGTGAAATGCTCCCACCATGTGCAGAGGTTTCATCCCTCTCCCCATACCTTCAGCTGCTCCAGGCTCCAGCATATTTGGGTTAAAAAAAAAAAAAAAAAAAGAGGCCCCCATCCTAGACCCCCATTTCTAGCAGCTTCCCTACCACTGCCCCACGCAGTCCAGCTGAGAGTGAGTCCAGCTGCACACTTCACCGCAGCTCCTGCAAGAGCCTGGGAGGAGTAGAGAAGATTTAACTTTGGTTTCCTCTTTCCTCCCCCTTTAGAAAGAAGAAACAAAAGCCCAGAGGTACATTATATTAATTTATTTGGGACACACCAAAAAAGGAAAGTCGACAACTGTTAACGTACAAAAGTACAGAATCCTGGGACAAGATTTACTGTCCTGATTAAAAAGGCACCATGGTCCCAAAGAAGAGTAATCAGAATACATCATTTAGAAATTTTCCCCCTGTTGCAGCAGAAAGAGAGCCAGGCCTTGGCTCTATCCACAGTCAAACCCAGTTAAAAAAAACAAGTACGATTTAAATGCGATGAACACTGCTCAGCCTGTACAAGATGTCTTGAAAAGAATCACAGCCTAGAAGATGGTCGGACTTTTTTTGCTGCTTTTTTTTTTTTCCTTTTTTAAAACAGCGAAGGTGACAAATCACCAAGTATCTAAGTGAGGAAGACAGCAGACTTCTGACGTCTTCAGCTCGACTTTCTGTAAGACACATCAGTCAAACTGAAACTAGTAGGCCGAGTGTGGGGCTTCTGAATGAAATGCAATTCCCTGTGGCATACAGGAAGTCAGATTTGACAACCTTAAAATCCCTGAAAATCATAAAGCACTATACAGCTGTGTTCCATATTCGAGTCAACCCTGGTGGATTTGCTTTACACACAAGCGTTTATAATGTCAGCTATATTTGTAAATACAAAGGGGGATTTTACAGCAGTTATTAAAAAAATTCTACTTCGGCGAGGTCCGAGCTTGGCTATATTCCCTGCTGAAACAGAGCTGCTGGTGTAAAAGCCCAGTGAGAGGCTCAAGTCCAGCACCTCAGGGCTGGAAGGCAAATAGTTTAAAGGTGACATAATTTGCATGGGGAAGTCAGTGAAGCATGTCAGAGAGAGGAGGAGAGAGAGGGCTGCGAACTCTCAAGCAGCAGCGGCTGAAGGGCATTGGAGAATGTGGGTGCATGCTACTGAACCCGTAATGACACTATGAGTGCTACGGAATACACTGAGTTCACTAAATATTTTGGAGCAACTTACCATGAAGAACTTCTTGGAGACACAGATTAAGGATCCCGGCAATTACTAATGAGCAAGGTTGCTGGGAAGCCAATGCATTGCTCGGAGCTGGATGGATCTGTCTGTAGGCGGAGGGATGGATTTGAGGTACGCCAGAGCCTGCCAGAGCAGCAAGGCCGGGGCTGCCGCCACCTCTTGCGCTTGCTAGCTCTGCTGCGTCCCAACTGGACCAGCTGCTGATTTGCGTTTCATTCCTCCTTTGGCATAGGACTTCAAAGCAGTCCAGGAACTGATTCATCGAAAGTAAAGGAACTGTCAAAATTATTCATACATGCATTTATTGTTAAAGGGAGCAAAAGCCTAAGAATGAAACAGCACGAGTTAATGTCAGTAAAATGATGTGCAGGATGGAGAGGAAAGAAAGGGGGAAAAGCCGAGATACTGGAGTGAGGAAACCAGCATTCACACTGAAAGGTAAATTTGAAAACCAGACAAGTTTGCGCTCTTTCTACCAGAGAACTTCTGTGGACAAATAGAGACTTGGGGGCTTTTAGTTTTCAGTGTAGTCTGGCAAGGTTTGGGAATCTCACCAGAGAGATCTCCAGCACTGGGTTTCACTGGAAGTTCAAGTCTCTCATCTTTAAAAACCAGTAAAGCAACTCTAACTCAAAATGGCAGATACCCTCATACTGTGAGTATACAAAGTGACGGACACATCGCTGCTCAGGATTTATGTGGGCAAGAGGGATACACTTTCTTCAAACAAACACCAGGTGGAAAACAACCGCTTCCACCCTGCAGGTCTGCACGGACCTCGGGGGGTGGGGTGGGGGTGGGGTGGAAAAGCGAGCCCAGATTCAGGTGCCTTTTGCCATAAATACCACAGCTACCCACACCTGGGAAAGCTTTTTCTTCCCTTTATCCTAAGAAGGCAGGATAACAGTTTATGAAATTCTTCCCATCTTAAAACTAAATGATGCAATTTGCATCCTTCCCCCATCTTACCCCCTGGGAAGATAAAACATTACCACTTCATTTAGGATTCACACCTCAGATCCTAGATTAGGGACTTCACGTTAAAACTCATCCACTTATGGGAGGGTTTATCCTGATCAAGGAAACGTCATTAAAGTAGAATCTAGAATGAAACATTCAGAATCACCAATGCTTTGACAGAATCACTCAAATGTCTCCTTATCTCTCTCTCCCCCTCATTGAGCGAGAGAGCAATCCCTTCACAAAACCACAGGGTGCCTCTCCGGGACTGGGTAGTACAAGCTGAAAACCAGCTTCCTTCCTCGCAGAAATGCCAAATTCTGCTGAAAGGCGCCGAGCACCTTTTGCTCCCACCAAAACCAGGAGGAGCTAGGGCTCTGCAGCACACGAATTTTCTATCAGCAACAAGTCCGAGTTATTTCCCTGCAGTAAATCCGAGTCCTGTTTTGTACTGTTAGGCCACCCCTGGCTCGGAAATGGTGAGAGACTTCCAAAAACCCACTGATGTAGACAGGACCTTGGAAGAAGAGGCTTACACACTATGTAACCTTAGATCATCCGCTATGTTTGAGCCTTTGCGTCATTAGCCGCTGACCACTTATCCTTCTGCATTCATGTCTTTTAGTCCTTGCCACCGTTGTTGGTGTCCCAGGATGTTACTGAGCTCTGGCTTGGGGATCTACAACAATCACTTCCAATTGCTGGTGGGATTTCAAACTTGCCTAACGTGTGCTTTGCCACCTCATACTCCAGCAGCTCTGCCGGCCGACTGTGGCATGCGCTAGCAGTTTTTTACCTTCTCCACAGTCTCATAGAACCCAGGCCTAACTCTCCTGATGCTCATCCGTATATGCTGGCATTCCAGGGGCATGGTGGCACTCGCAGGAGTTGTGGTGCACCGGCGCTTCCTTCTGCCCCGCAGTGAAAAGGCTGGAGCCCCGCCGTTCTCCTCCTCTGCGAGGTAGGATTCATCCACGCTTGTGCCTTCATCCGATTGCTCGTCATTTTTGTATTTCATTTCCTTCGCTTTGTTTCCTTCCTTCTCCTCCTTGGCAAGTTTTCTGAAGTGCTCCAGACATTGTATCTTTTGTCTTCTTTCCATCGTCTTCAGTTCTTGCTTGTCTGTGAAATCTTCATAGTACATTTTTCTTTCGCTCCTCTGATCTTCGAGAAATTTCCACTCGATGCTAGTCATTTTTATTCCACTGTATTCCTCCAGTTTATTTCTCATCTGCCCGTCTGTACAAAATACGTCAAAGAGCTTCTCTGAACTCTCGTTGAATTTGTCTGCTCGCTCGGTAAAAGCCTGGTTCTGTCTCTGCTTTCTGGTCTGATACAACCTGGTAAACTCCTCGTACATTTTGAGGATAAGTTTCTTTATATTTTGCGTCGCGATGGTGTGCAAGTTGCAAACCAACCAGTGCTCTTGCAAGTGCTCAGCGAGCAACTGGGCCGCGTCCTCCTTGGACCGCTGGGCCTGGCCAGCTCTTTTGGGCTGCAATAAATACAGCATATTCTGAACCACATCCTTCTTGGTTGGCAGTACTCCCTGGGTGAAACCCGAAGACTCTACATATTCAACAGTCCCCAGAGTCTTCCGTGCTCTCACCTCGGTATCCAGTGATTCCATCACTGCTTGTTTATCTTGTAGTTATGACATGATCTGAAAGACGAGGGGGGGGGGGGGAAAGTATGTCAAATGAAGCGCTTTTTTTTTCCTGCAGGAAAAATAAACAGCTGAGAAAACGTGCTCAGACCAATAAGATCTGGGATTTTACGGTGTGCTCCGTTACTGTTGGATGGCTGCTGCATTAGCCCAGCCCATTTAAACATCTGCACATCAAGCCTATCTCGCTCCTCAGTGCGGTTCTTAAGGCCTAACACGGCGTGTTTGTTTACGTTAATTCGTTTTTAATTGCGTTTCGGACTTCGCGTTGTAAATTGCAGTAAATCAAGACCGCCCGGGGCGCCGGACTGCAAACGCCGGCAGGCCAGGACCTACATGCCTCACCGCCGGCTGCAGCCCACCACTGCCCCGCTCCTCCTCCGCCTGGACGGGGCCGCCTAAAGCGGCCGAGCTCGCTGCCCGCCCCCCCCCCCCGCCACACCAGGTCGCCCTCCCGCTGCCCTCCGCCCGAGACCCCGCCCGCACCACCCAGGCCTCGCCGGAGGACGGCTCATGGCAGCCCGCCGCGGCCCTGCCGAGGCCCGGCCTGCCCCGCAGCGTGACTGGCACTTCTCCCGGCGGCGGCGGCCGGGGTGGGGGGGGCCGGGGCGAGCGACAGCGCAGCCCGCGGCTCCTCGGCCGCGGCGCGGCCCCTCCGCCCGCCGCCAGCCCCGGCCGAGGGGGACCCGGGGAGCCGCGAGGCCCGGGCCCGCCGAGGACGCAGGGCCCGCCGAGGGGCCCGGCCGGGCCCGCGGGGCCTCCCGCCGCGCCGGCACCCCCTCCCCAGTCCCCGCCTGCGGGCGGCGGCTCCCGCAGGGCGGGGGCGCGCCGGGGGACGACTGCGGGGCCGCCACCGGGGGAGCGGGGCCGGGGCAGCGGCCTCCCGGCCGTCTCCCCCCCCGCCCCGCGGCGCTGAGTCACGGCGCGGTGCCGGGAGGGCCCTGGGCGCCGCCCGCCCGCCCCGCCTGAGGCCCTCCTGCGGGCCGCGGGCCCTGGGCGGGGGTCGGCGGAGCACTGGCGCGCCCTGCCCCCGGCCCGGCCCGGCCCCTCCCCTCCCCGGGGCTCACCGCCATCTTGGAGGGGGGTCTGCGGAGCCTGCGCAGGAAGGAGCGGGGGGAACGGGCCGAGGTTGCCGCCGCCATCTTGGAGAGGGGCAGCGCCGCGGCGCCTCCCTCCCGCCCTCTCCCGGAAGGACCGCCCCCGCCGCTCAGCGCCTCAACGGTGCGCGCCGGAAGCGCGCTCCACCTCGCGCCTGCCCCTTCCGACCCCGGATTGGCCGCGGTGGGGGAGGAAGGAGCGGCGCGTGATAGTGAGCGCGCGGCGGTGCCGCGCGGACCCGACATCCGTCTCCCCGCCCCTTCCTCGCTTCGCCTCGCCTCGCCCCGCTCGCTGGCACCCCCTGGCGCCCCCTGGCGGGGCGGAGGAGGGGTCCCGCGCGGACCCCGGGCGGAGCCGACCGGTCGCGCCGCGGGCGCCGCCTGCTGGGGGCCAATGGGAGCCCCGCCGGCTCGCGGTCCCCGGCCAATGGGCGGGCGCAGGGCGGGCGGCGAGGATGACGGGAGCTGATTGGCCGCTGCCCAGCAGGCGGGGAGCGGATTGGCGAGCGGGGGGCGTCATGGCGGCAGGGAAGGGAGGAAGGAGGGAGCTGATCGGCGGGTGCTGCTATTGTGTGGCAGGGGAGAGGGAGCTGATTGGTGAGTGCCGTGATGGGGGGAGAGAGAGAGGGAGCTGATTGGCGGGCACAGTGGCGGCGGGGCGGGCAGGAGCGAGCTGACTGGCGGTGCTGAGGCGGCAGGGCGGGCAGGGCTGCTGCCCGGGCCCCGCCGCAGGCGCCCGCGCGACTGTGCCCTGTCGTGCCGGGCTGGGGGCGGCGGCAGGAGGGCGACGGTGAGGGCAGCGATGGGCGCCGGGACAGAGCCGGCGGAGGCGCGGTGCGACGCGGCGGAGGGGTGAGGCCCCAGGCTGCCCGGTCCCGTCCTCCCCGCTCCCGCCCCCCCCCGCGCCCCCTCACCCGCCGCCTGCCCCCGCAGGAGGGTCTACCTGGACCACAACGCCACCACCCCCCTGGCCCCTGAGGTGGCCCAGGCCGTGCGGGATGCCATGCTCCAGGCCTGGGGCAACCCCAGCAGCTCCCACCCTGCAGGTAGGGATCCAGGGGAGCTGCTGCCGCGGCGTGTCGTGGCTCCCCGCCGCGGGTCGGCCGAGCCCCGTGGCCGCGGGAGCCCGTGGAGGAGCTGCCGGGTCTCATCCCGCAGGCAGGAAGGCGAAGGAGCTCATCGGCTGCGCCCGGGAGAGCCTGGCGAGGATGGTGGGAGGCCGGCCAGAGGACATCGTCTTTACCTCGGGGGGCACGGAGGTGGGAGCAGCCGCAGAGGAGGGCAAGGACAAAGGGCGCCGCCCTTTCTCTGGGCCTTCCTTTTCCCCTCTGCCTTTCTCTCTTCAGGCAAACAACATGGTGATCCACACCGCCCGCAGGCACTTCCGCGAAAGCCAGGCCAGGCCGGGGGACGGCCGGGGGACGCCGCACATCGTGACGTCGAGCGTGGAGCACGACTCCATTCGCCTGCCACTGGAGCAGCTGGTGAAGGACAGCCTGGCAGGTGAGCGGCACAGGGACTGCAGGGGACAGGTCGGGGACGTCTGGCCGCAGACTGGGGTTTGCGAGGGGGGCTTTTCTCCACTGGTATTTTTGGGGAGGAGGACAGGGACTCGCTTGCTCCACGATGTCCTGGGCTGTCCCCCCTGAGAGCACTGACTCCCCACGTGGTGCCCCCATTTCCTCAAGCTGGGTGTGTTACGCCATTGGCATCCAACGCCAGCCCCAAGAGCCGCTGCGCTCTCTGCCTGCGCGCCAGCTGCCTGCACAGCTCTACCTGCCTGCTCAGTGGGGCACGGGCAGCCCTGGGCGCTGTCTGGCTTCCCAGCAAACCTCAGGGCTTGTTTCTTGGCTTGCAGAAGCCACCTTTGTGGCTGTGTCCCCACGAAGCGGGCGGGCTGAGGTGGACGACGTCCTCGCTGCCATCCGGCCGACCACCTGCCTGGTTTCCATCATGTTGGCCAATAACGAGACTGGGGTCATCATGGTGAGACTGCATGACCAGGTGGGGGGGATAAGTGGGACAAGGTGGGGACATCCTCACAAAAAGGTGCTTGGTAAGGGGGAGCCAACGGTCCCTGGAACGCAGGCCCTCTTCCCTCCCGCCAGCCTGTAACAGAGCTGAGCCAGCGCGTCCATGCCCTCAATCAGTGGAGAGTGGCGGAGGGGCTGCCCAGGATCCTGGTGCACACAGATGCGGCGCAGATGATTGGCAAGGGGCGTGTGGACGTGCAGGAGCTGGGGGTGGACTACCTCACCATCGTGGGACACAAGGTATGGCCCTGTTCACGTGGCCCAGCCGCTGTTTGCCCTCTAAGACATGTCTGTTGGGGTGTCAGGGAGACTTTGGGTGCCCCCCACAGTTTGATATCTCATCAGTGGCCAAAGTTTTCCTGCTGGATAGTGCTCTGAAGACAGTCTTCAGCTGGGTGATAAGGCTCCTGCGAGTCAGGGGACCTGTCTGGAAGGGGGAGCAGGAGGAGGCCAAGGGTGGGGGACAGCTATGCAGCAGCCTGCGCCTGTGAGAGGGGCAGGGGTCAGCGCTGGAGGGCACTTGGATTTGGGCAGGAGTACAGAAAAGGGCACCTGGCAGTGTCCCCAGGGTCACCATGGCCGTTTCTTCCCACAGTTCTATGGCCCGCGGATTGGTGCGCTGTACGTGCGTGGCCCCGGCACCACCACCCCGCTGCACCCCATGCTCTTTGGAGGGGGACAAGAGAGGAGTTTCCGGCCGGGGTAAGGTGGCTGGGTGGTGGCCTGGAGAGCTGGGCCTCAGGCTGGTGGCCAAACCATGTGTGGCTACTTAGTCTGAGCTGAGCTGGCAGCTGTGTCACCTGCCAGCCCTGGGGCAGGCAGCCCAGCGCAGGGAGATGGATCTGTGTGTGGGAACCACGGGAGCCTGCTGCGCAGGCTTTGCCACAGGAGGAACCACAGGGTGGAACTGCCCCCTTCCCAACCACCTCATAGGGGTGTCCAGGGTCCCCTGCCAGCGGTGACGGGTCCCACACGGGGAACGTCTGTGCCCCAAGGTTGGGTTTCTGGTCTGGAGAAATAACTCACTGCTCCCTCTTCCCTTCCAGCACCGAGAACACCCCAATGATCGCTGGCCTCGGCCAGGTGAGTCAGTGATGGTCATGGGTGTGCGGTTCCCTGGGGGTGCTGCTCAGCGGAGCAAGCACGGAGACAGCTACCTGTGCTCCCCAGTCATTGGAAGCGTCAAACTCAAGGTGCGGGAGGGTGGGTGAACTATCAGGAAAGGAGATGGGGCTTTCTGGTGCCAGTCAAAGGAGGTGCTTCGGAGCACTTGCTGCAGGCTTTGCAGCCCTGGCAGTGGACAGTCAGGCAGCTCACGTGGCGCAAGGCACCAAGAGGCTGTTGGGGGACGCTGGGGACCTAGCAATTGCGGAGGCTGTTCCCGGGCTGGACTCACGTGCCAGGGGGCCACGCACGGAGGGAGGTGTTGGGGGATCCCTGACAAAGCCTGTCTGGGTTTTCTCTCCTCAGGCTGCAGAGTTGGTGAGCAAGAACTGGGAGGCCTACGAGGCTCATATGCAGGATGTTCGGGATTACCTGGAGGCCAGGCTGGAGGTGAGCGGACCTGGTTCCTTTGTCTCTCCTCTCCCAGGGTCTCAGTCTGCAGACTGGGGTCTGGAGCCAGGGTGGGTATGTCCCTCTGGCTCTGCCACCTCCTCATCAGGACAGAGCCGCGTGCGAACCCAGAGTGGTTCACAGCCCTCTGATTTCTCCAGGCCTCCTTTGGGAAGCAGAGGATCCACCTCAACAGCCACTTTACAGGCTCCAAGCGACTCTGCAACACCTCTAACTTCTCCATTCTGGGCCCAGGTCTTCAAGGTAGCTCTTACCCCACTGCTGCCCTGTGATGGTGCCCACAGAGTCAAGCACCCGCCCTGCACAGGACCCTGTGGCTAGAGACCGGCAGGTGCTTGGCTGTGGCTCGGGCAGGGAGGTGAGGCAGGCAGTGGCGCTTGGAGAGAGCCTGGGCACTGGGAGACCTGTGCTTCTGTGTGCTGCAGGGCGAAGGGTGCTGTCTCTCTGCAAGACGCTTCTCGCCAGCGTTGGGGCTGCCTGCCACTCTGAGAAAGGGGATCGGTAAGCAGCCAGCTTTGCCAGGCCTGGGGTGTCTTTCTGGAGGACAGTGGGTGGGAGGGAGAGAAATAAGACAGGGAAAGGGACCATGGGTGGCTGTGGGCAGCGTCACCTGGAGGAAAAGAGGGTGCAGAGCTTTCCAGAGGGGCTGAAGGGCTGTGAAGGAGGTTATTGCAAGAAACGCAGCTGGAATGCTTGACTGCTGCCTGGAAGGACCTTGTCCCTCCTGGCTTTGGTGATCCAGCTGAGCTTGGAAGTACTCTTCAGCGCCTGGTACTGCTGCAAGAGTTAGCCTTATGTCCGTGTGTGCCTGGCTCACCCACTCAAGCCCGATTTGAGTCTCCACCAGGCTCCTTTGGGGAGCAGGTGCTTTTGGCCTGGTCTAGAGCAATGCCCTGTAGACATGGTGGAGCTGCCAACCCACAGGGACATGGGAGAGATTCGTCATTGGAGGGGAAAAGTGAGATCCACCATAGGGCAACAAGCCCAGTGGGAGCAGGCGCCTTTGGAAAGCGGGCAGGCTTGCCTGGTGTGCATCTGCAGATGTGCCCTCCTACGGCTCGGTGAAGCTTTCTGGAGGTGCATGTGCTTCCTCGGCCTTCAAGTTAAACCTGCTCAGCCCCCTATCTGTGTTTCAGGCCTTCTGCAATTCTGCTCAGCTGCGGGATCCCCTATGATGTGGCGCAGAATGCCCTGCGGCTGAGCGTGGGGCGAGACACCACCCGGGCAGAAGTGGACCTGGTTGTGCAGGACCTAGTGCAGGCTGTGGCGCAGCTGGACCAGGACCAAGCCCTGTAGACCCTGGGGATCGCTCCCTGGCCATCACCCAGGTTCTCGGGACGGGATTGTGCCCTGCTTGGCCCCTGGGTGCTGGCTGCCTGTGTCAGTTTGGGCTCAGGTTTTGGCGGGATTAGTTTTGCGCCTGATCCCTAAGCTGAACTGATGCAGCCTGCAGTTTGTGATTGTGGATCAGACGTTGGGGAAGTGGCAGCTGGTGGTGGCAAGAGGAGGAAGTGGGATCACCCGTTTCGGCAGCAATGTGCTCTTAGCTCTGCTTAGCTGTATGTCAGCTTGTGCTCACAGGGATCACAGTGGGGCTGGCACGGCCCTGCAGCACATACGGCTCGAGCAGAGAAGCTAGCGCAGGCGCTCTAGGCAGCAGGGGGCTATGCTGAGGAAGGGCCTTTGCTGCTTTGGGGCTGGAGCAGCTCATCGAGAGCTTGCTGAGGACTCTCTCATCCCCGCCGCACGGCACAGGCATTCGAGGAGTCTCGCTGTTGGGTGTTTCTCACTTGCCAGCATGTACGCAGCCGGCTGCGTGCATGCATGTCTCAAAGTTCGACTCCCTCCAGAGCATAGCAGGCGTGGAAGCCATAGGAGATGAAGCCTTTTTGCCCTGGTTGCTTTCCACAAAGGAAGCTTTCCCACTGTCTAATCCCTCAGAGGAGGAAAGACCATCTGCCCCAGAGGGAAATGAGGAGTTGACAGAAGCACAGCAAGATTCTGGGCTGGGAACTGCCCTGCCCCTGCCAGGGCCCTAAGCTGCCAAAGGGTTTTTTGGCTGAGAAGGTGATGGGCACAGCTTTCCCAGCACTGTGTTGCGTTACCTGCTCCCCTTCCTCCTGTCCTTCCTACAGTGGGCAGAGCTCCGGTTGCCAGCTCCACGTGCTCCTAAAGGGAACAGAGTTGTCGGGGCAGCTGTAACTGTGCCAGTACCTGAGGAAACGTGTCTTCCCTGCATGGCCCAGGCGGTGGTTCTCATCACTGACACAGGAGCGCACAAGTGTTGCATGGATTAGGAATGTTGCCGGCTGGGCTGACTGATGTCAGGGAACCTGGTCTCCCTGGCTATTCGTAGGAATAAAAGTGCTGCTGCTGTGGCTTTTTCCCAAGTAACATGTATTTTCTATGGCGTTTTCCATGGGGGAAGCTGGGCTGGTTGGAGTCACCTGAGCAATGTCTTTTCCCTCAGAAAATGCTCGTGTCCCAGAATAGAGGCACAGTCCACTGGAGCAGGGAGGTGCCCGCTGGTCCTGGTTGGCGTGGACCCCATGGACACAGATTCTCAGACAGCAGTCTTTCTCTTTACCAGCCATACATTAGCATGGCCAGGAATACTATTTGGAACCATAAACCCTGGGGCTTTTTGTAAATCTAATTTCTAACTGAAGTGTTAGGACCCAAGCACACTGACTTAATGTCACTGGATGCCTGTCAGGCTGTTCCATGTTACTGCTGCTGCTCACACCTCAATCTCAAATGCAATCTTTTCTTTTTCCTTTTCTCCCTTGCAGAATGGTCGAAACCTCTTTTAGAAAAAGTGGTTGCATAGAAAGAATATTGCTCTGCTTCAGGGGTAGATCTTTTATCTATCATGGACCTTATAGTTCTTGGGGACCTCTCCTTCACAGCTGTGGCACAACTGGAGATCCAGTTTTTGGGGCGCTCTTCCCCCCACAGGAGGTCTGGGCTTCCTGCATCAATTCAGACAGACATTTGGCCACAAAGCACAAAAAGCTTTACTGACTTTTAATTTGTACACACAGGAGATGCAAATTTTAGCCACAGAAATATTAGCATTACTTCATTTAGAATATTACAGCCAAAGCATAAGAAGTGTTACAGAGGATAATGAACACTCTAGTTGACCATTTTAATGGTTTTACTGTTCATTTTCCTACTCCCACACTGCACAGGAATGAGAGTCAGTAGTGAATCCCTCTGTCTCTGTAATGCCGTATCCAGGCAAGGTGAGGAAGAACATGCCTAAGACTTGGCCTGCACTTCCATGGGCCAGCCTGTGCTTCCACTCACCCCCCTACGTGCTGGAGACAAATAGCCTTTTCCCATATGAGAGTATGTTGGTGGTTGTACACACTAGAACAAATTCACCTGTCATGGAAGTCTGGAAATGCCAACATTGCTACATCAGCTGTGAATTTAAACAGTAGAGAGAGGACCTGGCCACTATGCTAGAACACCGCAGAGTTGAAATATGTTACTTTCATGCAGTCACATAGCCAGAATCGGACGGCAAAAACCACAATTCATTTAATGGAAGAATCCACAATCTCCTGGTAATCTTGCCTTCCTAAATTCTTCCAGGACAGTTTATAACATGCGAGGAAAAAAACACTAACCAAAATAACTGCTCCCCCAACAAGATCATAAGCACCTGGGAAGATCCGCAACACGACAAGCTGTAGGACCATGGCGATGACTATCTCCAGGTGCTGTACGGTGCTGACCAAAGCAGGGTGGAACTTGCTTAGGGCATAGTAGACCCCCAGGAAGGCTGCTGTGGAGCACAGGCAGATGGCAAGGAGATAGCTCCAGGTTTCTCCATCCAGTGGGACGATTGGCTCTTGAAGCAAGAACATGGTGGACGCTCCCCACACCATTCCCGTCCAACTAAAGGTAAACAGTGCCGTCCACATGCTGATGTTATCTTTGATTGACCTGTAGACTATCATGGAGAGAGCAGTGGTCAAACCTGCCATAACGGTCATGGTATAGCCAAAAGCTTCCTTCCAGGTGCTCAGCAAAGAGCTTTCCTCCTTAACAATGTTGGGGATCATGACCAGACAAACACCAAACATGCTGCCAACTACAGTAATTATGTCTATGTAAGCCATTCCTTCATCTACAAGTAAAAAAGCCAAAATGGCACTGAACACTGTAGTGGTAGCCCTCCACATGATGGTCCCATTGCTGGGGGGAACTATAGAGAAGGAGGTATAAGCACAGGTAATAGAGATAACATTGCAGACCCCATAGAAGAAGAGCCGTAGTCTGTAGCCTTTGGGGCCAAAGGGAGGCTCATGGTAGTAACACACAACAGTAATGGACAGAACCTGTAAGACTGAACGGATGAAAATTAACTCTAGGGATGGCACTTTGGAACGATCAGAAATTAGTCTTGTAATTAGAGCCACACATCCATGAGCCACGGCAGATCCGAAAAGGACTACCCACATTTTCCTCGACTGCAGTATATTTCCTTCAGGCAGATGCTGGGATTGCCCAATCTCATCAGGTTTTGGCAGTTGTGCTGGCTGAAGCTTGGTGTCTATTGTACCAAAAAAGGTCCTTTCTCTCTTTTTCCCATCATTCAGTAGTCTTGTTTTAGGACTATCCTCTGTAAATACTCCAGTATCTTCATTAACATCCTCATATCCCTCTTCTCCTGGCTGGGGATAATGAGAAGTATATTTCACTGTTACTGTGTTGGGATGAATTTTCACTCGCTTTTTGACTGGGTATTTTTGGGAAGACGTATCCATTTCCTCAGAGAAACATCCGGGTCTTAAGAAAAAAAATGGAGATGCACAGGGTTGGGTTTTGGTTTTTTTTAATGCATTCTCCCTATTCATTAGTATGTAAATGCTGGTAGTGTTTATAAGCTATTTTTATCAACCAAGTCCAAGTACTAGTAGGTAGTTCTTAGTTTTGCTTTAATTTTCTGCTGAGTTACTGCTAAATACCTTTGATAGTTAGGCCATTTGGATTTCCTTAAAAGCTAACCGTGGAACTTCAGTCGATGATTTTTGAAAATGACATATATTCTCATTATGTATAGTACACATAATGCATTCTAGTATGTTCTTATTCTAATGAGAAGGTGTTCATTAGAAAGTGCTAAGCTTTTTGGATAGTAAATACCCCATAATTATGAATTATGCTTACTGTTAATTGCTTCCTAATGTTACAAGATCACAGAAGAAGTTTGGCTAGAAGAAATGATTGCCTTGTTTCTAAACTGACAAGAGAGCAACACGGGGAAATAGGGAATATCCCTGAGCAAGTCAGCGTAGTTAGCACATGAATAAACAACATGATTTTGAACAATACTTTGACAGCGTTAAAAATTCTTTCTTCATTTCACATCCTTTTATTTCCAGTGATTGATTTTTGCAACAGATTTGTTCTTCAAATCTGATTTTATTTTTTTTTTAATGGAGAAAATTTAGAGGGCTGATCCAGACTACACAAACCAGACCTTCCCGTGGCAGACATTTAAAACCCACAGCAACAAAAGCACCACCCTTCTGCCTCCTATGGAAGGTCCATTTCCCACTGCACAAGCAGTGCAAGGTCTCCCCTTGGTGCCTGTGCTTTGTGCGCACCACCATGACACAGGCAGCAACATGTGCGGTGCCACGCGCGTCACAACGGTGGCATCACCCTCCCAAAACAAGCACACAATCCCTTCACGTGCCCGGCCTTCACCAGCACAAATGCAGCTTGGTCTCCGCTGTCATGGGTGCGTGTAGCCTGCCCATGAGGAGCCCATCTGTGGCCTTAATTCCCTCCAGCTCTCTGCTGAGCCTGCCATCGCTGTCCCCAAACCCAGTGTGACAGCGCTGGCTGAGTTTAGTTCAGGCACGGAGATGTCATTGACATTACTTTGTTTCCGCAGTGCCCTCCACCATCTGCGCAGAGAGCCCTTCCAAATGAAGTGGCAGCAGGAGAAATGCAACCTTCCCTGCCTTCTGTTTGCCCCAGCAAATAAACACATGCAGTCCTTACCTGCGACTGAGAGATTTAATCCCAAACCAGAAGGGGAAAACACCTCTTGGTCATCTACATCTTTGTCTGGGTGTCTAAACAGAAGTAGTACATGCTCTCAGATGTCAAATGGGAAAGGTTACAATCATCTCAGCACAGAAAGTAATACCCAAGGGGGGCATGAAACATTCTGCTTGTTTTTCAAAGTCAAAAATTTGAGAAGCACTTGTGTGCCTTTGAGGGCATGCTCCTTGCGAACTGGCAAGCCAGGTGCATCGTTATGAAAAAAACACCCCCACCAAACCCAAAAAACTTCAGATGGAGAGAAAGCAATCAGTGTCATCTTGCCAAAACCACTCCTCAGCCACCTCCTAGAATTACTGATGGGACTAATCCAAAGAACAAGCAGTGGCTTTGTGAGCATAAGGTTCCTACAGCTTAGTAACAACTAAGCCTGCTATCCTGCCTCACCAGTGCTGTGGAGGATGCCCAGCGGGACCCATCCTCCTGATCCCATCATCCATCCCCCGGAGCTGAGCCCAGCCCTGCAGGCAGCAGCAGTTTGGCCTCTGTGGTATCAGCTGGGGACAGGTATGGAGAACCCTGCAGTCCTTCTCCGCAGGGAGCACCGAAGCACCAGAGCAGGTGGGTCCTGAAGGCGCAAGACCACAGCTAAGTGGACAATTGGGCTAAACAGCATGACGGCGGTTTGTCAGGCACACCACAGATCAAACGGCAATGTAAAAGTGAGTGCAATAGCTCTTCAAAGAAATACTTAAAAAAATACCACGGCCAGGTTCAGCCTTTGTGTTTTCTCCATCAGTAATCCATGACAGCCAAGCACCGCCTGTGTCTCCTGGCAAAAATAATTTACATAAGAATGGGACATTCCTCCTTTTTCCTCACAGGCTGAGTGTTTATTGAACCCCCTGCTACACCCAAGCTAAGCTGTAGCCTACTTCTGCAGGCAGAGTGAATCCCTGGTAGGGATCAGGATGAATGGGAGTGGGGAGAGGGGCAGGCACCGAGTCCCAGCTCTGGAGGAAGGTGGCAGCACCAGTTTGGATCTGCACAAGTAGGCGAGGGATCCTGGGACACCACCTTGCTCTTGCTTTGGCAGACTACGCTCCCAGCCCTGAGATACCTCACTCAAGCAGACTGGTAGATGTTGGAGGGTCTGAGGACAAGGAACACCTTTGTCTGCTCAGGAGGCCTTGTGTTAGCTCTCCGCCTGTTCATGTTTCTGCTGCCAACCCATTTTCAGCAGAGCTCAGCTGAAAAAACAAAGCATACCCAGTACGCTGCTAAACGTTGGAGGAGTACCCCAGAGTGCCCATCAATGTACGGTTTAAATACTGCAAGAAACCTGAGAAGAAACAGCTGAAATGCCAAGGAGAGTAAATTCGGAGGGCAAGAGCTGCATATCGGCTGCAGCAGTGGGCAGTTCAAACAACCCATCAAACATTTAAAAACACCCTGGCAGAAATCTACCGTGGTGTCACTGCCTGCTATTTGCACTTCTTCAAGCTGTTAATTTCAGATTCTTTTAACACGCAAATGCAAAGTGCAATGAATAAGTCCAGGAAGGCAGTGATTTTCACAAGCACATCTTTTCCTACCTAGCATTTTCATTGTGTTATAAATTCACAATTCTGCCTTGCTGTCCCCACATCTTGAAAAAATTAAGAGCATCTTGATTTAAGCACAATATATGGATCAGGAACAAAATAAGCTGGAGGAAAAGAAGACAAAAGGTGCACAACACGCATTATTATTAGAGCGACAGTGGATGTAGCCTGTATAAACTCAGTCATTTTACTAAGAAACAGCCAAGTACATGCTGCGACTATTGGTTCATGAAAACAAAACCAAAGTAACTAATTTTTTACGATTAGCCTACAATGGTAACTTTATTGCTTCCTGAGTTTAGCTTACATTTTCTTCCAACAAATGTAGAAGAGAGTGTAGAAAAGAGACAAAATTCAGTTGCAAATTTAGTACTGGACCTGCACAATGTATTCAGAGATCTCTCTGGAGATAAACAATAGATCATGAGCACGTAGCTCAAAATGGCTGTCCTATACAGACACTGTATTCCCTCCTGTGTTCTTCAGCACTAAGAATGCTAACAGTTGGAAGGGCTGGAAAGTGGAAGGGCAAACACATGAGAAATGAGAAAGGGAGGAGAAGTAACAAAGAACAAAAAAATAACAGGAGTGCTTAAACCAAAATTTAATTTTCTCTATTAAATATTGAGGATGTGATAAATGTTACCCCAAGTCTCACACAGTACATTTATTTGTACTCTTTGGTGACCTTGCTTTTCTTAACCAGTGAGAATTTCAAATGAGACTGAGATTAGCACGTATCCCAAATCCATTATGTTTGTCCCAGACACAAATTTAAAATAAAGGGAAATCAGCGCAGCGTACGCAGAAAACTTGCTACTTCTCTTTCTGCTAGTGCCTTTTGTGGAGATCACATGAAGTTTTTATTTTTCTTCATATCTGGAAACATAAAATGGTTTATTTGCATTGTCTATGAAAAACATAATTTGATTTTGAATCCAGTTTAATACAATGCTGAAGATTAGGCACTATGCATAATTCTCATGTTCTATAACAAAACAAATGTTTCCAATTCAAATGACAACCCGGGCCACCCATTTAAATTACCATCTCATGGAAATCACTGACTGCCA
Source organism: Haliaeetus albicilla (assembly GCF_947461875.1). Lineage (NCBI taxonomy): Eukaryota > Metazoa > Chordata > Aves > Accipitriformes > Accipitridae > Haliaeetus > Haliaeetus albicilla. Next base: position 16,618,262 of record NC_091491.1, on the reverse strand, counting down.
AAGTGTGAACCCTCTTTTCCCATGGGTGAACAAATAATCACAATGGATTTGATAAATGTCCCAAATCATTAATAGAATACACACCAAGATTTCTTATTAGCAAGGTTGAAGTAGGTGATTTTATGTCACTTGACTACCAGGGAGTGGGAAGCTGAGCTCTCCTTGCCGTGCCTGAAGGAATTAAGGCTTTGAGGTCTGACTGGTGATTCTAACCATCAATTTTCAATAAACTCACAGAAAAATATGCTCATCTTCTGCCAGATAGGTCAAAATCAGTCAGCCAACTGAAATGTTATTATGAAAGATTTGCAGACATGGCAACCGCAGTCCTTATGAAGTTGAAAATGAGAAGGCAGCTATCCTCATGCTCTGAAAGGCAGGCCTCACAGGGATGTTCCTTTGCCTCATCTGTGGAAAATCCCCCAGATCCTGACCAGGTTAGACTGAGATTACCAGAGGCCTGTAAGCAATCTCTATAGGTTAACTAGAGACTAATGATTTTTCCTGAATATTATATGCACTAAAGACCCACTCTGTCCCTGCAAAACCATGTAACTGACTGAACTTGTGCTGCCTCCGCTAAGCACTTCCCTGCACAGTGCACTGCCTTCTCACAATGCAGGTTTTTCTTTTGATTCCTTATCAGGTGCAGGAAAAATCTCCTCAATTCCTGCTTCAGCACCCTCTTCATTAAACCACCTTAACCTTGTTCGAGATTTGTTGGTGCTTGACAGTTCAGGCAACTGGCCATGCCAAGAGATGTACACTCGTGTGATGTCTGACTAGTGTAACACAACGTGAACCAAGGGGGAAGAAAAGGCAATGTAAGGTGCACAGCAGGCAATTAAATGTTGGTATCACCGAAACAGCCTACATTTCTGCTACACTTTTAAACTATTTGATACGGTGCGTGCTGGAAAATCAGAGTACCTTTATCTTTTTAGCCAGATGGTCTGACTATATAAATCAATTTTATTTAAAATGTATGCAAAGAAACCCAAGTTTTTATTAAAATTTAATGAATAATGAAAGGTATTTAAGAAAAGGAAAGGGCAATTATATGAAAGGAGTTTTTAGTACTTAAGTACTAGAGAAAATGTTACACACAAACCAACAAACTGGTATTCCATGTCTTAAATTAATCGAGTCACATCCAACAGCACTGCCTCAGGGAAGAGCCAGCACACCCTTCACAGGATTCAAATACAAACCCTACGCGTAAGCCCCGTGAATTGTCAGTACATCCCCGATAACATTTTGCTACCCACAAAACAACCCGTATTTGTGCTAGCTCGCTAAAGCTGCCACGTGATTTCAGTGGGATTATACGTGACACCTTTAATTTCCCTTGCTTTCACTAACCTATTCTCTTGCTGTATAAGGGCTCCAAATGCATCTGGTTCCATGAAAAAAATACTCTTCTCCAATTTCTCCATTCACGTCTGTCGCCTGCTGGAACTAGTACCTCTGCAGCAGCGATACTTGCATTAAGTGATTTTGGAAGAAGAGCCACTTTGCCTGCAAACTTTCCATTCCAAAAACCCTACTCCGAACAACCCCCCTTAGATTGCAATTCCAAGCATAGGGGAAAGAACAGAGAATACATCAACACTTAAATATAGTCTCCTACAGCATATGAAAATACCTTGGCTAGATAGAAGAAAGACCTTAAATGGTACATTACGATGGGCTGAAACAGAGCACAGGGTGGCACATTCAGGTTTACTAGAACAGATTACAGGTTTAAGATTTATTTAAAGCTTACTGCTTTTGATCTTCTCCCCCCAAATGGCACGAAACCTGGCAGGGCAGCAAGCTGGTGCCTGCGGGATGTGTGCAGAAGGGCTTACGGGGGCAGCCGGGTGAAAAAGGAGACGGGGCTCCGGAGGTTTAGATGGGAGGATGGCGCCAGTTGCGATGGCAACTATCACGTTTGCTGAAAAAAAACCCGCTCCGGCCCCCCGGCTGGGCGGGAGGCGGACGAGAGGCAGCTGCTGCTGCTGCTGGGGCTCCTTCCCCGCCAGGCCCTTCCCCCGCTGCCGGCTCCGCAGCCCCCCCCCCGGTGCCGGACTCCCCCGCTCCTGCTCCCAAACACTTACCGGTGCCGAAACACCCGCCCGGCGCCGCTGCCTCAGGCCGCCGCGCCCTCGGCGCCTACTCCCCGCCTTCCCCATGCCGGGAAGCCCCCGGCTCCCCCCGACTCCCTCAGCCGACGGACCGCATCGCCGCGACCCCGGCCCGGGCGAGCCGCCGAGGAGAGGCCGCCCGGCCGGGCGCGCAGGCAGAGCGCGGCAGCGGGCGCTCCGGTCCGCCCCGGGGCCGCGCCCCCGCCGCCTCAGGGAGACCGGGGCCACCCCCGGCCGGCCCGGCCCTGCCTGCCCCTCCCACGTTCTGTCGCGACAGAGGCCCGCCTCAGCGTGTGCCCTCCCACCGCCGGTTTCCTGTCAACCTGGCGATGCCCCGCCCCCTCAGTAGCGGCGCTAACGGCCGCCTTCCGCCCCGCGGCCGCGCGCGGGCAGCAGCAGCAGAGCAGCAGCAGCAGCAGCCGCCGCAGCAGCAGCGGGTGGGCGGGCGCGCATGCGCGGCGTTTTCGCGCGAAAGACGTTTGCGGCGCCCGCGTGCCGCCTGCCGGGCGGGGCCACCCCGACCCGCGGCGGCCCCCGCTCCCCCCCCCCCCCCCTTTCCCTGCGCGGCGGCGGCGGCGGCGGCGGGCGGGCGGGCAGTGGCAGCGCGAGGGCGCCAGGGGGCGCTGGGGGTCCGGCGCGCGGCGGCGGCTGCGCCATTGGCGGGTCGGAAATGCCGCCAGATGGCGGTTTAGGATTGCGGCTCCGGTGAGTGCGGCCCCCGCCAGCGCCGCCGCCCCGGCCCCGGCCCGCACCCGCCCGGACCCCGCGCGCCAGCCGCTCCGCAGGCTCCCGGGGTGCTGCCCGGCCCGGCGCGACGCGGCCCGAGGTGAGCGGGGCGCGGGGGAGGGAGGGCGCTGAGGCGCCGATCCAAGATGGAGGCGCGAGGGGCGGGGGCAGCGGGGCCGGGGCCGCTCGCTCGCTCGCTCGGTCTCCGCGGCGGCCGGGCCGGGAGCGGGCGCTGCCCGTGCGAGGAGAGAGGAGAAGGGGAGGGGAGGGAAGAGGAGGCGGCGCGGGGCGGGGCGGCTCCTGCCGGAGCAACGGGTCCCCCGGGCGCGGCGCTCTTCGCCGCCATCTCATTGTCCCCGCCGGGGCTGCCGGGGGCGCCGGGCCGAGCTCGGCGGCCTCTCCCGCTGCCGGGCCTGCGCCCCGCTCCGGGCGGCGGCGGCGGTCCCGCTGCGCGGCCCAGGGCCGCGGGGGCGGCCCGGGCGGCGGCGGGGGATGCTCGGGCGGAGCGGGGGTGGCGCTTCCGCCGCGCGGGGCACGGCGGCGGCGGGGGCCCCCCGGCCGGCCCGGGCGGCGGCGGCGGAGTTGGTGCCGTGGCCGCGGGGAGGGAAAGTTGCGGGAGCCGGTGGGCGGCCCGGTTCGGCTCGGCTCGGCCCGGCCCGGCCCGACCCGCCATCTGGGCCCGGCCCCCGGCAGGGCGGTGGGAGCGCCCGGGCCGCCCCAGCGGCGCTGGCGTCTGGCTGGCGTCCAGGGCGGGGGGGCGGGGGGGCGGGGGGGGGGCTGCAGCCCCGGAGCTGTGGACCCCTCGGCCCCGCTGCTCCTGTTGCTTATAGCCGAGTTGTTAGTGTGGGGTGTGCACCAGGCCGAGGGGATAGTGGTGGGGTGGGCAGCCCGCCTGGCCTGGGGGCGAGAGGCCGCTCCGTGGCTTATGAAGGAGGGACGGACCGCGGTGGTGTTTCCCTGACCTTTGGGGTGGGAGAAGCGGTGTGCCAGCCCAGGGTGGCTGGTGGATAGGTTGGACCTGCTGGTGGGACTGGAGCTGGGAACCGTGGCTCTGGGGAGAAGCCGAGTGTAGGCAATGCCCCCTGATCAGTGCTGGGCGGTGGGAAGAGGCAGGAACACCAAGCTGGGGTCCTGAGCTGTTGGACAGCAAAAATAACAAGGGTTCTGCTTGGTAGGAAGAGTTCTGCCATGGGTGCTGGTGACTCGGTGACTGCCCTGTGCTGGGAGGTGGTGGGTGGCCACGCTTTGCTTTTCTGGGTGTTCCTGGGGGTGGAGCGGGGAGCACGAGCAGTGGTTGAGATGAAGTGTGACTTGGGTGAAAGAAGGTGGTGGTAGCATCCATAGAGCAACTTAAAGGCATGCAACTCCCAATATCAGTGCCAAAAAACTGAGGTTCTGGTAAGAGTGTGAGTTCAAACTACATTGGGCTGCTTTATAACTATTGATGATTTCAGTTGTGTTTTACACAATTTTGTGGTACTTGTAGCTCTGTAGAGTTAGTCTAGTAGTAGCGTTTATGAAGTTGTTGAACGAAAAGCCGCCTCCAGATCACACTGCTAATGCAACTGTTCTCAAATTGTGTCATGTGTTTGGTGTAGTGGACGGCATCCATGTCTGGATTTAGACATCTTAGGACTTGCTTAACTTTTCCGTGATAGGGGTGGTATGGGAGCAGGATTAGTCCAGATTTTCTGGATCCAAAGCAGTTTTGCCTTGTCTTGTGAGGGGTTTTTTGTTCATCTGTAGATAGCAAGGTCATTTGATGAGCGTTTATACAGTATAATCCATCAATCTGTGAAGAAATCACTGGACCGCAAGGCAGTGTATAGGTTGCCTGTCAAAAGGTACTCCGACTATGGGAAGAAGCTCTTTTATGGAACTAGAGGCCAGTTTATTCTTTCTTTCTTTGTGATTCGACTGTGATGAATTTTTGGTGGATAGCCTGAGAAAGTACACATAGTGGGTGCAGCTGTTTTTGAAATGGCAAGCCAACCCATGACGCAGCAGGATTTCTGGGTGAGCAGGAGCGGAGGGGCTAACTCCAGGGTTGTAATTAATCGGAGAGGATGTAATTTTTACCGGCTGCTCAACACAGAGTTGAGATTCTTGGTTGCTACTGCTGACGGACATGCTTGTGGATTTACAGCAGTTGGAGGGGGTAGTGGAAAATGGTACTTTTCTGAAGCTGAATGAACAGTTAGTGACGGTTCTGGAGGTTCAAAGCACCTCTTCTACAACCCCTGTATTTAAGGACTGGAGCACATGGCAGTTTGCAGCTCATGGTCTCTGGTGGTTCCTAACATTTTACAAACCTGCTGAAGTTGCTAAGTGCACTGTGAGACAGCATTTATGGCCAAACATCCACACACAATAGGCTGTGGACAGAAGTTGTGAGGGCAGCTGAAACCCTGACATTAGAGCTTTGTGACTGGGGTCTCCAAGCTTTTCAGCTACTGTCTCTGTCCGTAGCCTGCTCTTTGTATTGTGCAAATTTTTATGCGACATCTGCTGAAACTGCAGTATACCTTTTGATAGTTGAGAAGGTTTATGAACATTAAATATTTGGATGCATTGACAAAATGAGTTACTTACGATATTCAGAAACTCAGCAAGTGAATATTTTTGGTTTGAAAGAACCCTTTCCTCAAGAAGAACATGTACCTCAAGTTTGCACTGGTGATTTTGGATTCTCTCCTTTCTTTTCCTGTGTTGCAAAGACTTGCCCTGATATAAGCTGGCTAAATATTGATATTTTAGATATCATTTTAGTAGGCAAGTAAGCCCATAGAAGCATAAGGATGCAGTGGGAGAGAAACGCTTAATTGTGATGACTTTCTAAGAAAAATCCTTTTACTGGGATAAGAATGTGTCTTTATTGTAACATTTGTAAATTGTTTTCTGGTAAAATGCACAAAAGACTCGGAACACCTTGCTGAAAATTTGAAAGTGCTAGTTCTGTAGTTAACACAAGACATACTGAAAGCAGAAAACTTGTTGTCCACTTAAGTTATTGCAGGAATGTGAAAGACTAAATTTGGATGCAGTGCTGTTGAACCGGTGGTTGGCCTCTTGGAGATCTGGCTCTCCCCATTATGTACCTTGAAGTGCCCACGTGTTCGGGTGAGGCTCTGGCTTCTGATGCTTGGAATCAAAACCAGGAGGTTATGCTGAAGTCTGGTGCCAAGATAAGGATGCGCCTTATCTAAATCTGATGTACTGGCTTCAGGACTTAAAAATGCCAACCAGAATCTGTAAGATACTTCATGCTTTTTAAAAGTTTTGGGGGTTTAGTTCTAGTCACTCAAATTTACCACGTGGAGCTCTGAAACTCCCAGTGCAGAGTGCCATCTCCTCTCGCTTGCAGTGCCACTGTTTGCTCATTTGGCTAAAAATAGAAAGGAGTAGAGTTGGTTTTCTTTCTTGGAAGAGAAAGAGAAATCTGACAAAGCTTGAGTTCACCAGCAGATAATTGTTTTGTTGTTTCTATCCAGGACATCTAGAGATATGCTTTATTCTTAGCAATATTTTGCTTTTCCAAACTGATTTAACTTTGTTGGTTTGGATGTTGAATATGTGATCAGAATACAAAGACATATTTCTTTGTTCCCCTAGAAAATAAGGGTTTGAGTGAACATTATTTTGATCCTCTGTTTCAACTTTTCTGTCTGAAAATATGCTTCCAAAAACAAGTGTTGTTTTGGGAAGGTCCACACTGATTTTTTTTTTTATTTTTTTTTAAGGTAGACACTACCTTCAGCTGGCTGAAAGAGCTGAAGAGAAGGAGCTGCAGAGGGAATCTTCTCCTTAGTTCTGGTTTTGTACCTACTTGCTAATTTCTGACATGTCCTGTTGAAGGTCTGAACATAGGTAATGATTTCACCACTTGACAATTTGTGTGTATCATTCGTGAGAGAATACCCAATAACTCGGGTCCTTTTGCTAACATTAGAAGGAACTATGCTCCTGGTTTTGATAGTTTTGCAATGTTTTCTTGTTTGCATCTCTGCAGGCATTTTAGTATTTTGGAAAACGCTTTTTAATAATAACAGTATGCTTGAGATGGCAGGATGCCTTTGACAATAGATTAATCGGGATATCTTTACTGAGCCCAAACTCACATATATCATGTGTATCCTGTTTTGAACTGTAGGTTCAATATAAACTTGATAAATTTGGTAACTGTTTTCATGTTATGCAATCTCAACGCTGCCTTATTTTGGAAGAAAATGCTCATTTATAAATATGGGTAATTCCATGTTTGGTACAAGTGGTGCAAATACGAGGTTTTTCGTCCCTTCAGGCATCTGACTTTGATACGTGCTGCTCTCTGTGTACCCAAAGATGAAGAGTGCTGGCTAGCCACAAGCTGCCAAACGCTCGTTCCATGATTATGGTGCTAGTCCTGTCCAGGGTGGATTTGTAGTCTCAGTCTTAAAACAAGCAAAAAGGCATTGGTTGCACAACATCATTTGGTGGGACGGGCCTCTTGGCTGTGGTTGCCAACATTATTAGACACAAGAGCTTGATGTGGGAGTGTATTCTGAGTTCCAGTTGCACAGTTATTAATCATTTATTGTAGAACTGAGAGCAAGAGGTTGAATCCTTAAGCCCATCCTCACTCAGCTGAAAGGCAAGTTGTTTCAGGTGGTTCCCAAAAGTAATGTTTTACTAGAAAGCAGCATGAGGCAACATCCAGCCAACTGTGTTCCTTGCTGTGCAGGATTTCAGCAGAATATGTGCTATTTATTCTATAAATAAATCTAATGAGTCTATATTCTGTAATTCTCCATATAGCAGACTTGTATTATATTGGCAGGTTAGCCAAGTGAGAAGTGTTGACAGATTGTTCGGCTCACAGGAAAAAAATATTTCATTATAGAGTTACGTAGGAATAGACCTATGTGTCAGAAATGTTTCTAAATGTCAAATACTTTTCTGCAATAAAATAATAAAAATCAATTCATCTTGGATGCATTTTTTTATATACTAGAGCATAGCATGTGGTGGTGCTTTTTGAAACAAAAATCAAATGACAAGCTGAGAATGTTTGCTTTCCCCCACATGAGGGTTTCTCCCTCCTTTTTAGGGTTAGAATCCCCAAGGACCAGGAAGATTTCAATGTGTTAGTGTTTAAAAGAGGACAATAAAACTTCATTTGCAAATGGATAATGAATTCCATCTTAAATGAGTGATAAATAGATCAGTTTCTGCCTTGTTATTTTCTTAGATCTGTTCACTAGGACCACAAGAGCTTGTTCCTGCCAGTGGAATTGCGCAAGATGGTTAAGCTGTCAGTCTGCCACAGCTGGGAGAGGAATCTCTTTCTCCACAGCCGCACAGTTTTTCCCCCTTTCCTTTGTGCTAATGCTGCTGTTGGCTTGACCTTTCCTTGAGCTAGCTGAATTCCCTGCCTGGCAAAAACCATCTGCTTGGGAGGGGTATTTTTCTGCCAGGTGAATGAATTGAATCAGGCCATCAGAGTAAGGTGTTGCTAGAGGTGATGCAAGGTCCCCAGCAAGAATGTTTTTGGGGAAAAATAGTTCTGGAGATAGAGACTCTTGCTTCTTCAGATGGGAGATTCGGATTGACTCAACTGTGTGTGCTCAGCCTAGGTGGCAATGTTTAGTGTGGAGCCCAGAACTGTGTGTGTAAAGTTGCGATTCCTGTGGGTAACTCTTACCTTTACTGAATTCCTTCTGCCAGCTTTGCTGTCTGTAGCCTGTGGTCGTTGTTCCATTCTTTGCGGCTGGTCCTGTCTGCCTTACCATGAATAATGTGGTGTCATCAGCAAATTGTTAGCATTCACCTCCTTTTCCAGATGTAAGAATGTCCCAAACAATTTGGGCTCCAGCTCATATTTCTGTGGGACTTCACTGGTGGCCTTACTCTATTGTCAGAAGTGACCATTTGTTTTGCTTTTTGTTTCCTCTCTTTTAACCAGATAACTTATCCGTGCAAGGCCTTTTATTGCCGTGGCAGCTTAATTTCTTTAAGAGCCTTTTGTGAAGAATATTGTTAAACGTCTCTTGGAAATTAAAGCAGGCTTTATCAAGCAGAGTCCATCGGTGCATGGGTAAGGCACATATTCTAGAGAACTCCTGTAGGTTTGTGGAACTTGACTTTCCTGTACAAAAGTGGGCTTGATTTCCCTGTCTAAATACTGTCATCTATTTAGCTGTCTACTGATCTACCAAGTTAGGCTCACTAGACTGTAGCATCACTCTGGAGAAGAGGAGGCTGAGGGGAGACCTTATCGCTCTCTATAACTACCTGAAGGGGGGTTGTAGTGAGGTGGGTGCTGGTCTCTTCTGTCAGGTGGCTGGTGATAGGACGAGAGGAAATGGCCTCAAGTTGCGGCAAAGGAGATTTAGGTTGGATATTAGGAAAAATTTCTTTACTGAGAGGGTTGTCAGACATTGGAATAGGCTGTCCAGGGAAGTGGTTTAGTCACCATCCCTGGAGGTATTAAAAAAGCACGTAGACAAGGTACTCCAGAACATGGTTTACTGGGCATGGTTGATGGTTGGATTTGATGATCTTGAAGGTGTTTTCCAACCTAAATGATTCTATGATCACAAACTGTTAGGTGAGAGAGTAAACACAATTATAAGTTGTGCTGAAGAGTAAGCACTGCTTCAAGCAGTAGAGTTATTTGAAGGCTGTTTTCTTTTGATTCACTTTCACATGGCTTCTTTGGTGTCTTAATAATTTTGTTTTTCCTGTAGCCTTAGTTTAACAGGACACTGCTTGGGGGGAGAGGAATTAAGAATCTCTCTTGTAATAAACGAGTCTTTTTAAAAATGTAGAGGAACTTGTATATTTTGGGATCTCAGTTTTCCTGAGGTCAGTGGAAATTGGTCCAGGGACTGACAATTATTGGTAGTGGAAATTAGAGAAAAGGACAGAGAGAGAAGGATGTGCACACAGAATACAGTCATGTAGGCCTGTTTTTCTTGGATACTGAGCTTACAAAAAACCAAAACAAAACAACATGTTGCAGTGATACTGTAAAACAAATAATATAGTAGAGGGAGTGCAAGTCACCACTGTAGAGAACTTCAGCTCTGTAAGCAAGGATGATTTCAGGGTCTGCCTTCCTTTGACTACTTCCAAACTGCACTTAGCAATCTGTAACAGTTGTGTTCTGCTGTGCATAATGCTCTGAGAATGAAAGTGTGAGTGAAAGTAGAGAATTAAAATGGTAAGGATAGCTACCAAGCCTTTTGAAGGATTTCTCTGAAACACTGCAACATTTTGGGTACTCTGCCCTTTTAGTTACAGATCATGGTTTGTTTATTCTTCATCTCTTTTCTATTCTTCAGCTCTTTGAGGCTTTTTCTATTTTAGCACTAGCTGATTGTTCTACTTGTATTTGCATAAATCAGATAAAATTCGCCTATAATGTGTCCTTTCTCATCCCTCTAAAAAGGGTCGGTGTAGTGGGTCAGAAGAAACGGCATAATTTCTGTGGGTTTGTGCATATCTCTTGCCTTCCCCAGTCACATGGGTGCTTTTTCTCTTCAATGTGTTTTCTTTCACTAAGCTCCATTTGGAACAGTTTTCTCTGCCGAAGTGATAAGACGGAGCTGAAACTTAATTCATGTTTCAAAATGTTTTAAGGAATTTTTGAATACTAATTATTATGCTATTGAACAAGACTCTGGATGTGTTCAGAACCTGAAGAGGAAGAGACATGTGGAATATCGTACTATTTCATTTAAAATGGCCAATCTGAATTGCGGCAGTGCTGTCTATTTGCTGAGGTGGAAGAGAGAATGGTAGGTTGGATGGCAGTGAGAGCTTGCGGTTGGGTCCTATCAAACATCCCCAAAGTTGTAGTGTAACAAGTGGAACCATCAGAGTGGAGCAGAAGGAGGGAGACTGTTCTGTGTAGCCTGTCCCATGGCTTGAAGATGTCCTCACTCTGCTGCACTGTTACAAGTGAGTGGGAGAACGCAGGCAGTGCAGTTAGTAAAATTTCAGGTATTACCTATGCTAATAGCACTGTCAGAAAAGGAATGGAAATGAAATGCCCCACTTCTTGCATTTTTCGTAGTGTGCTTTGATATTAAACTGTTATACTTGGTTTTTCTCCCCAAAAGGAACCAGAGAAGCTGCTTGTCTTTCGCTTTGCAGTGAAAGTTTTTACACACTTCTGTTTGTGTTGGTGCAACTGTAGAGCACTGGAGTTATGGAGTGGAGGCACTGGTGCGTGGTTGTCTTATGTAAATTCTTATTGCCTGAGGTGGCTATTGAATTGTGAATTTCTTGTCTTGGAGTTGAAATGTTTGTTAATGTCATAGCCGTTAAAGCTGGTAAAACAAACTTCTTCCATTGGTATGCCTTACTTTTCTGATTTCTCATTACTGTTTGTTGATTTAGAGCATGTTGGTGTTTAGGTAGAACGTTGAGAGGGATAAGACAAGGGCGTTAGTGAGGAGTAAGAATCAAGGTAAGCTAAGTGTCACATTTGTGGGGCAGGAGGAGGAATTGCCAGTTGTAGCTGCCATTATTTCCTAGATGTATTGTTTTCCCTAGGCAAATGCATTGTTATGAAACTGCTAAAACTTGAAAGTGTATCCTTTTCGAAACCTTCAGAATATTTCCTTAGAGATTTCTGCCAGGGCTTAATCCCTTAGGAGTGCCAGGCCTTTTGCAAGAGTGTTGCCATTCACCAGCGTCATCCATAGCATTAGTGCAAACTTGGATTCTCTCGCAGTGTAATGCCAGGCTATACCACTGGTATTTTCTGTAGTAAATTCTGAGGTATTGCTAGGGTATGTCACTGATGTAGTTCATTTTATTGTGAAATACACAGCTAAGACTAACTCTTTCACATCTTACTTGCCCATAAATTTTTGGCAGTCAGCTCCTTTGTTGTCTTTCCCTCAAACAACTTCCTTGACCTAAAGTCATGCTTTGATAATATCCACATCTAGAGTTTAACTATTGTATCTGCCTCTGTCCCGAAGGCAACATGTTGCTCCTTTGTAAGTTGTGTTTGCATTCAAGCTTATGTCAAAAGATAATGACTTTGTGGCAGTAATCACAAAAAGCATTCAGCGTGTGGGACAATTCGCACTGACTTGTAGTTCCCTAATTCTGATCTCTTCACCTACCATACTGGTAAATAACAAGTAGCACCATTGCTAAATGTTACAAAGTGCCATTAGATTTGTTTATACTGTTTGAATCCTGAATGTGTGTGCAGGTTCACTATTACTGGCAGAGGCGAGCATGGCGCAGGGAAAAGCTTATGGAACTAAGCTATGATGTAACATATATAATTGAAGTACATGGGTACGTACAAAAACATTGGCTTACAGCTCGCTAGAAGAAATTAATTGCACAGTGAGCTCCCTTTGGACCAAATGAGGTGACAGGAGTGAATGAACCAGACTTTGCATTGCATGCTGGTGGCAGCTAGTACAGAAAGTATGCAAGGTAACTGCAGCTCCTGCAGCTCCCCTGCTTTTCTTTGAAGTAGTGTGTTTTATTAAAAAAAAAAAAGTTAGCCTTTTTAATCTCTAGTCAAGCTATTGCTAATATTTGTTGCATGTTAGACTCTTTCAGAGATGATTCAAAAGAAGGTGTGTCTCAAGTTAGTTTAAGAACCGTTCTATTCTTCCTGCGAGCTCCTGCATCTGATGTTACTGGCAGAGTTCCCTGAAATGGAGGCTTGACTTGAGGAAACAAAAAGCTGCGATGAAGAAAGGAAAGAACATATTGGTGGAAGGTTAGAAATGATCTGAAAGTTGTCTTACTTTCACTAGACTTTCCTTTTCACAGCAACAAAGACCGAAACTTTATGGCACGTAGAACAGCCTTGTTTGTATTTTTTTCTTAGGTGTATGTTCAGGCAGTTAGGGACTTCAGTTGCTGGGGATTTTTTTAATCCTGAAGGGGATCTTTGGTTATAACACTGTTATAGATGGCTCAGATGAGAATGTCTGTGGCTGAGATGGGTATTGTTAGGCAGTTATTCAAATCTTGTTTCCAATAATATATGCCTCTGACAAACAAGCCATTCAGACTGGAAATTCCTATATTAGATTTTTAGCTGCAGACTGATTATTTTTGTTGTGTTCCAACAAAAATTATTGAAATTAATTCTTGAATATAAGATTAAGGAAATGTTTTTGGCCATAAGTACACTTTTTTCCCTAAGGATTTCAGTGGGAAACTGCTGAGTTTTGCTGCTTTAGGGTGAAGATCTGTAGTTCACCTGTTCCATGGCTTTAATATGAGTTGTTACTTAAAAAAAAATAAATTAAAAAATAAAAAAAAAAAAAGAAAAATCCACATAGCTTGACCAGTTCATAAGCATCTGCAAAATAGTAAATGGTAGCTTGGTTGGGATTACAGGGTACGTTTTTTGGAGTGGATCTGCACTTAGCAGATTTCATTATTGTGCAGATTTTCCATAAGGAACAGATTGCATGTGCCACATTGAGAGTAACCTACACTGTATCCTTCCAACTTTGTCAGGAAGGACAAGAGTTTGACAGACATAAGTCTGTTACTATGTAAACACAAGCCATTCCCTGAACACCAGACTATCTAAGTATAACTTCCAGGGTTTGAAAACTAGGCTTCAAATTCTTTGTTGTCATGAAGTTGCTAAAAGGCAGATCTTGCCAATTGGGTATCTTTTGTGCTATATCCATGTTTCCTCCAAAACATGTAAGTTACTAAAAACTCAAATAATGAACAAATGTTTTTTCTAACTTTGTTTAGGAGAGAACATTTGTTTTGGCTGAAATCTTCCAGAGCAACTTAAACAGACACCAGCATGGGAAAATTAGTAAAACCATCAGGATATAACAGCATTTTTGTGCTTGGGCAGTTTAAAATGTCATAGTGGAATACGAAGTAAAAGAACAATGTAAACTTCTTTTAACCCTTGCCAAAGCTAACTGATGATGACGACATCAGAATTGTTAGTGCTTCAAAGTACATTATAAAGGTGAGCAAAAGTGTCCATATATAGAACGTCTCAATTTTCCTATGATACCCAAGTGGAAGGTTACTCTGCTGGGGAGCCATTTGGTGACTTAATTTGTTGCATGGGTATCAGTGCTCTCACTAGTGGAACCCAGTGGCTCTAATACCATTTTTTCCCCTTAATTCTAAATATCCTGATCATATGTGATGAGAAAAATTGAGAGCACCCTGCCCCCTCCATATTCTGTTCCTTACAATCTTTTTTCCTTACTCTACACCTCAGAAGAATTTACCTGTATTACCAACACAGATTTAACCTTGCAGTATGTTTTCTTGAAGACTGCTACCCAAAATGTTCAAGTGGTTAACAGTTTCATGTGTTATCTGCTTTGCAGTCTTCCAGCACCTGGCTTTTGAGTAGAAATACATTATTATTTTGTCCTGTAATTCTTTTTCCTTAGAAACAGTAGTTTATTTTTGAAAAATGGTGAAGTCTTTATCACTTGGACATCTTCATCCTCTAACTGGGGCATGCTGTGTTGTGGGAATATACGCTATAAAGATTTTTACTGTTGAAGTTTTATTTAATGAAAGAACTGGTATTGGGGAGACTTATTAAAGTGTGTTTATATCTAATTATTTTATTTGAATTTTTTCACTTTTTCTGTGTGCATTGCTGGAATCACTAGTGACATAACTCTAAATCCAAATTCATATTGCTTTTACAGCCACTAAGGGGTATTAAAACTGTAGTGTTTTGAGATCTCTATCTAATCTTGTGTTTTACTGTAACAATGGACTGGTACTAGAATGGTTTTTTACTTCTACTTTTGTGGTTCTGTCTGGGTTTTCTTTGTTCCTGGAAGAATATTGAACAAAAAAAGAATGAAGAGAGACCTTGGGTTAATCCCTTTCTCTGTCTTGAGGGAAGATGATTTACAATATTCTTGACAGATGCTTGTCTAATCTCTTAATTGCTGGAAATTCCACTGCATTTCTTAAGCAGCTTATTCCAGTGCTTTATATGCTTACTGCTTGTTTTTTTTCTAATGTTTAGCTGACACATTTTGCAGTAAAATTCAGTTTTTTATTTGGTCATGTCCAGCTATTTCTGATGTACCTGGATGTATTTGAGCTATCACTTTTATCCCCCTTGATCTCTTCTCTAACACAAACTGTGTCTTTATATTTGAGTTTCCCAGTGTTTCCTCATAGATCTTGTCTTCTGATCCAGCTCACTGCTTTGTAGACTTTCCCCTATCAGTTCATGTCCTGAAGCCCAAACCTGGGCATCCTGCTTTAAGGCTGAAGATTTACTAGTGCTAGCTGGATTGTTCTCCATTTATTTATTTTGAAGAGCTCTTCACAAGACTCCATTGCTCTACTGTTATCCTTTTGTTTGTAGTTCATGCAAGGTTTTGAAACCAATCCTAGTGTTTGAGATTCTGCATTAGCCTGTACCTGGTTGCCTATCTGGATTCACTCTTGGTTTCTGTCACAGAGAGGCATGTTCATCCTTCTCGCAAATGGAGGAATAAAAAGTGGGATGGGAACCAGCATGGAACACAATTGTCACTGGTGAAACAAATCGATATTTGCCCATTAGTAAAAACAGCTTCCCCTATGTGGTTAGCAAGATGTACAATATAAACATTTTATTAGTTTCTTGGCTGAGGTGATTTGATCAAACAGGAGCTGTGGCTTTCTTACTGCTCTTGTCTAGGAGAATCAGGGCTTTCCTTTTTGATGTTGTTGCCTGATGCAGTTGTCTGTGTTGTCGTTTGATTAGCTGCAGTCTTCAATATTCATGAAGAGTAGCAAAGAAAGAGGCTGCCTTGTTTGTTCAGCGTCAAGCTGTTGAAAGCATACGTGGAACATCGGTTTCTCTACATCCTTTGATTTCAAATGCTGGTTTTTTTGTTACTATAAAATGGTACAAATCTTCATGACTACTGCTGACAATACCGAAAGAGGATTTGCTTTTTTTTATGGTAAAAGTATAATAGCAGCTTTAAGAGAAAAGAAAAAAGCTGGGAAAGAAAATTTAAAAATATGTGCTAAAAAAATGAAAAAGGGATACATTTAATGTGAATGTAGTCTCTGGTTTTTACAGTCTTCCTCTAAAATTTGCCTAAGAAACAACTGTCTTCCAGCATGGACAGTATTTGCAGCTTTTGTTTCTTTCAGACTGTAGGTATATTTTAGTACCAAGTAGGGATTTTTTGAGCCTTGAAACCAGTCTTCTAGATACGACTTAATTAGCAAGATTTATTTATTATTTATTTGGATCCTGGCTTCTTCAAATAACAGTATTTGTTTCCTATTAAAGTATAATCTTCAGTGAATAACTTCAGACATAGATCTGAATTGGTATTATACTATTTTAAGTGCATGATGATTTGAAACTTGGATTTCATTCCTTATTTGCTTATTTTGAAACTCTGTCTCTTACTGTGTTTTACAAGCTAATTTTCCTTGGGACTATTGGTAAAGGTAGGATGAAGATGTAGAATTGTAATGGAACTAGCTTGTGGTTTCTAGGCTTTACTGAATTTTGTTCATTTAGTAGCTTTATGTTGATGCCTAATCTTTTTATCTTTTTTTTTTAGTGCATTTTTGTTCTCAGTTAGTGTTTTCCCACCTGGTTTGTTTTTTTTTTTTTAAGATGGCAATCATTGCTATCACCTTTACTGCCCTCCTGTCACCCCCAAGCATCTGCTTTTGACTGATTAGCCTCTGTTCACTCCACCTTTGTTGCTGCTTCTTCTATGAGCAGTTTGGCTCCTGCTTGGAGCACAAGGTCATCTGCCTGGCAGGGCTTAGTGGGTTGTTCCAGGCCATGCCTCCAGTAGGGAACAAGTGCTCTATACAGCTCTCAGAATAAAATAGAGGATATTGTATGTTTCACTTCGCAGTTACAATGCTGTCTGCACTTGCCAAATCATTAGCAGCTGCTAAGTTTGTACTGTTTTTTTGGAAACACATTGAATGAATTTGGAATTTGTTAGCAGTTGGTTTGTCATCAGATGAACAAGTCTTTCAGTAGTGAAAAAAAAAAAAGAGGATAGTGATTGAACAACCTTCCTTTCCTCCTGTGTGTCCTCTCTGTTAAGCTACAGAACTGCTGGAACTCCCCAGCAGTGTTAGCTGTATTTTGCTGTGGTGTTTCTGTGGTGGTGGTTGTTAGTAAAGGCATGTTGGAAGACAGGTATCTCTGTAGGTTAGAGAGTAGTTTGTGGTCTAATGTATAATAATTGTGATACTGAGGTTTGTTTGAGGGTGGAGAAGTAGTTGGTGTTTTGATTCTATACTTCTGTGGCAACCACATTTCTTACTGTGGCTCTCAACCTAATGGAGCATGCTTTGTTCTGTAATTGAGCATTTTACTAGGTGTAACAGTGTATAGTACAGGAGTAAATGATTTCTCAAGTAACTTGGCTAGTTCTCTGACAATATGGGTTTCTTCCCTATCATTGCAGTTGGGAGACAATCAGTACTTTATTCTTCAAAGGTACCACCCAGGGAAACTCATATCCTCCATGATTATATTGCTTATCTTACCAAGATATTGCCCTTCTTAATAGGCTAGGAAGAGCCTAATCATCAATCTCTTACTTTGCCTTCTAAGAGCTCTCAAAGACCCAAGGAAAAAGAAACCTGCTCTCTGATTTCTTGAGAGTTTGGCACTGTATGTGTATAAGGTGCTTGAGCTTCATGTGTTTACATCAAAATCCATTCAGTCTTAATGGCATCTTTCACTCTGGTTTCATACATGTAGTGCACAATTCCACTGCCAGTTTCTCTTCTGCTGTGTTCTGTTTAGACTTTGCAATATTTTGAAGAATCCTTTCTTTGTTCAAGCTCCAAAACTGTTGTCCTGCCCCTTGGTAGTAGTCTAGAGAGGTTTTCCACAGTGGCTGTATATGAGTTCTCAGTTAATAGACTTGGTAGGATTCATTTTAGTTTTAAAGCAAAAAAAAAAAAAAAAAAAAAAAAAGTTTGTGCTTTTGCATCCCAAACTTGTAGCTCTTTCTTATCTGAAATTAAAGTAAGAAATATAAGAAAAAAACCCACTATAATAGAGCAGAACAACAGCCAGTTGGAAGGGGAAGCTAAAAGGCTAAATATGGGTTATAACAACACGGATCAGAATTTCTTGCTTCTGACAGCAAAGAACTAGATGGTTTGGTGTTAGGAGCAAGAATCTCACCAGCTAGCTGACAAAGTGATTTGTCCTTAAAATCATCTGCTGTTGTTAGGAATTGTCTTTTTGACCTTAAGGATTCATCTTCCCCTGTAACCTGGGGGCTCTGCTCAGAAGAGAGATTGCAGACTTCAGATGTGCATTTCATTCTTACCTTGGGCTTGTAATGACAATTGTTTGTGGATTTCAAACCATTTTTTATATTTGCAAGTCAGAATCTAACTACCATACTAATTGTTTTCTCTTCCATTTCCCTGGAACGCAGTTTAATTTTATCCAAGTCTTTGTCAGTCTGGGAGTTTGCAAGCAGATTAGAAATTAAAGTGTACATTAGAGAACAGTTAATAATAAACATCCTTTTAAATGTTCATATTTGAATAAAAAGAATTGTAAACACTCCTCCTATTAAAAATGATACTTTAAAATGTGTTCAGTTTCCCATTTTTCTAGTGAATTAAAATCTCATTCTGTTTTCTTTTTTCCTCCTTTGGCAATTAATCTGATATCTCATTCTCCTGGTGTTTGAGTAAGGTCAACAGCTACTCAGAACGACAACCTTTTTTCAAGTGTGGCTGCCAAATTGCGTTTTCATGTTCTAGAAATATCTTCTGTCCTCAAAGAAAACATGGACACTCCTGTTACAGAAACTTTAATTGTTTCTGCTCACTGGTGCTAATGAATCAGTGCTCCCTCCTTTGAGGAATAATTGAGAACTTGTGGAAGAGACTTTTGTACCCATTGGTAAGGAACTTGTGAAACTTTTTTTAGCTTAAGATACAGGATTTTCTCAGCAGTGCTCTCTGAATGCTGGTGACATGTTTTTAGCTTCAGTGTGGGAAATTTTGCCGAAACTAATAACTGGCTCATTTTGCATTCTCTTAATCTGTCTGATATTTCCACAACTGAAAGATGGCTGTGTTGACTGCAGTTAATTTCTGAATAAAACATGGGCACAAAAGCATTGAAGAGTTCCCTGAATTCTGACTGCAACGGAAGGTTCAAGTTTTGGGAGTGCTCAGCGTTGGGGTTCACTACTGTTGTTCATTCAGATGGTTGGTGTTAAAACAGGTGTTTTTCTTTAGAAGCTGCAGTATCCACAAGTTTTATCGGACAGAAACAAGCCTTTGAAAATAGTCTTTCATCAATTGATACTTCTGTGGTGTCTGTCTGTACCTTCTGCCCGCAAAGAACTGATTTCAGTCTTACTACAGTAGAGTGGCAACTTAATTGCATGGGTTTATTGTGAACTAGTGAACATGGTAACACTATGTACACCATATGCTCTTCTAGAAGCCTTTTCCTTGACTGAGTATCTAGTTGCTAGATTTATAGTACGAGTTGTGTTACTGTGAAGAAGTCTGGGTGTTTCTGTGATCAAACACAGGTAGAAGACTTCAGTGGCAGCAGGAAAAACTGAACCTATTTTATATCCGTACGGTGTGCTAGATATGTCATCACCTCATAGCATAAAATGTATAAGAAAACTGTAGTTATGTGTATCACTGAAACAAATGCTGTCACATACACATTTTCAATTACACCACTGAAGAAGGCAGATGTTGTATTACAATTCTGTGTTGTGGCAGATGTGCTCATGATACTCCAATCTACAAGGTTAAGTCCTCCTCACAATTCTGCTTTTGAATGGTACCTGTGGAAATAAAAAGTTTGAGACAGAAATCAACTCTTTTTTTTTTTTTTTTTAACTGGAAAGATATAAAGAGGAAAAAACCCTCAGGCATAAAAAGCTCAAATGCAGGCAAGGGTGGGGTTTTTGCTAAATGTATCGAATGGGGAATTACCTGTAAATTCTCTGGGAGCTCTCTATTCAGGAGTTTTTGTACTTATGAAGGATGTGTGGTTTTCAACATGTATGTTTTAAAACACTGAACACCTGCTTTGAGCATACCAAGAAGTCCAAGTTTCAGCCTGCAGGTAAGACGGGCGCCTTTCATAGGAAACGCGCAAGTAATTCCCGGTGTTCCTCCGAAAGAGCAGTAGGCCTAAAGGGGCTAGTTTAAAAAGGTAGTATGTTCCATTTGCTCTCCTTGGCAGCATTAAGGCCAGATTTATGAACATTTTTGATATAGAAAAGTAAAAATTGGTGATGGAAATTGCTCTAGAGTTGCACAGCTTTTGAAGCACACATTTCTCTTTTGTTGCCTCTTCCAACCAGGTATGGGAAGGCCAATTGGCAATCTGGCATGTATGTTCTGCTTTGGAAGTATCTGGAGGCTTGGGTTAGATTGATAATATGTTTTGCTAGAGATTTTACAAATGCATGTTAAATCAACATATCCTTACTGAAAACTATTATTTAGAAGGCAGGGTATGACAGAGACAGGAGAATATGGTAATAACAGTAGAACAGGCCTGGCTGAGTTAAAGAATAGGAGGTGAGATTGCTCTTATCTTTCCTGCCGGTCGTGGGCTGAGAATTGATTAGAGTAGTGTTGGACTTGAAATACGTAATTAATGATGAAAAGAGCCACTAGCAATTTGGACTGTATTGAACATGAACTGTATAATGAAGTAGGGAGGTGAGCTCAACCACATTAAATGGGAGAACCTGTCACATCTATAATATTAAAAAGCTGTCTTAATATTCAAAAACTGCAGTGGTAGAGTACTTAGTAATTTAGAGTATTTAGCATAAAAAACCTGAATGAGCTAATTAAGGGTATTAAAATGGCTGCCATAAAATTTGTATATTGAAAGTTTATAAAAGCTCTAAGCAGTAATTAAGGATGCTATTTTAATATATAAAATTTGTTAAAGTTGAGCAAAGAAAAATCCTGCTGCAGCTCACAAGGGAAAGTGTAAAAGGAAAAATCTGCTTTTAAATTCTTGTTATTGTCTCTCTATTGGATTTGGTTAAATAACTAAGAAACATGAAACTAGACTATCCTCTTCTCCTATATAGTATAACTTGGGATATTCCCATGTCCTTGCTAAAATTGGAGAAGATAGTCCTTTGCATGTTTATCTAATTTTATACTTCAGTTGATAGGGGATTAGAAACTATGTTGTAAATTTTTTGTCTGCTTTGTATTTTCTGAGGCTTTTCCATTTTAGAGCTTCTGAGATCATGGTTGAAATAAAAGCTATACTTTTCTGCCTAATCAAGCAGCTTCCTCATTTTTAGCTGGTGAAAGATTTTTAGCACCTCGTTCTCAAGCTATCCTTGCTATAGCTGTTGGGCTACTACTGCTCAGATAATGGCAGCTCCCTGAAGAAAACGAACAGAAGCTCTGTTTATAGCAGCTGGCTCTGGATGACCCTTTTGGTGCTGGAACTGCCTAATCGAGCAGTAAGAAAAGATCCAAGCTAACTCCTCATCAACCTGCAGACCTTTGGATAAGCTCAAACAGTATCCAAGAAGCTACTGGGAAATGGGAGAAAGTTCTCTGGCAAGAAGTTCTCTAGTCTCACAAATTTCTTCAAAAGCTCACCAGAACCTGTAGTGGGTTATTCTGAATATTGAGTTACGTCTTGTCACCTGGAAAGGTACTTTCCCCAAAAACGTTTACAAACTTGTGTTTTTGAGCCATCTACTGTCTCTTATTCCAGTAAGGTAATTGCTTGTCTTTTTTGTGACAGTGAGTTGAATTAAGTAAATTGAATGGGGCCTTTCAGCTTGCCACCGACTTCTTTTCTTAACCGCTTTCCGCTGGTGATAATCAGGATTTTTCTGTCTTACCAGGATGTGCCCCTTTCTGCTAAAACACTGGTGCTCTTTCTCTAGCGCGTGCTTCTGCCATTCATAGTTGGGGCCACTGCAGTAGAGCCTTACATGGGTGAGTCTATGAGCAGGTTTGAAGGTTAAGGCTAAGGCCCTTTGAGGCAGGGGAACATGGCAGAGGCTCACTTATGAACTCTTGTTTCCTGAAGAGTAATCTTTGGTTATTGGTATCTGTGTTTATTGATGAGTAATCTTTGATTAGCATTTGATGCTGATTGGTGTCAGCATCATTGACTACTAATGACCACCTTTTTCTAAGAACGAAAAATAAATGAAGATTTGTATCAAATTCTGAGCAGTTCTAGCTCACTGTTAATGTGCCTTCCCTAAATGGGAGTTTGAGCATGGCCGTTCACTCTTTTTGAAACCCAAAGTAGGAGAATTAATGTCTTGGGTGTCACTGAATGAATGATACTGGAAATGTTTTAATTTGCTCTGTGACTCTTAAGTTTTATACTCACTGCATCTTCCTTGAGAAGTATTTCTGAAAATTAAAGCTATTAATTTAGTTGAGTTTTCCTCAATTTAAAGGGAAAGTGCTTTTTCTTGTTATGTATAACTGTACAAGTGAATGGATATTAACCTGACCACTCAACTAAATTCTCCATAAAATAGTGCCAGTGCTCATAGAGCACTCCTTTTTAGACTCAGATTTAGTTAGAATGTGAGTATTAATGTGTAGAGATTATGCTCTGGAAGTGATTATGCTCTTAGTTCATTCAGGAGACAAAACCAACTTGTCCTGGACCAGGAAGCTGCCTCTCATCCTAAACCCTTATAGTCATTTATTAAGCTATCTGCATTCATTGATGGTGTCTGTTTGTATCACTGCTTTTCATATTATCAGAGAAATCATTAATAGCTTCCTCTTCTCTGAGATTATGTTAAGGTTTCTTAAAAGCCACTTATTGGTCAAAGTTTTATTTAAACAGCAAAATAATTCTAAATCTCCTGTTTACAGATGATCAGTTTGGAAGATGACTTAAACTCAATCTGATTATGTTAGTGCGGATGAAGTATAACAGACATAAGTGTTCTCTGCGTATGCAGCTCTCCTACGGTCTTGATGTTTGGGTGGTAGGAGTCTGTTTAAACCTGTAATGTTGAGCTGTGCTTTTCCTGCTCAGGCATTTACTTGTAAAGGAAGTGGTCTCACAGGTATTAGAAAATTAACTGAGTAGGGTTAAGCTGTCTTTGAGAGGAACAACTGCATTTATCAGACTGTAATTTATTATTCCTTTATTAGAAGGCAATCCTTCACGTGCTGATGTTTCATGTACTGTTTTATCATTGAGAGTTTTATTGTAACTTCCTAGTTGTTTCCTATTCAGGGAGTATAGTTTTGTGGGGCTAGACTTTACCTAGGAAATTGCACTTAGGAGGAAAAAAAGATATCTCCAAACATTTTCATGGGTATTAGCTATGTTTTCAGTAGGTGTTTTAGTTTTATCAAACGTACTTTGAATTTTTATCAACTGAGATAGTGAAATGTTTCTCAGATTTAAATCTTTTGAAGAGTTATGTACTCTGTTTCATAACCTGTAAGCTAATAACATAATGTAACTTTTCTTGAGACTGTGCTTACAAGCAAAAAATGCTTATCAACTGGAAACAATTGCTTGTACCACCTCCTTTCCCTAATTTTTGAGTCTTCCTTCCCCTCACTAAAAAAAAACCAAACAAAAAGTCTAACAGCTCAGAAGGGCAAAATGATGAGTGTTAAATCCTGCTCACTAAAGCTAGTGCTACTAAAGCTCTGGGACATTTGATGATTTTTTTTTTTTTTAACTGTGTTGAATTCTGGAAGATTTTTCAAACAAGCCTTTGAAGTAAGGAACATGTATTAGTTTGGAAACAGAGAAATTAATCCTTTAAAATAGTTCTTCAGTATGCATTTAATTATCTGTGTGTATTCCAAATGCTTTTAAGGTAGCAAAGGAACCTAAAGATTTTTAGCAAATATATGCTGCTTGGATGGAAACCCAAGAATCTTAACAACTGTTTTCTGGGGAATGTCTTGGCTTTTCTTGGTCTATGTAATTTATATCCGTGCGGGCAGTTTGATGTCACTTTTTGAAGATTCATGATTTTTAGTTTGGTTTTCTAAGGCAATGTGACTTTGCAAGTGTTTCAGTTGCTCCTGTCCCTGCCAGGACAGCAGGGTGGGCAGAGGAGGTGTTTGGAATCCTGATGCAGGAGGGGACAAAGAATAGCAGTTTGGGGTGGTTTTATATTGTTAGTTTTTGGTCTTGTTTTTAAATAGGTCAGGGTTCAGAGTTTTTATGGTACGACATGACATGTTATTTAAATACATTAGATTATTGAGTTGCTGCATATCTCTTTTGAACACAGTGACTAATTTAAATCAAATTTGGAAGGGATGGGGGGGTGTCCAAAAGACAAATTTCTGCAGTTTTCATGAAGGTAGATAACTGGCTAAAGTTACTCTGTTAATATCATCTCCCTTTCCCATCCCTATTCTATGTACACATATTCTTCTAAATAAAAACAACAGCAGAATCTAAGTTGTTGTTACATGTTAGAGAATCCTCACAGGGTTATAGTACAGTAATCTGTTGAGAATCAGGCTTCATTGTTTCCACGGCTCATGAAACTGCCGGAAAACACAAACATGAGGAAAGTGTAAGTATACAGCAGTCTCAGTTGGACAAACACTAAAAAGAGAGCCCTGTTATCAGTGTGTCAGGACAGCAGCAAAGACTTCTGAGTTTGTGATTCCTGAAAACAGAAATAGTGTTCTTATCGTAGAAGAAAAGCTTTAGTACAGTTTAAAACGGAGCAATTAGGAAGGACAGCAGAAGGAACAGAAAAATGCATCAATACCTTCTCAGAAATCCCTGTGAAGTAGTTGATCAGATTTAAGATCTCACTTGATAGCTCATGATGTGTTCTTGCAAATTCTTTTTTTTTTTTTTAAAGTGGGATTGTGTTTGACTGTTCCAAAGCCACATAATCCACTTACTGCATTGACAGAGGGAAATCTGTGTAGAAGGGTAAAGTACTGTTAGGTGAGAGATTTTCTTGTTGTCTGGGTGAGGAGATGGTTTCACTGTTCACACTTTTTCCTAGTTGTTACTATAGTTCCCTAGGGAAAAGGGTTTGATGCACTCAACCTGTAACATTTGGGGAGCAAGCGGTTGCAGGATGGGAATGCACATTGATCAGTGTAACAGGGAATGTGGTTTTATGCATATTGTATAAAATTTTATGGATTAATATTTTACTTTTAAGAAGTACTCAATTTGTTTTAAGAATTATTTTTTGAAATTTGGCAACTCGCTGGGAGCAGTGATCCATTTACTGGGGAAAAACTCAGCTCCTTTGAGGTTTCAGGTAAAATTTGACACTTGTCTTCTTCGGTGCAAACTGAATTTTACGCAGTGCCAATGACAAATGGGGAGTTATTGCTAGATTGCTAATAAATATAACCCTATTCAGTTTAATGTTAAAAAAACAGAAGAAAACCCAACCTTCAAATAAAAGGAAAGCCTGGTGAGTCCCACAGCCTTATAACTAGTATCTTTTAAGAATTAAAGTGTGAGAATTATCTACATAACAAATAGGTTTTCGGAAAAAAGCCACGTGGGATTCATTTAAACAATCAATTTTTCATGTTAGTACTAATGTATTAATTTAGTAAGAAACGATTATGTTCGTGGGATCCTGATAAAAAAGCTGGTATTAATGTGGCCTTTTGACTCCCATCTGAAGAAAAATAGGAGCCAAAAAATCACATGAACCACCAAAAAACCACTGTGATAAGCATCACAGTTCAAATATTTAATTATAATGGCGAAGTCACGTAGAAAGGAAACAGTGGGTTTTTGTAAAACATATTTATGTGAACACTAGTGCTGTATCTCCTCAAAATAGTAAGACAGAAGCAGAATACAGGATAAAATGTAGAGACTAATTTTGGGTAAAAAGAATGCAAGAAGTGCTTAGACTTAAATGTTTGTGGTCAACAAATTAATTCTGGAGGGTTTTATGGAAGATAAATAAGAATACAGTTAAACAGTATACTTACGCAAAACTGACTGCAGGCTACTGCTGAAAGAGGTATCCAGTTTCTCCTCCATCCTTCTTCCCTCGTTTTCCAAACTTCGTGCTCTTGCCAGCATAGCAACAGTTAACATTTCGTAGGAATATATTCTAAAATTGTGAATATATCATTTTTCAACTGGAAATATTTCCTACTTAGAAGGGGATGTCTGGGAAAATATATGAAGTATTTGAGACCAAAGTAGAGAAGCAGGCATTCAAAGGTGATTTTGCTGGTAGAGCTGAACTTGGTGACAGGAATGTAAATGGGGGCACAGACTCAAGAACGAGGGAAGGGACTGGACGGGACAGGATGGGACCTTCATTTGGGTCAGCTGAAGAAAAGGGATGTGCAGGGAAGTTAGTTGCTGGCAGGGACGTGTTACTCTTCTGGCTGAATCTGCGGTCCTTGAGGCACAGTCATTGAAAGCGAAGGAGAGGAAACTGCACCGGTCAAGATCTACACGATCAGGGTTCTTTCATTGGGACCGTGGGGAGAAATTAGCCTTCCTGAAGATGTGAAGGAGAAGCAGAAAACTTGGTTATGGTACGGTCTGGCTGTGTGGGTGGAGAGCTGGGGATGGTTGTGGTGGTTCAGGCTGCTGAGGGGTTGTTCTGCTCTGTGAACTTCACCTGATGCCTGGAGATCACAGGGTGGATGTCAAAAGGACAAGTGGGGATTTTGTACTGAGTAAAGGAGAAGATGCCAGAGGGGAGAAGTAGATTTGGAAAGCAAATGAGAGCAACTCTAGTACTGAATGTAGATGGTAATGAAAGTTGACTTGTTTATTCTCAGAGGGGTGTGTTGGGGTGGGAAAGAACTACATTTTTGAATAAGAAAAAACCATACAAGTTAAATATTAGGGAATGAAAAGTATCATGTTCAAGGATAGTATTGTTACAAAATCTAATGTGTGTAAATGCAAGCAATTGATAAGATGTGGATTTTGAGAGTGTTCTGGGGGAGTATGGCTACACAGATGCAGTTGTTTGTGCCCTGCTCTGGGCTTTTGGCCTCAAAGTACTGGTCTTCACAGGTCTTTCTTCTGCCCAGTGTGGTGTTTTTATTATTGCAGATATATTTATACCAGTGTTTGGGGGTTTTTTTTGGGGGGGGAGGGGGGGGGTGACAGAATTTAGCCAGGAATGGGTATAACTTTTTTTCATAACTTTCAAGGTTAAGACATCTTGCCTTTTTCTCAGTTATTTTAAAGGTTTGATTCATGAAACTGTGATCAGCTAAATTCTGGATTTACAAAAAGTTAATTACAGTTTAAAATTCTTGTTACAAAACTTTGAGAGTTGTGTTTACTAGTATCTCACTGAAAAGGTTAAGGCGAACTTGATTGTCATATTTAAACAATATTGTTTGATTAGTCCTGTGCCTCATGACTGCTGCCAGCTGTCCACAGGCAGCCGGAAAATTTTTTCTCTCATCTTGATATGTAAAGTGACTTTTTAAGGCAATGCTTTTCTTGCTATTCTTCAGAGTGTTAGATTAACTGCAACTAGAAATGAAACATTGGTTATTTGTGCTTTTGCCTGCTTTGCTCTTATGAACTGACTGCCAGATGGCAGTGAGAAAGAAATGCCTTTGTACCTTTGTCTCTGGGCCTCACTACCTTGGTGAGCCTGGAGATATATCTCACAGCTATCTTACAATATATTTTATATACATGTATAAGGATCAGACTTTCAAAGCTGGTCCTTTTTATCGAATCTTTTTAAAAGCATTGGTTGTGATTCAGTTTTTAGAAGATCCTCCTTGTTAAATCCAGGGCAAGTGGAAAGTCCCTGTAGAAATTGTTGTGTACACGTAACCAGCCCGATATACTTGGTAGAGCTTGAGACCAAGCTGCTTACTGAAGTTATGCAGAAGTTCAGGCAGTATATCTTACTTTATATTCTGATACCCATAATGTCTTCTAGAAGGATTTCAGCTAGCATCAATACTACTATGTTTTGAAAGACTGGGTACTGTGAGAGCTTGATGTTTATCCCAAAGCAGAAAATACAATGGGAAAGCATTTTTTTGTCTTTGTCACGTGTGAAAATGATTTGAATTGGATTTAGAGAATGTTAGAAAGGAAATTGAAACACTCTTCAAGGTCATCTTGGAGCTGAGAAACCACTGCTCTGTTTCTTTCTGTATCATTGAGAGAGGCAGCACTTGATTCAGAGTCTTTGCAAAACTCTCTGATTACCCTTTAGGTTTTAGAGAGAGTATTGTCCACTTGAAAATGCACTTGCCTTTCAAAGGTCAGACAGGACAGGCCACGAACAGGATGTGTCTCATAGCTGAGATAGGCAAAAAATTGGCATTTAGTACATGCGCTTTCATGAAAATAACCTGCTAATATAAGGCAGGGTTTTAAGAGGAAACAAGGCCAAATAAGCTACTGTTGGTAGTACTACAGTACAGTCAAGTTTTTAAATTGTGATAGTTGAATTTTCATGAAGTGTTCTTTCTGAGAATAACTAGGTGGCATTTTAGATGTGTACTCCTTTACTATAGTTATGCTTTGTGTATAATAGTTATCACCAAGTAGAGTAACCAAAAATCTAGGTCCAGAGAAAGAGGCAGTGTGATTGACTTAGTCTGATTGCTAATTAGAAAAAACTTGACCAGGTGATTTTATGAAGACTCGTGAGGTTGAAACTCTATACTCAATTTTTGGTTTACTCAATGTATTTTAAAATACAATGGTGGTGTTTCTTATTACAGGGATTTTACCCAAAACAAATAACAGAAACCTGAATTAAATTATGTTTTCTGTATGCTCCTATAGATGATTTTGCAAGTAGCTTGAACTTGCTTACATTAGACATTTAATGACATGTATGAGGGATTTCCCCTTCAAGAATGCAGTGAAGTTTTTTCATACTTCATTAATTTTGTGCACTTAAATAGAAATACAGGAGTTGCATCTTGGTGCTAAATATGTGTGGTGGGTTTCTTTTTTTTTTTTTTGGTAGTGAGTCTAAGCCTGCAATGGGTTTCCAGTTATTTCCTTTTGTAGACATAAAGCCACAATGTTTATTTTTTTAATTTTTTTCGGCGTATGTGATGTGTTACCCTGAGCCGTGGTTATTAATTGACAGATGAGTTACACTATGATGGCACTTAAAATGCACAACATGTATTTCTGAAAGCAGTCGTTGCTATAGCAACTTTCTAGTAGGTCACTGGCAGTGTTGTGTGTGAGTGTGTGTGTGTATGATTTGGCTGTTAATGCAGACTAATACTGATAGAAAAATGAGGAATGTGAGAGTCAGAAAGAAGGTAGCCCTTCCCCCCCCTCTGTCCTCTCCCCTCAAAAACAGGGCAAAATAATTTTGTGGAGAAAATGCTTACTTTTAGGATATTGCATGTATTGGCAAGAAACTGGCTATCGTGTACTATAATTAGATGTTTTCTTTCTATTTATGCAAAGATTATAAGAAACTCCAAATTGCCTTAATCTCATTCTGCTTTCTCTTTGATATCTTTAGGGTTTGGTTAGGAAAGGAATACATATTCAATTGATCCAAACGCAATGTGTTGTATCTATTGAGCATGAAGATCTATTTTTAAAGACAAAGTACATCTGTATTACATGCTGGAAGTGAAAATTTTGAGAAATTGCTTCTTTTTCCTCATTTGTAAGATCTTTCAGAAAGGTACAATGCATTTCTGTAGCATTTTAGGCCAATGTAAATCTTGTGGTCTCATTCTCCCCTGGCCGCTCCTGTCTTTTCCCTAGCACTAGTCCTGTGCTCATGTGAACAAGGAGTGAGCCAGTTCAGGGAGCTGATCCAGATAAAAACAACTTGAAAACAATTTAAAAAATTGCTAGGTGATTTCCTGAATTGTGTAAATGGGCAGAAAGCCGCATGCCAGTACAGCCACAGGAGGGGGGAACCATGGTAGCTGCAGTTCAAGTCATTGTGCGTGGATGGTAGTGACTGGGATTGTGAGAGGGGCTGAAGATGCTATTGCCCACTGACTTTCTGGTTTTAGTTTGTTTTGAAACTTAACAAAAAGTTCTGAGCAGAGGACTCTCTCCCAAATTCTTTGCATTTGTATTCTCTGAAATAGTTCTCTAATAGTCTCTTCTGGGTTGGTGGGGGTTTTTTTGTTTTGTTTTGTTTTTTATTTTTACTGCTCTAATTAGAGAGCATTCATATATATCTCTTTTAGAGTGATCAACCTATAGCCAGGCCATTATTTTCAGTCTTGAATTAACACTGCCTTAATATATTAGAAGATCAATGGCTTAAGGTAATGCATTCTAGATTGTGATAAATGAAAATGATGTCAGGTGTAGCAAGTATTTTATGATATCGTAATCTACTAGATTTTTCTCAAATGATAGTGTTGTTTAAAAAAAAAATAAGTATAATAATGTGAACTTTGTTTTGTGTTGCCTTTCTTGTTCTCCAAAAGAAATGAAGAAGCCATGCTGCATTTGCAGTAGAATCAATGTGGTAGAATTGTTCCGCTGTCTGGATGGGAGCAGTGAGAGATCATGGTAAGGAGTGGAGGGAAGGCAGTAGGACTTTAGCTGCTTGCTGCCTTTTCTTACAGTGTCTCCCGTCTCTCCATTCACTGGTTTGCTGAGGGCCAGACCAGTGTCAAAGCTGCCATAAAGAAAGGAGCAGGGACATGTGGCCAGGAATAGGAGGAAAGAGCAGGGACTATGTTTTTCACAACAGCAGCCAGTCAGATTGGTTCAACCATTGTATGAAACCTCATCCCAAATTCTACTGCAAAATAAAATCTCTGTTGGTGTTCCTCCCTGCCTCCCCCACCCCGCCCTGGCCCTGCCCTGATATGTAGTTACATTCTCTGTGTTTAGAGAACTTCATTTGTGAAAGTGCTAAGTGTTGATTTAACCCTTGGAAAAAAGAACTTCCTTGCCATTTTTTAGTATTTAAATGACTGTTGAATGCTTTATTAAATGTACTCGTTTGTACTGTGTACTTCGGAAAAGCTCTAACTTTGCCTCAAGGGTGAAGGCAATGCTTATAGATTAATGTTTAAATGTATTTGAATAATTTGTAGGGAGATGGAGGTAGGACCAGGTACAAGAAAAATGAAATCTGTGTATTTTCTGTAAGGATTGTTCCTAGAGGAGATGTTCCCTTATTTAACTCCTGGGGTTACAGTTTTCAGTTAGAACTTGTTCTTGTATCATGGGAGTTGAGAATCTGTTTAAGGAAATGCTTCAGAATATTCCCACTCTTGCTCTTACAGCCTGACAGTTTCAATTGTCAGTTACCATATGTATTTTTGTTTTATGTAACTGTGTAAAAGATACTGAAAATCCTCTTCCTATCCTTCTGAAGTGCAGAAGAAAGTGTCTGCAAATTCTGCAACATTTGAAACTGTATACTCTGATCCCTTCTCTGCAAAAATAAAAGCCAAGAAATCTTACAGGGGAAAATAACCTCTTGTGTGGATCAGCTGCTGGAATTTCCCCTCTCACTGGAGAGCCTCAGCTCCTGGTGATGGCAGTTTCTTTCTTCTGGAGCTTCTGTTAAGTTTCACTCAGTTTTACTAAACAACTGTGCTGTTTCTATTTTCAGTGTCTTGTATTTGATGGTAGAGGTAAGACAGTTCTTTTCTAGGCCAGAGGCTTTTTTCTTTCATCTGTTAATTTCTCTTTTTTTCATGTTCACCAGCAAGAGATTTGTAAGGCTGTCTATAACTAAGCAGAGGGTTGATATTAGCAGGCCTGTTACAGACTATCATTGTAACTAAGCAGATAATTTTGCGAGTAGCGTTTTTCTGTTTCAGTTGTTGAAGATAGTGTGATACATGGTCTGTACACTGACCTTAATTTTGCTATTCTTCTCTTCCCCTGAACAGAGCTGTGACCTTCAGCAGCTGAAACCAGCCAGATACCCCTAAACCCCCAACACAGTTTTAAACGAGTTTTGGTTGTATCGGGATAGCCTCAGGATTCCAGGTTTTTCCTTGGTCCTTCGGAGATGTTGGTTTGTGCAGCAGAGCTCCTGTATTCCTGATTTCATCTGTTAGCCTGTTTTCTGTGAGGCATCTCACTGTGGCTACTCTGTATTTCTAGTCTATTGGTAGTTAATCCTTGATTTCCTTTCTCAGTTCACAGTGGAGGTTAACTATCTTTAGAGATATGGGGAGAGGGGGAGAGGTTTGGCTGCTTTTTTTTTTTCTTTTTTTTTTTTCTTTTTCCCAGTGGAAAGGGAAAGGGTTACTGTTTGGGTTGCTGGAAAAGCCCATGTTCTAGCTTTCCAGTACCACAAGGTACTCTGTTTGGGTATCTTTAGAAAAAGAAAGCAGTCTGCCAGTTTATGCTGGAACTCTTGATGGCTTCATTACCAATGTCATGGAGCAGCTTTTATCCAATGGCAACCTTTCCAAGTGAGGCAAGATGTCTTCTTTCTTTTGTCTCTTTAAGAGGTCCATTTTGGCTAAGCATTATCTGAGGTATTTCATTAAGCCCAACAGCTGCATTAGTCCAGTGAACTGTCTTGGTAAGTATCTCCCAGATCAAAAAATCGTCCTTGTCTAGGAGGAAGGACTGCTGTCAGTGTTACTTGAAGAAAGCACTTTTGCCTAGGCTTTAAAGCTCACAGAACAGTAGCATGAAAAAGAATGATGCTTGCTCAGGCACAGTCACACTGTTTACAGTTTTTGTCATCTGCTTGTCTAAGTAGCTGTTCAGAAATAAAACAGATGCTCCCATATTTCTGTAAGCAGTGCAAAATACAATAAAAAAAAAAGGAGCATCAGTGTTCGCAACTTACAGTCTAGGTATCCAAGTAAATTGGTGACAGTTTTACAGTTTGAGTTGTTATCATGACTTCAAATAAACGTGTTTGTATTGAGTCAAGAGGAAAAACAATCTTAAAAGGCAAAGAGGAAGAAGGTGAGAAATAAGTTGTTGTATGGTCAGTGGAGTTAGTGAAGCCTGTTTTGGTAATCCTGTTATGTTCTTTACTCCAGTAAATCCACTAGTTTACCTGTGTCCTTGCAGGTTCCTCATCCTGTGTGTAGCACTACTATTGCAGTATCGTGCATCACAGAGCAGGACATGTGGGTGATGGGCTCTGAGCTGTGTGCCTGATAAACATGACAAATAGTAGCTCTCCTGATCTGGCCCCTGCCTCCACCCTCATGGGAGCGCTAGGCTCAGCCAGTGCTTATTTTCAAAAACAATCTTTTGAGATAACCTGTCCTTCTGTCAAATCTGTTTGCATTTGGCAACATGTTCAAAAATTGTCAAGAGATGGAGGGCAAACAGCCTGGTTGGATGTGAAGTCCTTGGGAAATGAAGCTGAATGAGCTTCTTGTCCAGCTTATGCATTGGCTTTTCTGTTCTTGCCTCTACTCCTTGTAGTTCAGGTAACATTTGTCTGTTTTTTCCGTTTGTCCAGTTTGGAACTGGGCTCTCAACTGCTTTCACACAGTGCGATTATCTTCTTCCATCTGTACAGCCATCATTTCTGTATCTGGAGCAATGAACAAGCAATGAAAGAGATACTATTTTTTGCAAGCATTTTTTTCCAAGAATGTTTCCTTTTTAATGGATTTATTGTGGTGTGCAAGACGTTTTTAAACAGCAAAGAATAGACAGTTTCACCCCCTGCTGATTCTTCCTAGGGTTGTTGACTAACCAGTATTAATTTCAGGGCTAAATGATAAAAGCTTTTCTTCAGGATTATTTACTGAGCTAAAAATAAACCTTGTTCCCAGGTGCTAATTTGTCGTTTCCCTAGTGATATTTGCATTTTTGGACTATTGCAGAAGTATTTGCAATTTTACGTAGTACTTGGTAATAACTTCTCTCCTATTTCTTCTTATCATTTCATTGATTTCTTGTGACTAGTGTGTCAGGGAGGTCATTAGGGAATGGTAATGAATAGCCAACCCTGTTTAGCTTATCTTTAATTTCTAAAGACCTTAGATTTGTTTCTTCCCCTGGTGTCAGAATCCACATCAGGAAAGGCTTGTAGGTATGGGTAATGTATTTTTTTAGGTCAGTTGACATTGCTTTGAAAAAGTAGACAAGCTTCTAGATCACACTTCTTTAGCTGGAAATAAAATCACAATCCTCAAGCTCAGTACAGGTGGAAAGCAATTAACTGCTGTGAGCTCTGCTGCAGTGGGGGGAGGATATGGAAATCGGTATTGCCTGTGGGGCAGAGAGATAAGTTATAGGGATGGAGGAAACTAATGTGTAGTAAAGCCTCTTTCCTTTTCAAGTCAACTATTTAAAATGATTGTGAATTTTTGATTTCCAGCCATGTGCTTTCCTAAGTCTTTAGGATCAGGTTTGAGAACTTAGAAGTGGAATGGTTTTGTTCTGTGAAGTGTTTTGCTGGTAAACAATTATTTCAGTGTTTGCTGCTAGTCCTGCTGCTGTTTTTCACCAGTGTAGTTTTGGGGAAGTCATCCTGGGGCTTTGGTGAACTGTGTTAATCTGGGATCTGTGGACTTGGGTTTGAATTTTGACTGCAGTACTAGGCATTTATGGTCACTGAAACATGTTTGCAAGGCGTTTTATTCTCAGCTCCAACATGGTTATATGTGTCTGTTGGAAAAATGTGCTTTTCCTCACAAGTTTGTTGTGGTGGTCTGGTGGTTTTAAGATTGGAGAATGAGAGGAAAGTATTTTAAGGTATGCTTTTCCAGCAGAGGTTTTAACTGTATAGCTAACATAAGTCATAAACTGTTCCATTTGTAATAATTGAGGACATAAAAGCAGCAGCAGTGACTATTGGTGTACATTTCAGCGATGTTTGTTCAGCTTGTTCAAAATGTTGATATATTTTTGTGTAGCTGTGTCTTTGGGGAAAGTTCTCTTTTGATCAGTGAAGGAGTGCAATGATGAGTGCCCTTGTAGCACACGCTGTGGTTCTTCATATGCTGCCTAGACATTATGGCTTGTTTGAATTTCACGTTGTTGTTGGCTTTTTGACAGTAGGTGTGTTGGTCCGGTGGACAGGAAACACCGGCATCAGTGTAGGCTCTGGGAACAGTTTGATAGACAAGTGTTTGCTTGGTGTCACACATTGGATGACTTTGAAAGAATATGAGTTTTCAGACTACAAAATAGATGTCATCTGTACATTTTAGGATAAGAATAGGCTTGGTTTCTCTTTAGAATCTCTTTCCTTAAGTCCATCAGGTTTTCAGCATATTCATGGGTCTGTTCCAGTGCCTTTAGACTGAGGCAGTGTCAGGTTAGGATGGATTGAAGGTATTTAGTAGCATATGGATTCTGGAGTTACTAGTCTTTTAAGTTCTTAAGGCAAAATATTGTATCACAGAATGAGAAATTGGTGATCTGACTTAATACATTTGTGGTAGCATTGATGGCTTTGATGGAGGGGTGATTTAAATAGTGTAGTTTATAGATGCAGTTTAATTCGTCTTGAAGATAAGTGGCTCACTGAGTAGTAAAGAGAGATATTCTTTAATGCGTTCTGATGTTTTTTGTTTCATCTGTTGTACTTGGATTAAAGAACTGCCTGGCTTCTCAGTCTTGGGGAGCATATAAAGAAGTTCATACAGTAAGAGAATAGGGTTGCTTAGTTTACTGGGAAGAGAACTTGAAACAAGTTTTTAAGGCAAAGAGGAATCAAGTCAGAGTTGCCAGCTTCTTTTGCTGATTGTCAGGGTTTGGGATTACTTATAGCTCTTTCTTTGGTATTTAGGACGTGGTGGGATTTAAGGCTTGGGTAGTTTTTCCCTGAAAGGCTGCAGTCGTGGATTGTCGCAGAAGAGGGATTGTAGTGGTGCAAGACATAGGTAAAGGCTGTCTAGTTTGTTATGGGGCTGGGTTTTCCCACAAAATTGTTGGGGTTGGGAGGTAGGGTTTGATTCTGTAATTAATCGATATATATATTTCTATTTAATTACTTTATTGGCTAACTTAATCTTTTCTGGTCTACCTCTGCTACTTTTTTTGGCTCTTGTTCAGTTTTAACAAACTTTTTTTAGGAACTTATCAGGTATTTGTAATTTAGGTATTCTGGTTAATGGATAAAGGAAGGATATGGAAATTACTCCCTCTCCATGGTACACCACTATATTCTGTCAGTACTCCAGCAGAGTGTCAAGAATCAAGAGTCAAAAGATCTGTGCTACTATGAGCTCTTTTGAGGAGTCCCTTTTATGTCAAGGCAAATGTGATTTCCCCCCCATCCCACCCGCAAATAATTTACAGAGTTATTTGGGCTAAAAATAGTTAACAGTGGAAGGAAGGCAGCTTTCTTATGATTTCTGCTTAAATGAAAAGCATCAGTGGAACCCCTGTCCACTTAATGATAGTACAAGTTAAAAATGGTTACTAAAAGCAAGGGTATTTAGACTGCCTCACTGCAGAAAGATAGCATTAGGCTACTACAGTAATGCCTATTGGATATTTGCTTATCCCTTTAATAAATGCAATCTCTCTTCTAAGGAGCTCAAAACACAAGGGATTTAATAATTTTTAAAAATCTACATACCCTGGTGCAGACATGAAGATTGTATTTGATTGAGAAAGGAACCTTAGTAAAACAGGTGCCAATTAGCTACATCAGGCTGAGTGTTAAGCTGAATCTCCAACCTGTTAATAGAGAGGCAGTAGTACAGGAATCCACAGGGTTTTATCATATGAACATTGCTGAAGTCCCTGGACTGGGAAAAACTGGTACTCCGGGATCTTTCTGTTCCTGGACTGATAGCGCTAAAAGACTCTCGGCCTAAAACTTTGTAAGGGTTATCTCTAGAGTAAGTACAAACACTGAGTAGCAGCTTTCAATACCTTAGTCACACCTAGATTATGTCCAGAAATCTTTGCTGTTTGGGGGACTTGGATCGTGACATCTTTGTGAGGACAAGGATCCTGACAGGTCTAGCAACTAGGAAATTGATGGAGCTGCTTCTCAAAGCCCAAGATGGAGCTGCTTGGAGTCCAAGACGCCTGGTTTTCTGAATGAGAAGTTTTCAGAGGTGGGAATGCTTTAACGTAGTCCTTCAACGCTGCCGCTTTCTTTTGGAGAACCATTATCCCTTTGTGTTCTTTGGAGGGTAGGGTAATAAAGGTGCCTATCGGGAAATTGGTAGAATATTACACTTTAGAGTGGTCCTACATTTACTTGTACTTGATACATCCAAGAGTGTTCCTGTATTGACCATTAAATAGTCTTTGTTAGCAGCTGTGTGAACCTAAAGAAGTTTTTATTTTAGTGACCTTATTTTCCTCAAGCCTTTGTGCACGTCCCCCTAAAGTTCATATTGGTACCAGAATTAATAATTTCCCAGGGTTTTTACTTTATATGTGACTTCAAAATGCATGTTTTCTTTGATAATCTGGACAAAATGTTCTGCAGTTCTTCTTGGCTTTTCTCATCAGAGTCCCATATGAGGAAAAACAAAAAGAGGAGACAAAGAAACAAATGCCCAAAGAACAAAAACCTGAATCATTCTGAGTTTTTTCCTTTATTCCAGCGTTCTGCATGTCAGGCTCTGCTTCTTTTTGTGAAAATTGGTTTTATTGTTGGCATTTTTCCAGATGCAATGAATAATAGAACACCAGATGTCCACTGCTGAGAAAAATTACAGATGAGTAAACACTTTTCTGAGGTAGCATAAAAATCTATTAGCACTGCTTCTAGTGTGCCTGTAGACTGTGTATGCTCTTGGCCTGTTGTGCTTTGTGCTGTACAGAGATGAAAATCCAGAGCCTGTGTGACCATCTAAATGTGTTTGACTACACCAGGGATTCCTGCCTTCCTCTAGATGTGGATTATTTTGCAGGATTAAGCAGTCACTCACTGAAGTGCTTGAGTGTGTATTTAATCACTGGATTTAATTTTAATTATTGGCACACATGGATTTGATTGAGGGTAAAGTCACAGAAACATTAGAAAAAATGGGGGGGGGGGGGCAGTGGTTAAGAAGGGATATCAAGAGTTTGTGTAGTTCTCACCCTTTTCCCTCCAGCAGGCACAGTTACAGTTACGCCATGTTTTCAGACCCAAAGCAGGCTGTGTTCCCAAAGCCTTGTCTGTTTTTCCCCAGCTGTTTCAATCTCCTAGGAATAAGCTTTTACCACAAACTTTGCTATATTTGTTGTATGTGACAAGTGTGACCCATCTATTTGGGATAAGAAAAAAAATCTTGAGTGGTGGGTAATTCACATTTGCTTGAGCAAACTATTAAGTGCTTCACTAGTCCTTATCAAGTTTTTCTCAGTATCATACCTTGCTGCAGTTTAAACCTGTTGCTTGTCCTATTCTCACGGAGAACAAGAGTTTATTCTCCCTCTCCATTGCCTTTGTAGCAGTTTTTACATATTGGAAAAGAAGTCATCCTCCTTCAGTCCTGTCTGTGTCCAGCAGTACTCTCCTGTTGCTTTCCTATGCAGGAGTGTTTCTGAGCCTCCTGGAACCCTGGCTTGGCCCACTAAAATTAACTCTGCAAAACCCGGAAAAGTTTTATGCCATTTTAGTGAGCTGAATTGGCTTACTAAGAAATCTCCTGAAAAGGAAGGCCCTTTTGGGGGGGAAGCATTTCATTGTCTTGATAACTATCTTTTAAAACTTTATGCTAAGGTATGGTGAATTATGCTGTCCATACCATTGTTCAATCTTTTGCAAGTTTTCATTGATTGCTCAGTCTTTTGTTTGGAGGGTGATTCCACAGTTGCTAAGATAGGCAAAATCTCTCTCAACTTTAAATTTGTCCCATGGGCTTTTTTGTGACTCTCAATGCTCTTGCATCATCTTAAAAAGATGGGTGAGCTTATCTTCTCAAGACTCCTTCTGACTCTTGAAAATACAAGTGCAGAGAAGTAGAAGACTTCAAGGATCCATCTACTCATGCTCACAGTTTGAGGATAGTAGAACCTAACTTTCTAGAGCCCTTTTTATTATGTGCATTTTATGTTTGAAGCAGGTAGGTAGGAGGCTGCTAAATAGCTGATGTTATCCTAATGAACAGACGGCAAGGAACAAGTTGTTAATTTAGACCTTAATGATCCAGAAATTGGACTAGCATTAGAACTTGGTGCCGTAACTTTTAGTTTTGTGCGATCAAACCATAATTATTTGCCTTAGGAGTGACGGAGTGCCCGTAGCCCCCAGTGATCTCAGTCACAGTTGTGAATGCTCAGTGCTGCAGAAAATCAGGTCAAGTGTCTCACTGGGTGTCCTTAGAGTGAGGAGCAGTTATGTCTGAAGAGTCTGTAAGAATAACAAGGGAAAGCAAGCTTGTTTTCATATGCTCAGTACATCAAATTTATTTTTATTTAAAAAGAACCCAATAATTACAAATTGAAAAGGATAAAATTTCTGTTCTTGAGCAAGCCATATACAGGCACTCATTTGCACAAAGCATTTGATTAGTATCTTTAGTATTAGCTGTCCTAGGTATTATAAGAAAGCAGTATATGATAGTTTGGTTAAAAACTATTGAAGTAAACACTGGAGATGATCAAACAAAATTGTCTGAGTGATGTGTGACATTTGAATCAACTACGCTATTATAACCATGGTTAAAAGGTTATGTCAGCTTTCCTGTGTAATCCTAGTGTCAGCGCCCTGGCAGACACACACAGTACAGGAATGAGCTGCTACCTTCTGGAAGCAGTAGCAGAAGATACAGGAAAAACTGATTGGTTTTGGCAGTTCACACATTTTTGAGACAGAAAACTAAGTATAGAAATGTGGTAGTATGACTTGGAGGTTTTTGTCATTTAAGAATTTTATTCCCAGCTCTACAAGAAGTGATTTGCATAACCTTTCAGTGTGAGGTCTTGCATTTGTAATTGTGAAGAGCACAGGATAATATTGCACACTAGAAAGTGAGACTTCAGATTATTTTTCCGGCTGACTGGGCAGGACCTTTCTAGGCTAAAAGTGTTTGGTAAGAGGAAGCAGCAACAACTGTTTTGCCTGTAGAGTCAGTTCTACATGTTGGTGCAACTGTAGTGTGGAACTGAGGAGACAACTGAAATTGAAGGCAACGTTAAACAGACAGTTAGGGGTTGCCATGAGATAATTCTTATTCCTATGTGTATATATATAACACGTGGAAATATCTTTAAAACTGGAAAAAAAAAAAGAAACTTTAGTGAATGATAGTGGACATCTACTAAATACTTCAATTTTGTGTACAGTCTCATGTTTTTGTTCTTGGCCTCCTGTTTTTCTTGTATTACACACATTAGCTCTGTGAGCTTGCTTCCCTTTTTTAATGTATTAACTTCTTACTGACATTTTCTGAGGAAAAAACAATTGTCCATCCTCAGCTTGCTGTTCTGATGACTCCATCGTTCTGAAACCTAGCCAAACCGTGT
Source organism: Haliaeetus albicilla (assembly GCF_947461875.1). Taxonomy (NCBI): domain Eukaryota; kingdom Metazoa; phylum Chordata; class Aves; order Accipitriformes; family Accipitridae; genus Haliaeetus; species Haliaeetus albicilla. The sequence goes on along the minus strand of NC_091491.1, from coordinate 16,578,146 downwards.
GCCACTGTTCAGAATTGTCCCTTTACTGCAAAACAACGTATGTCCATGTTGCTCTTGTACTGGGGAGCCCAGCAGTGGGCACAGCGCTCCAAATATGTCTTATCAGCTCTGAGTAGAGGGAAAGGTCACCTCCCTCGATGTGCTGGCAGTGCTCTGCCTAAAGCAGCCCAGGAGATGCTGTTGGCCTTTGCAGCAAGGGCACATGGCTGGCTCGTGTTCAAGTTGTCTACCAGGTCTCTTCTGGAAAAGCTGCTTTGCAGACGGTTGGTCCCAAACCTGTGCATGAGGTTGTTCCTTCCCAGGTACAGGACTGTGTGGTTCCCTTTACTGAACTTCATGTGATTCCTCTTTGTCCATTACTCCAGCCTGTCCAGATCCCTCTGAACGGCAGCACAAGCATCTAGTCTATCAACCAACTCTCCCCCCCTTTTTTTTTTTTGCTTTTGTTGTTGATGTGCCTTTGTAGGTTGGGAACTGCAGGTCCTACTGGGTATTAAATGGATAATAGCAACAGCAGAGACACACATTTGGGGGAGGGATGTGGCATACTAATAATAGTGTCCAGTATGATTCTGAAGGATGTAGGAAATGAAGCATTGCCATGTTGCACTAGCCTAGTTGTTCCTAGTATTACCTCCTTCTATCACAGTTAGACTGGATTAAGAATATTGCAGACCATGTATCAGCAGAGTTTGCTATGTACTTCAAGTATTGAAGGAACTCACTAGTGCTTAGTGTTAATTTTTCTATCACTTGGACTTTCAATCTTGGTTTAAATACTTATTAAAATGTAATAATGTAAAATTTAGATTTTGTGTAGAACTTCAATGAAATTATCTTCAAGATAGGCTAAATAAGCATTATGTCTTGTTCGGCCTTAAATGATGCTATGTATTTTCAATACCAGAGCTGGAAGATGTGATTTAATTTGGCTTTCAGTTCAAGTGGCTGCAGGGTCAACATGAATTAATCAGTTTCAAGTTCCAAACCTGCAGCAGAAACAGTAACATATTATGCTTACAGAAATACATAATCCAAAGCAAACAAAAACTCCTGAGTGATGAAGAATGTATCACAACATTTGATAAATTTGTTATAGGGTTAGTTCCTGATGACTGTTTTTCTAGTTTTGCAGGATTTAGAATTGCACTTCCAATTTCTAAATAGTATTTTTTTTTTTTTTGCTTTGGAGATGGGATAGCTGGGCATGAAGGATTTAAGTGGTGTGCTCAAGGCCATGCATGGGGTTAGATAAAGCAGTAAAAGGCTAGAATTTATCTGTGTGCATGTAAGATCCTCTTTTCTCTCTCACCTTGTTGATCAAACCTTTTGGAGCTCTGTCTCAGTGTGCAGCATGCTGCCTTCTAACAGGATTGTCGTTTGCTGCTGATGCAGGCCTTTTCCTGCTGTCGAACGCTGTTGTTGGGCAAGAATATTGAGGGGACAAATCTTGTCTCTAAAGTGAACATGAAAAACTTGAGGTTTATGTGTTTTGTTTTATGGTGCTGTGTAATGGCATGGCACACCATCGTGTATTCTAGCTTCTTGTCTATACAGGCAGTACATTTGGAGTTCTTGGATTTCCTTTGGGCCATAATGGGATGGAGAAGTGTACTGCTTTACCATTTTTCAACTTGCAAGAAAAGACATAGCAGGGAGCACCCAGGGAGAAAGCAAAGTAATTTTAAATGGAGAATGAAGTTATGACGTATGGGCATTACCAATTAAGTAGTAGAAGATACTGCTCCATCAGTATGAGCCATTGTTTGAATACATTTTGCACTCGGATGAGACGAGGTCACCTGGTCAACAAGGAAAGGGTTTTGAATGGGAGTCATTCAAATACCAGTTATCTTTTATTTTGGATATCTTCTAGGCAATGGAATTAATAATGATGTAAATCTTATTGCTACATTGAGGATTTGGGGGTTTTTGTTTGCTTGTTTTGTTTTGAGTTCAGCTTTATAAGGTTAGTTGAACTTGATTTGGTTGTTGCTACCAGGTAGTTGCTTGGAACAACTCTGTCAGCTTTCAGGGTTTGTGTCAATCTGTTTGTTTGTCGTTTGGCTAAAATGGGTAGATTACTTCAGCACCAGAGAGGCAAACAAACAACCTAAAGACTGCAAAAGGTATGGGTAGCTTTTCATGTTAGTAGAGACTTCAGAAAATATTGATGGAATGCATGTGTCAGATTCATTGTTGTAAAAACTGTAGAGCCTTTCTTAAACCTAAGCTCATGATGAGATACTTATTTAAGAAAAACTATCATAAAACTGACAACTTCCCCCAAAAGGCCTTTATTTATTTATTTTAAAGCAGAAGTTTTATATTATGGTCATTATGTCTGCCCTGGTTATTGTGCATGATTAAAAAACAGAAGCATAAAAGAGAAATGTTTACTTGTGTTCCCATTGTATGTTTCAGCTGAATGGTGTCTTCTAGTGCCTGCTTTATATTCGTCTGTAGGTCATTTTTAACTATGCCAGCATAAATTTGTCACCTTAAAATATACATGTGCAGGTTTAAAAAGCTGCAAACATGCTAACGTCATTAAAATTGGGATTGAATGAAAACATCACACTTTTTTTTAAACTCCTAAAATAGAAGCACTTGACTGCAATTTAAAGGACAACTTCAACTGTATTTTGTTTATTGTAGTTTAAATAACCCAAAATACAGAAGTATGAAATGTTCCTCCCCCTGCTCTTCTCTTCCCCAGGATAAAGGTGACAAAATGGGAATCTGTCTCAAGCTTTCAGGATTTTTTTATCAATGGCTTTATTCTCAGTCTGAATGAGACAGAAAGGAGGAGACTTTGTCTTTCCTGTTTATAAGAACATCATCTTGAAGAAACAGGTATTTCTTTTATTAAAACCAGAAAAAATGTGAAAGTTCACATTTGTGTAGTCCATAAGGATCAATGATTTTTCACAGTTGTCAAAATGAATTTAATTGCATGACTAAATTGAGAACACTGTTCCAAGCACATCCAGCTTTTCATTAGTCACTATAGGGCCTCATTTTATTTCCAAACCAAGCCTAAGTAACGTGGGTGATAATTTAAGACTGAGTTTTGGAAGCAAGTGGTGGTGTTTCTGTGAGCATAGAGGAATGTAACTGTTGAGGGAAGTTGCAAGGCAGTTATCCCAAGACTGTTAAGGGTTTGCTAACTTCAACTGAGTATCTGAGTTATCCAGAACATGTAATAGCCGGCAGGACTGTAGTGGACGTGTGAGGGATATGGCTGATGTGGATTGTGTAATGGGGCGGTGCTATTCCATGTAATGTAAGACTCAACTTCTGGTCAGTCCCACAAAATGAGCAGGATTGTGCGTTTTCTTTTTGGGCTTCTGGTGCTGAGCTGTTCATTTTCTAGCTCATTAGTATTGACAGTTCTTATATTTTAGCACTCTTCGGCTTAACACTTGTTAAGTGCCTTTATTAACACAAGACAGTAGATGGGCAACTTTGTCATCTTCTAGATGGTCCAGCCTGGACCTAACCACATACAGATGGGTCTTTTCCAGCACTGTTTTGCAGTTTTCTGTTTAGCATAGGGACTGTGAGAAAATACCACAGGACCGTGCAGTTCCCTGTGTGTTAGGTTGTCTGCCATTATCACTGTGTCAAGGCTGTGGGTCCAGCCTCCTTGGTTCTTCAGTCGCTTCTGAATGAAACAGCTCTTCTGTTCTCTTGGCTCTTCATAACCTTCACTACATACTTTCTTTTAGACCAGGATTTTGCTTTTCAAGTAAGTTATCTCTGAGCAAGTATACTTTTCCTTGTGTGTGACAGCACTTCCCTAGAGCAGTTGTATGCTGCTGGTTGCTATATCTGAGCATGCACAGCACACCAGTTGTGAAGGGTGATAACTAGGTTAAAAAAGAAAATAAAAAAAAAAGAAATTCCACATAACAGTTGTGCAGGATGCCTTAAACATCTGTGGAAAATCTCTCACATGAAACGCACATAAATTTTCTTGAACTTCTTTTGAAAGTTCTTCTGGAAAGGAAGATTGATGCCTATTATCCTGCTAGAATTAGATAATCTGAAGATCCAAAATAGATGGGTTTCCTCTGAGGTCTAGTTAGCATATGCAAGAGTGTGTGTGTGTGCGTGCTTGTGTGTACAAAAAAAAAATACTTTTTTCTTCTGATTTAAACAAAGGGAAGGTATTACAAAAATGTGTACATCTAATTGTCATGGCAGGAAGAAAAAATACTTGCAGGAACTTAATCAAAAGCTTTCTTCTTCTGTTTCAGGATTTTATTAAATATTCTTTTTAGGTTATACCTAAATATTAATAATATTTTGTGACCACCAGAGTGCACGTTGTTCCGATTGTAGTGAACCTCTCCATTTCAGAGGTCTGAACATTCCCTTTTTTTCTTCATATAGGAAATCAACTCAAAACTTAATTCAGTCTGATGCTATGTTTCTTTATAATAAATTCTTACAAGTGTCTGAAATGGCTGCTTTATGTTGTTGTATGGGTGTGTCGTTCTCCTGTTAAGAGTAATTGCATCCTTTAAAACATAGTAATGACTAGTGTCTCTAATGAAGAAACACTGTTAATGGAAACAAGTTATGGAAATAGCACAAATAGCATGTCATATAACATTTTAGTTCATGACAAACTCGGACAAACTTGTGTCTTGCAGTGAAACTGGAGAGCTTTTACAGCAACCTGGTGTGCTGGCTGTGGAAAATGACCCCCTTTAAACCATTAATGTTAGAGTGATACCTTTAATTCCAAACAAACTTCTCTTTTGTTAACATTTGTTTTGCAACAAAGTGGCTTGCTAATGATACCTTAGGAAAAAAACAGCCAATGAGATGGCAGTATATAGTGAAAAATTTAAATTTATTGATGAGACACTGTAAGTAAAACTGTTGGTGGCGCAAAGTAGTAAGTACTGGAAGAACTAGTTGTATGCATCCATGAGTCTAATTGGAACTGTAATAACTAGAGTCAAAAAAGTCTGTTCATGCTGTACAGTTATGGTTTTGGTAAATAAATACTGATGTGCATATAGTAGGATGGCAAATAATGCTTTACATGTTGTACTGTTTTGCTTAGACTGGTGCAGTTTTATTTAGATACTGTGTTTGGAGCAGGTCATGTTACCTCTTCCTGGCTTGATTTTCCTGCTGTCTTGTGCAAAGCTACTAGAGCACAGAAGAAACTGCCCATTGAGAAGAAATTAAATATTTAAATAAAGGAGATTTAAAATATCCCATGTTTTAAAAATATGAAGTTAAGTCCTTGGTATTCACTGCCATTGCTCAACTGCAGTCCTCCATGTGGATATTTATATTAACCCAGGATCTGTAAAAGGGGAGAATGAAAGAAATTATTTTAGTTTCTCCAGAACTTGCATTTCTCTTATGTTTTATTACATCAAAGATTATTGCATCTGTCACACTGTGCCATTACTGAATGATAGTCACATCTGCTGGCATTAGTAAACTCCTTGATTAGTCTTCTGGGTAGAGAGATGTTACTAGTGGGTGTAGTGGTACCACAGATGAAGTCTAGTTTATTGTTTAAACTTACAACTTTGGTTTCATCAGGTTAAAATAGTTTCTGTTGCAGTTAGACATTTGCACAGCTTCTGACTATTCTGTGAAATTCAGTCACATAAAACTGTGAACCAGTGAGTCTGACTGAATAGGTGTAGTTCCATTGAAGGGAAAGTTGTCAGAAATATTATCTTCTACCTGTTTTATTAAAACCTGTATGATTTTAGGTGCAGATCTTTTGTCTTGATTCAAAACTAGGAAAGACTCTTTCTCATGAAACCAAACTTTTGTCTTGCAAGTTTAATCTGTTGTATGACTAGAAAATAAATGCCTTAAATCTAGATTGTCACATTCTCTGATTGCTTAGGCTTATATATTTATCTTGTTTATTTAAATTTTCTCAGAGTTCTGCTTGTGTTTTTGCATTAGAGTTACCACAAACAAATATGGGAGGTAATGCAAAATACTTTGTGCAGTTACAAAAAAAAAAAAAGTGAAGTTGCCTAAACAGAATAGTAAAATCTGAATGCAAGAATATGATTAAGCTGTTTTGGGGGTATTCATTCTAAATTTCATGTGGTTTAATAGTGATGCTACTTAAAAATTGACCATTTTTGTTTACAGTGCTTTTTATTCAATGTATGACTATTTTGGAATCGCATCTAACAATTTTTTTCTCTTTTCAATATTTTACAGACTGGACTTTGACATACTTTTCATGAAAGAGGTTTCCAAGTAGTTGTCTTATAATAACTTTGAGAAGAAGTTCTATGTAGCTCTTACTTTCAAGAGTGCTGCAAAAATGATTACTTCAGATTTGCCAGTACTACAGTGAGTATATATTTCTCTGTATATTTGAAATCTTCAGTTTTAAAAAGGTTGAAGTAAACAGAGAGGTGATTGTGAGGATAAAGCACAAGCTTGAGAGAAGTGCAGATTAGTATGACTGTTCTAGGCCTCCTGTGTTTTCATATGCTGAAAAACTGTGTAAAAAATCAAAACACTTAATCTAAAAAATATTTCTTTATATGTATGGAGATTTAATTTTGCTGTGAAAAGCAAAACAAGATCTTTGCTACTTTTATGCTTCTGAATGTTGTGAGATTTCAGACATGTGTATGGGTTTTAGTCATAATTGACCATATTTGTGTATTCCAGTTGTGTACTCTTTCTTACAATGAGCTGTATTTATTGTGCAAAATGCCTTTGGCTTCTGCAGTTGAAGACAGCAAGTGGCATTAGCATGTTTTGATCTTGCTGGGAAATAGGAGTGGCTTATACAAATGGGAACATCACTGTGCTGGGTAAAGTGAACTATTGAAAAGAATAGAGTGGAAGTCTATGAGGGAAGCTAGAGAGTAAATCAAGTAGAGTTAAGAAAGGAATTTTAGAAACGGGAACAAAATGGAGCTTTATTTGATGTGGTGGGTTGACTGTGGCTGGCTGCCAGACACCCACCCAGCTGCTCTCTCACTCCCCTCCTCAACAGGACATGGGGAGAAAACAAGATGAAAAAGCTCATGGGGTGAGATAAAGACAGGGAGATCACTTACCGATTGCCCTCACGGGCAAAACAGACTCGACTTGGGAACAATTAATTTATTGCCAATTAAAAAAGATTCAGGTGATGGTGAGACACAAAGACAAAAACTAAAACGTGTTCCCTCTCCCCCCTGCCCTTTTCCTGGGTTCAGCTTCATCCCTTCGTTCCTGACCCCTCTACTCACCCCCCCAGCATGGGGCCCTCGGCATGCAGGTACCTGCTCCAGTGTGAGCTCCCCAGAGGTCCACCTAGGGGGGAGTCTGTGCCAGGGCACCGGCTGCACCTTCTCCTTCCTCCTGCTGCTCAGAGGGCTGGTCCCTTGTCCCTCAGGGCGTTTGGCCCTTTCTTCAGTAGCTCTCACAGAGGCACCTAATGGCTCCCCTGACAGGCCCATGTCCTGCCCTGGGGCCGTTGGAACTGGCTGTGGCCAGCACTGGGCAGCCCCGGCCTTTCCTCACAGAGACCTCATGGCCCTGCTGCCAGCTCCTGGGCACCTAGACCAAATACATTTGGTAATTATCTAACTTTTAGGGTATTTTTGCTTGGAATGAACCTATGAAAATAGGAATTGTCACAGGGTATAAAAGTGCCTCAGTTTATCAAGGTTGAGTGGTGTTCCAAAGCTAAGATTTCAAATGCCTTTATTTAAGAAACTGAATGCTTGGACAATTGTAAAGTTATTTGATCTTAATAATAACATGCTCTGCATTGCATTTTTTTCTTACATTTTTAAAACCTCTTTCAAAAAAAGTTAATTTCTGCTGTGGGTGAGTACATGGCTAAAGACAGGGGTGACCCCGATGGGTAGCACTGAGGAGGGAATGTCAGCCCTTGGTGGGGGTTCTGGTTAGCTTTGAGGGTAGTTGTGGAAAAAATTTTTCTTGGTTTCTATTTTCCTGGATGTGCCACATTCAAGAAGTGAGAGTGTGCTTGTGAAATGTGCCAAGGACAAAAAGCTGGGAGATTCTGTCATGGCAATGGTAGGAAAGGGATATTCCTATTCCCAGGTCAAGAAACTAGATGGCCTTAAGTAGTGAATGAAATATCGTAGAGTTTAAGGTTAAAAAGTGCATATTAATAAATTTGGTAACTCTGCACACCAGCTGAAAAACCTGAGGAACATTAAAGATGTCAGCATATTCTTTAATCAGAAGATGATTGTGAGCCACCAATATTATGCAACGTTAAAAAATGAAAGAAAACATGTATGGGTTTTTTTCTGGTAGAGCTGGGAATCATCTAATGCCACTGTGCGAAGTGTTGGTGAGATGTCATCATCAGTAATACATATAGTTTTGGTTGCTCATAAACAAGAGGAGGTCTGTCTTTTTACAAAACAATCAGTAGGATTTGCACATAATGGTTTTGAGACTGTTCTGAGGGCTCAGCACATTAAGTCTAGTGTGGACGAAGTATCAAAGAAAGTGATAACCACTACTTCAGTAGATCCCAACCAGACTTTCATCAGAAAGGAGTCTTGAGGGTGAGAACACCTGAAGCAATCTTTGGCTTAGGGGTATTAGCTTCACACATTTAGATTTGGGAAGCCACAATCTGGTTCCACATAGAGAAAGCCAAGGTTTTCTTTCTAGCTCTTAAATAAGCAGCTTTGAAGGATTATTATAATCTACCACTCCTATGCCTTATTTCTGCTTTTTTGTAATGTTTTTTAATCTTTTTGGCTACCCGCTTTAAACAAAAGGTCCTAAAGTCAATTTGATGTATTAACGTACTTTGCTTAGGACCGTATCAAATATTCCTTCCCACATTCTTCTCTGCTGAGGGGACATGAAAGGAGAAATCTTTAATCTTTCTGAATTCATAGAAGTGGCTTCAGAATGCAGTGAAGACAGGATTTCACTTATTGGTGTTTCAGATGTAGGGAAAAAACCCTCTGGTGTATTTGACCTGGGTGACTGACTGTTTTGAGTCGTCTCTCAATGGGATGACTCATATTTGCTGTGAGGCATGTTCCTCTTTAGATTTTGAAGATCAACCATGAAAGCTGATTCATCCATGATTCATAAGCCTGTGCATTTAGCCATTTTTCTTCATGAATACTTTTTTTTCACAAGGCTGAGTCTGGTGGTAGCAATTACTGAATTTATCTCTGCCAGAACCTTGAGCCACCTCAGTATCACCAATAAAAGCTTACAGAAGCATTTTTATTTACAAAACCTGATACCTCAACATAGGTTTTTGGTGTGGTGTCTTTTTAAGGGGGTGTGGTATAAGCTCTATAGCTAGGGCTCTATGTAATAGTAGAAGGAAGGTAAATATGTTTTGATTTATTTTGCAGAGATGTGAAATTTACTGTGTCTGTGGAGTACGTTCTGCAGAAGCATGACATGATAAAGGGCTGCCCAGTAATCTGTTACTTCTTCATTACCATATGGTTAGTTTCAATGGCTAGTTATTATAACTTTGGAATAATATCTGGAGTTTTTAGGAGGGATCCTGGAGTTACTGTCAGTTTTCTAGGATGCTTTAACCAACACAGAAACCAGAAAGAAAAGCAGGGTAAATTTGAGCCCCTAAAAGGGGTTTATCACTTGTCTGCTCTACTCTGCCCACCCCAATCTTGTAGGTCTCCCACACTCTGCCAAATTCTCTTATGTCTCTATCATGTCAAAGGTGTCTTTAGAGAGGGAAGATTTAGCCTTAGGCACTGCCACCTCTCCTCTTGTTAGATGAGACAGGTCTCCTTAGGCCCAGACTATTTTCCCTCCCAACAGCTTCAGGAAAGATAAATTGTGACTAAGCCTAAGTTTTCCCCTCAGGTGACTAGTCACACACATGTAAAATAGGGATAGGATAATTCTGGTCTATTAAGATGTGGATGACTGCCACCAGATAAATTACTTCCTACCACTTCTGCAATATGTGTAGGGAATGAGGGAGATTGATGCTGGCCAGATACTCTTCTCAATGAGTGTTAAACACCTGACAGAACTGCAGGCAGTTAAGAGATGCTTTACTCATCGTCTGAGTTCAGAAATAAGGAGAAAAGGGGCGTGTGTGTGTGTGTGTGTGTGTACCCAGAGCAACTGTAAGGCTTTGGCAGAAGCAAGAAGCACTACCTCCCAAACTGAAGGGACTTAAGGCCGCAGTGGAAGGGCCTTTCTGTGCAGGGGTTGCATAATTCAGACAGAATTCCCTGCTGCTTGAAATGATGTATATTTTAGTGTTCAATCAGCCAAGGACTGTAGGCTGTTCTTGATCCTGTCTCCCTGCTCCAAATAATGTGAGGATTGAATGGAACTTACTTTCTGAGGTTTTCCCCTTACTCCTTACATACTTATATTCTTTGCTGGAAATAAATCTCCCCTCTGCCTTACATACTGTTAGGGTGAGATTCATCTTGTTTAATTTTAAACATTTATATTTGAGCTGCTTGTCTAGATCACCTTACCATCAACGGAGAGAAAAGAAAATCTGTAAAACCTAAACTGACCATTTTTGGACACTGACCTTAGTGTGAGGTATATTGCACCTTAAGAATGTCTGTTTTCTGCATTGTATATGTATCAAATTTAGATGAGATGAATCTCACCCTTAATACTGATTCATTGAGCCTTTCCCAAAAGGCTTCCAGCAAAGCAGAGAAGTTCTACCAGAAGAATATTAGAGAAGCATGGTTATCAGGTTTAAGACAACAGTCTGTTTAAGACAAAGAAGAGAAGGTGGTTAATAATTAAACTGTTCCTTATATATGCAGTGTTCCAAAGCAATTGAAATTTCCAGAACTAAATACATAAATCTCAGTAGGTTTTGCTAGACCCAGACAGAGGCTGTAGCAAAGTCAGGTTCCCTGTGGACTAGGTGCATGCAAAATAGTAGTACAGTTTAAATTTATTTATACAGCTCTAGAGTTTCAAGGGAAGTGTTTTGTGCCATTTGTCTAGGAGGACTGATGAATCTGGTTTTAACAGAGTAAAACCTTTATCCTGATGATATTAGGGGTGCGGTTTTGGAAGCTAGCAAAGCTATAGCATTTCTCCAGGAATAGGGGTATTGCTTAGACCACACCATGCCTAAAATTTTTCCACTAAGGGCCTGTGTAGACCAGAGAGAAGCTTATTTTTTCTACAGAGGGCAAGAGAGAATGGCTTTAATTTCTCTACAGCAATAGAAAGCAGCAGATATTTTTATAGGGTTCCTCACTTCTGTATTCAGAAGTTATTTAAAAAAAAAATTTTCGTGAGGCAATACACATTTTTGTCAAATTGAATTGCAGTGTGATGGCTGGTCTTTGAGTAAAGGCTGGATACTTCCATCGGCGTAGACTTTGTTTTCAGCTGTATTCACTGCATTGCTTTTCAGTAGTGTGGCCCTATTTTACCAAATCATTTTGAACTATGTATAGCATATCTTTTATTTAGTTTTAGGCCTTTTACAATTTTTTTTCCAAATTCATAGCTCGATACTGAGTTTTTTAAGTTTCATATTTTATGAAGCAGAAAAGCTACTTCTCTTTAATTTTATCACAACAAAGCTGCATTTTCAGTGTTTTGTAGAGATACTGTTTACAAGTGTATAATTTGGGAACTCAAATGTACTTGAATACTGTTTTTCAATCTAGGGTGCCTGGTTTTCTGGGGTACGTAGAGTATTTAGAGATAATCCATTGAAGTTACTTTCAGAAAAGGAGATTCATATATGTTTTACCTCATTCTAGCTTTTGTAAAGGATTCTGTGGGCCCCTTGGTGGTTTTGTGCTTGCAAATTGGAAAAGGTTGGAAAATAATGTCTTAAAATTAGAAATTCATCATAGTTCTGCAGAATTATTTAGGTTAGAGCAGACCTAGAACAATACAGTAATTTCAGTAAAGAGAAGTATCAGAACATTCTTGATGCTGATACAATGATGTTTGTATCTTTCTGCATTAATAAATAGCTTTCTTGGTGATACAGCAAATTGGTGAAGTATGCCTGATTTATAAAACAAAATAAAAAAATAAAACCCCAGACAATGTGGAAGGTCTGTGTAGATCTTGGCTTGCTGAAGCTTGTCGGTTTGTGTAAACCAGATCACTAATGCCACCTTTTATGTTTGAGGCTGTATAAAATAATGCAACAGGTGTGATTTTCACCTTCCCCTTGCACAAGTTTTACAGCAGTTTAACTCCTTTCACTTCAAGGAAATGATACTGGATTTAAAGAAATCTCTGATTAGAGCTAGACTTGACCAATCTTTGAGTAATCTAGGATGTTATTACAGTTACTCTTTCATTTACCGAGATTTCATGCACTGGTGGTCTTGCAAACTAAAAATAAAGCACCTCAGTAACAGATATGGTTTTGCTTGTGGGCTCTTCTTGGGCAAAATCTAGCGTCTTAGAAGATCAATTACAATCTAGGTTTCTTCAAGCAGCCAGGTCTGTTTTGAAGGCAGAGAGGTACCTCTGCACCTGGCTGGGGGGTGGGAGGGGGCAGGGGGAGTGAAAATTGGGGTAAATTTTTTTTCCCTACTTAGTATGGTCTTAAGTCTAAACCAGGAATGATTGAAAAATGATACTGTGGGCTTCTCTGCTAATAGTCGTTGAGCAACGTCAAGGTTTTTTCATTGTACAAGTGAAAAAGTTTTTCTAACTGCAAGAATCATAAATGTCTGCAGATCAAAGTGAGTTCTCTGGTTTGTGCCTCACGGTCAGTGTTAATCCTCTCTCTATTAACAGCTGCACAATACCATTGTCTTCAAGTGTGACTAGAAACATGAGGTAACCCGAGTGGGAACTTGTGTAACTGTTGTAATGATGTGATAGCTGGATTGGACTCCAGTTTGCTTTCTCATGACCTTGAAAGCATGAAGCAAAAGCTTGGAAGTAGTTACTAAGAGTGAAAGGAAGTTGATACTAGTGACTACATTGTGGGATGGGTATGTTGGGAATGTGCTCTTTAATATAGCCAGATTTTGAAGTGTAACATGGTTTCAAAAGAAGCTGTTAATTTAAATAACTTCCAGTCTATAAAATGACATTCTAGCTCATAAAAAGGTAAGGCTTTTTGCCAGGGCTAGCAATGCTTAGTTCCTTAGCTTGCAGAATAAATGTGGCAAGCCATTTAATGCTGCCTGTTTTTTCTGGCTTAGGACTAAATATTTAATCAGTCAGTTATAGATTACTTGTTGATTTCAAATCATTTTAATTTATCTAGTGTTTTTCCCCCCCTAGGGATTCTACAAATGAAACTACTGCACATTCAGATGCTGGCAGTGAGCTTGAAGAAGCAGAAGTCAAAGGAAAAAGAAAAAGGGGCCGTCCTGGCAGGCCTCCAGTATGTGTAATTTAGTTTTGTTTTGTTATGCATCTATTTAAAATTGACTGCAAACTGTTTTTCATCTAATCATCTTGTGGTCACATAAATAGGCTTTTAATGAGCCCTATGTCAAAATTTATGAAGACTTGTAATATGAAATATTTATCAGATTGATATACAAACAATGTTTGGAGTGTTTAAAAAGGGACATAAATATGAGCTCATAATAGCTATTATTTTTTCTTTCGCTAGCTACTTACATGAACATTAGAGTTTTGTTATTATTGTCATATTACAACATTCTTCCAGACATGAGAATAATCTCAGTAAGCACGACCACTTTCTGCTTTGAAAGTTGTAATGGATTTTAAGTGACAAATGATATTTGAGCCATCCTTTTAGTAACAGATAATCTCTTGATGCGAATGGAAGAGTTGCAGCATAGTATTAACTAAATGCCTCAGAAGATCTATTAACACATCTTAAAAATTCATGTAATTGACATACAGTGTGTCTTACCTATAGATTGGGAGCTTCAACCTGTTCTCTAGCATAGTGCAGCAGACAATATTGCTGTCTTCTGTATAAGATTTTCTGTTCTTCAGTAGTCATTGCCTATTGCTGTCCCATGAATGGGAACATACAGAAACAATTCTCTATTACACATAGTATTTAAGGAGGCTTTCTCTTTTATTTTCATTTATTTTATAAAATAGCCAATTTATTGGAAAATACAGAAAAAGTTCTGTGTGTCATGTTGTCCTTCATTTTAGTTCTTCAGGGTCATCAGATCTAGTTCTCTTTGTTATACCACTTGAAGTACACACTGTAGAACAAGATTTTTGGTGGGAACTTCTGTGTGTTATTAATGGTTTTGATTCTCCTCTTAGTGTTTGTCCACAAGTAGACTCCCAGTATGAATGTACTATCTCTCTCTCTCTCTCAGGAGTAGATTGAGATTTTTTTTTTTTCCTTTACCCTAAGACCTTCCACCCTAAGTCTAGCTCCTTAAGCGTGGGCTACTGAGGCTAAAAGAATGGACAGAACCATGCGTATGTCTCAAGCATGCTGGCCAAGCTGGAGCAAACTCCTCCTTAGTATTGGTTTTCAATTTGCATCACAGTTTCTGGACTTGCTTTGGGAGCCAGCATTTTAAATCCTGGGCTTTTCAGGGCATGTTGGCTTTTTGAAAGCTTTTGAACAGTGTTTCCTGTGATGGCATATATTCTTCATCAGATGGACAGATTTGATCAGAAACATGGAGCTTTTTTACATGAAGCTTTAAAGAAGCATGTAAAGAGAACAGGTCATCTGTTCATATAAACTTGTAAACAAAGGGCAAAATCAGAAATTATCTTCAGAATATCTCCTTAGTAAATCTATGAATTTTTGCAGATCTAATAAAAAAGAGGATGGTGCAACCTGATTGCTAATCCAGAAGGTTGTCAAGAGTGTAGGAAATAAAGCAGCACTAGTGGTATTTTGTACACACCACACATTCACTGGAAAGGAAAGATGAGTGTTACAAAAGGTGTTTCTCATCCCTCTGTTTGAGCTTATTAGTAGCTCCTGTGGGGATATTTGCTGAAGCACTCTACTGGTCCTGCTGTCAAGTTTCTGCAGGAGCAATTGTTCATTTGCTTAGAACAACTCCAGGCTCATTAAGTGTGCATGATTGTAAAGTGATGAGCATACAGAGGAAGCAGCCATTGTTTCATACATAAAATGATGGGCTGTGAGCTGACCATTGCTGCTAAGGAGCAAGAACTTAGTGTTATCAGTGATGATTCCATGAAAGCATTATCTTGATGCTCAATAGGGGTCAAAAAAACCCCAAATCCAGTCTTAAAACTCCGAGGAAGAGAATAGAGAATAAAACAAATACTGTGTTCTTTATAAAACTGTGGGTTGCCAAAATTTGGAATACTTTGCACAATTCTAGTTTCTCTTCCCCTCTTGACCTCTGCCCCAAAATCTCCGGAAAGGGTATATTAGGACTGGAAGAAGTTCAGAGAAGAAAAACAATGATGGTCAATCATGGAATCAGGTTGGCAGGGACCTCAGGAGGTCTCACTGCAACCTCCTGCTCAGAGCAGGATCAGCTTTGGGATCAGACCGCATTGGTCGGGGCTTTTCCAGTCTGGTCTGGAAAACCACCAAGACTGGAGATTGCATAGCCTCTCTCAGCAACCTGTTTCATTTTCTTTCATGAAAAATTTCTCCCTGGTAGGCAGCCAGAACCTTTCTTGCTTCAGTTCATGACTACTGTCAGTTTTCCTCCCACTGTATGCTACTGCAAAAAGCTCCCAGGGGAAGTGTTCCTAGCCCCCCCAACTATGTTGGTAGCCCTCTGCTGAACTTGTTCTCACATACCTCTTTCGCATTGAGAGGGCCAAAATTGAACATGGCATTCCAAATAATGGGCTAAGTAGTGCTGAGTAAAAGGGTGTAATCACTTTCCTTGGTGTACTGCTATATTCCTGTTTGTACAGCCCAGGGTGCTGATGGCCTTTGCTGCTCAGGCATATGGCTGTCTCATGTCCAGTTTGCTGCCTGCCAAGAGCCTGAGGTCCTTTTCCACAGAGCTGTTCCCTGACTAGCTGGTCTCCAGCCTGTGTTGGTGCAGGGATTTATTCCTCTGCCAGGGGCAGGTCTTTGCATTTGTCTGTGTTGAATTGTGAGTGTACTCTTAGCCTAGTCCTCCAGACTGTCAATAGCAGTCTTGCCCTTGATGTCATCAAGCAGTCTTCCCTGCCAGTTTGATGTCATCTGCATACTTGACAGGAGCACACTCTCTCACCCCCTCTGACTATGATAAAGATGGGAAACTGGACGTGTACCTGTTAGACTTCTGTCATACTCCCTCATCACTAGCCTCCAGGTAGAGGCTGATCCATTAACCACTATGAGCCCAACAGTTCAACCACTTGTCCACCCATCTAGCTGTCTACTCATCCAGATCACAACGTCCCAACCTGGGAATACAAGAATATTGTTGGAGACTGTTGAAAATCTTGCTAAAGTCAAGAAAAATGACATCTATTGCTCTCCCCTTATCCACAAATTCAGTCATTTTGTTACAGTTTTTTGGGTGAGTTGACAAAATGTATATGTTTGGATACACAATCAAATTCTGCCTTCATAATTGGTACTGTGGCAACAGAGAGGAATAAATAAGGTTCTTCTACCAAAAAATGACCTAAAAGGAAAAAGCCACTCAATGTCTAATATCCTTGAGGAGAAATGCAAACACCTTGGGAAGTCTAATCTAGGCAATTAAATTTATAACATTATTTGGTATTAAAAGTCATGGACTTAGTAATTGAGGTATTGACTTTGCAAATGTTGTCTTTCACTCTTCCTACTCCTTCACATTGCTCACCTATCCATGTTGCTAACTCATCCACTTTCCACAGGTGAATTATCTGTTTCTTACAGGAGGTGCAGCTCTGACATTTCTCCCCCACTCTTTCATCTGCTAACATTAGTTTTATTTCTTCCACAGGTACCACCTACCTTTACTCTCAGATGTGAAACAGATTAAAATACTTAGTTAAATTCAGAGCTGTTTTTCTCCCCTGTTACCTGGCTTTGATGTTTTTCATTTCTGTTACAGACATAAAGAAAGGCTTTTCTGCCCAAAGGCTCTTCTGATTTTTGTGGTCGTGTCCCGTCCCCCCCCAACTAAAATATTATGGTTTAATAAGATTTGATCCCTCCCTGCAATGCTGATTGGCGTATTTCCTTAGGCCATCACAGCTGCAGTGACACATCTGCCGTAAATATATTGACCTCTTTTGGAAAAAAAGTTTACTCTTCTGTGCTGTTTAGTTTAGCTGCATGGTTCTATTACAGAGCTGCCACAATGCACTCCATCAAATACTTGTATGTATGTATTTATTTTAAATAGGTTTCTGCTGTAGTGTTATAGAATGGACTTGACCTTTTATCAGAAAGATAGACTGCTACTAGAGGATTTTCCAAACTTTTTTACAAAGGCAGCTATTCCTCTTTGCAGATTTGAGACTTTTGTAAGGAGATGGTCCTCATTTGAAAATTTGCCATTTGTAGCAAATACCACTTCAGTTCATAGAGAACCTTAATATTTTGGGGAACCTTCCCTTCCTGAAAATGTTGCTTTCCAAGTTGCCCCTCCACTTCTGTAAGACTATTCTGATAAGTACTTGACTGAGTAGACTGAACAGTCAACTTGCAAAGAGTTAAAGTACATTGGTTCTTCAAAACAACTCTCAATCTAATCTGATTGTCCTGAATTCACCAACCCTTGCAGTGAATTTAGCAGGAGTTGCACCATGTCCTGTTCTAGCATTGACAACGGCTGGGGCTGGCCTCCCCCTTGCCCGCGTCCCTTTCTAAACTCTGAGTCTTGTAGACCAGATAGATGCCTGTGGAACAGTTGACCAAGAGGTGAATCTTTCCAGTCAGTGGGACATTTTGGTGCATGTGTTTATGTGATACTGTATGAGAGCATACCATCTGGATATATATTTAGTGAATGGTGTGAGGTGTATTTAAGGAGTGACCTACAACAGTCCTCTGGTTGAAATTGCAGAGTAATATTGGACAAAAATGCCTTTTCTGTCTCCTGCATTATTGAAGTACATGGGTATGGATACGCTCTCCTGTTCTAGGTAGGGGATTTGAAAGCCCAAGGGCTTATGATGCAATGCAGCTTTCACATTATTGAGCTCGGGCTCAGATCAGTTATTTATCTATCCTGTCCTTTTTTGTCTCCTCTCCTGGATCAATGCTCTCTGTTCAATGTTGTTGGCATGCTTTATTTTAACCTACCTGGCCTTACCTTCCCAGGAGCTCAGAATAGCTTGGCTTAAACCTCAGCTGTTAGAGGTTGAGGGGAGTGAGAGAGATCCCTGGCTGTATTTCAGCTTTGATCCCTGGCTGTATTTCAGCTTTGAAGTAGGAGTAGACAGATTAGCCTGTTTGACTCGGAGGACAAGAAGAAATGTCAGTCTTTCTGTTTCAGAGGTGGCAATTCTGAGAGCTCTTCTGCTGTCTCTCATCCTATGCTCAGGGCTGCAGCATGCTTTTCTCCAACTCCTCAGATTCTTCTATTAAGGCAAGATGGAACAAGACACTTCTGATCCTTTTGTCCCCAGTGCAAGACTGTACAGTTTTGCTTTCAGGTCCTTTTGTATATTTTGGTATGGAGGAGACAGACCATAATACCTTATATTTGCATTCATATATGAAATTTTAACTTTGCAGTAGACTCTTAGCCTTACTTAGTCTTGTAGCATGGATGTTAGATACTGCAGGGGATTGAGTTTTTCTTCTAGTTCCGAATCATATGCGTCCTGATTAACAGTAGGAAGGAATCCTCTTGGAAGAATTTCTTTTCATAGTAGTCGAGGTTTGTGGTTTGGTGTCACTTACATCAGTGTCTGTTTCTTGCTTCCCTGATATTTTAGATCTGTCCCTTAAAACTGAAGCGAGTCTTTCTGCATTTCTGTGGAAATGCAATGTACATACAGCCAGTATGTGAAGACTTCTCTGTCCTGCCACTTGTAGCTTCCTGGTGGTGAAATCCTAATGGCATTAGAAGTTTTCCTTTTAAGCTTTTGATGGGATGGTCCTTGTATTTTTGGCAATCTAATCTACTTTTCATTTTTCTGTGGAAGTAGTCTTTTTTTTGGTAGCAGTTGCCTTAGCTAGAATAATTTAAGTGATTAAGGCATTTATAGCAGATTCTCTTGATTCTTTAAGATGACTTTTGGAACTCTTGCTAGGTTTTCAAATGATGATGATGAAAAAAGCAACACCACCCCCCAACACTGCCTCTGCTTTTTTTTTTTTCTCTAAACTGCATGTGCTACAGTTGAAGCAGCTCGGTATGTGCTGGATGTTAGGAGAGCTGCATCTGTATTTATTTGCAGGGTGAGGCTTTTCATAGGGAGCACCTTGTTTGTTTCTATGACGAAAAAAGTCCAAAGGACTTTTTTGAAAATTTGAATCCAAGAACTTCTCCCTAGATAACCATGATGATGTTACGAAGTGTGCGGTAGCCTTTTTTTTTTTTTTTTTAATCGGGATTAATTCAGAAAGAGCTCAGACATGACCACTCTTCCGCTTAACATGAGGTTATAATGCAGAGGCCTCTCAAGAGTATGATGCCTTTGAGAGGCAAGTTCTTCAGTCTTACTCAAGTGGAAGGTTAAAAGGTTTCTTCCTGCTATCTTGGGAAGTGGGGTATTGCTTTAAATTACTTACGGTATGAATGCATATAGAAGCCATCATTTAAGGTGGTGAGTTAGGTGATTACTGACCTGTAACACTTTTACTGTCTTTATTTCTTTGTGAAATGCATCAGATCAACTTGGGGAATGTTAATGGAAAATGTCAAGACACTTTCACTTTTTTTTTTTTTTTGGTAGTGTGAATTAACTGTCACTGTATTGATTTTACAAATGTGGGTCACTTTTTTTTTTTCCACTATCATTTTAAAAACATGAAAGGAAAAGTATTATCTAGCTAATTTATTAAAAAAATCTGAATTGTCATCATTTGAGTTTAATTACAGTCAAGGTAAGTATTTTGTTGCCTGTTTGCCTTAGTTTAAGCCTTAAAGCAACAGGTAAACTATGAGGTCATCAATATGACCATTTTAGAGTTGCTTCCATGGCACGTTCTGGAACGTCTGAATTTCCTAGTACTGGTGTGTATAAATCCTCAGCTTCAGTTGTTGTCAGTTGAATCTACTGCAAACATCTGAAAAATCATTAGGAACTTCTGTTTTCATTTGGCAACTCCGTCCATTTTGATACTGCCACCAGTCTGACTGTCTCAGAGTTGAAGCACAGATTTAACTGTTGCAGCCTCACAGCTCCAAAGAGCACCTTTCTTGGTGTGTGATTAAAAAGCCTCAAGCTTTCTTACCTTGTCATGCTGCTTTATCCCTCCCTCTGGTAGTCCTAATTCACCTCAGTGTCGACTCTGCCATTGTAGCAGGTGCCTGGACTACGGAAGTTGTTAGAAGGATTTATGAATACATTTAGATACAGTATTGTTAACCAGCTTGCCTCTTCCATGACTTCTCAGAGATCCCTTTCATAAACGGGAGAAAAGTCAGTGTTGAGTCTGGAAAACATTCAGTTTTTACCCACTCAGGATTCTGACAGACTGACACTTAAGAAGAAAAAACAAAACCCAAAACCCATGCATGACTGTCAATTTAAGGGAGCTTTAGGTAGAGGCAGGAAATCTCTGGCTGAAAAGGTGTAAAGGGGCAAGCAATAACCACAATTGTTGTTCCTATTAGGAAGCAGAGGTTCTATTTTTCCTGTATCTTGATGACCATTTGGTGGATCCTCACAAGAGTAGACTTGCTACAAATTCACTCTGATCTTAGGAAATAACACATTTTACACCTGTGAGTGATAGTCTGACAGGTTTACTGGAGCCACATTCATCCTTGGGCATGGCTGTTTACTGGAGCCACATTCATCCTTGGGCAGGGGTGTTTCTATGTGGAAGGTCTTCATGGCATTAGAGGACAGGGGTTTTTTGTGTTGAGCTGAAGGACCACCCTTTCCAGTTAACGCAAGCATCTCTCTTTTGGGATGCAGGGCTTATGACAAACATAATTTCTAGATTTGTAGCTTGACTTTGCAGCTCCACTTCCAAGAGCACCCTGCGTCTGCAGATATTCCATGGGTATTCTGTGTCATGAAGGAGTCCTTTCTGCATTTCTATGAATGTACCAGTCCATGCTTTTCCTTCACTTGCTTCAGTGGTGTTGGATGTCTCCATCCTGAGATTGAATCATAGACTAGCAGGTTGGAAGGGGCCTCAAGGATCATCTGGTCCAACCTTTCTTGGCAAAAGCATGGTCTAGACAAGATGGCCCAACACCCTGTCCAGCTGAATCTTAAAAGTGTCCAATGTTGGGGAATCCACCAATTCCCTGGGGAGATTAGTCCAATGGCTGATTGTTCTCATTGTGAAAAATTTTCCTCTTGAAATGGAGTTACCTATTCAACTTTGTACTCAAAGGTGGGAACCTGTATGAAACTTACATCTGTCAAGATGGCCTGCAAAGTCTCTTGCTGTAAATTCAGGGACACTACATACAAGTAATGTCTGACAACAGCATTATAATGTTGTATGTTAATGAATAAGATAATGCCAGTTCCTCACTTCTGTGCCTTGTGCTTGCAAGACTTTGTAATTAGAGTACCAGGCAGTTTCTCGAGGCTGGAGGACCTATGTATGACTTGCTTTCGTATTTGCACTCTGGAGTGGGATTGAGTTTGGGCTTCCTGTCAGATGCCTAGGGGGTTGAAGTGCTCTGCAGTGGAAGTCTGGTGGACACCTGTCCTCTAGTGCCTCTCCACCTGAAGATAATGTTACCCTGCCTAACTCAGAAAGTTCTAGTTTTGGATTTTCTTCAGTTTCTCAGTGGAGGATCCTTTGTCTGCTTGTTTTGTCTCTTGAGGCAGGATTCCATACAGATCCTGCATCTGGATTTAGCTACCCCAGCTTGGATGCAGAATGGCTTTTGTTGAATGAAAGACTTAGTTTCTTTGCTGTGAGAGATTTTCTCATTGTCAAAACAAAATCTGTACCAGAGAGAACCTTTATTCAAGTAGACTTGGTACTGTATCTGGTGTTAATTCAGGTCCGGGATATTGAGATATTTACTTGGACTTGAAGAATTGGGGTTTGTCCAGTAATTCTGTCAAAAGTACATCTGTTGGTTATTTCTGTACCTCTTCTGAGAGCTCACTGGTGTTCTCACCCTTGTAATTCAAACTATGAGTCTTGGTCAAAGCACCCCCCTTTCCCTAGGATATCTAACAAAGGTGGAGTATAAATTGAGCGTTTACATGTCTTGTGATTACTCATTTTGGGCATGTGCACACTGGTCCATAGTACTCATGCCAGTGTAGGTGGCTTTTCTCATTGCTTTCCAGTAACGAGGTGTCTTTGGATGTGTGCATTTCATGTCCATCTCCTACTTGCTTTCACTTCATCCTTGCAGTGTTTAATGTCTCCCTTTGAATGACATGTTGAGAAAAACTGAGTATAGAGGGGCTTGCTTTAGCTTCTGTGAGGGCATCAACTTGCGTTCCTGCTTTCATTTAGCAGTACTTGTAGCTAGTTGAAATGCTTATGGCTTACTGTCACCCAGATTGAATAAGCACATGGATTACATATCTCAAAAGAGTCAATTTACTTCTGATTCTTTGCCATTTTATGAAATGGTGATCATGTGTCTCTGGAGCTCAGTAGAGCTCAAACATTTAATGTATTGATAGCTTTCTTGCTGATAAAGGCAGCTTTGCACATGTTTAAAAATTCATTGAGGGAGAACGCATATTCTTTTGATCATAAGTGCAGATGTTATCCAAAAATGTTTTCACAGAGATTGTACTATTATTTTAAGCTTTCTGGCTTGCATTTGTATGCACGTCCTTAATTGAATATTTGCAAGAGGCAGCTGCAGTTGCACTCTACCTTGCCCTTTTCTTTAGCTCTCTGGCCCCACCAGCAGTGATGTCTTTTGAAGTAAGGGGGAAGCTAGACTGCAGGTCTGTCTTCTACCAGCTCTCTTCCAGAAATTAGATCCCTTTGCTCTGCAGAAAATTTTTTAATGTGTCTGCAATTGGAAGATGCGACCAGAAATGTTGACTTCATGTTCTTTGCTAAAAGCTTTAATAGAAACTGTATGCTCAAGGAAATGGTACCATGACGATATTGTCCTAAATGTAATCTTTGAGTTGCTTGCGTGTTGTTTTCTTTAACATTATTCCTCAAAATAGGTTCATTGTTCTGTGGACAGTGGCAGCTTATGCTTTTGTCTGCCTCACAGTAGGGAGAAAGAATAGAATATGGAAGTAAGACCATAGCAGGGATCTTATGTTATTTTTCCCAGAAACTTTTTTTTCTTTTTTCTTTTTTTTTTTTTTTTTGCATAAGGTGACTTAAATTAAGAGCAAACTGTTCACTAGGTTACTTCTCACAAGTGGGATCTATACCACCTGATTATAAGTTTGAAAAATCTAGAGAAAATCTACATTAAATAATTTAGATTCACAGGGAAAATGTTATAACTCATAAAATTTTGGAGCAAGGGGCTATTATGATGATCTACTAAATCTGGCTTTATAAAGTCAGTGACTTAATTTGAGTTGAGTTGAAGAGCTGACTTTTTATGTACACAGTTTCTTATAAAAGTTGTATAAAAATTAAAATGCAGAAAAATGAACATTAACATGACAAGGGTATTTTTAATAACTTACTGTCTTCCAAAGATCATTAGTTATTCTACAAGTTTTTCTGTGCCAGCATAAAACACTTTTGCTGTCCTGTCTGTAATTTGCTACTATTTATCTAGTTTTAGTCATGTTGTCAACTATCTGTTTGTATTGAATAAGGCTAATATGGGTATTCATGTGAACTGGTACTCAGTGTTGGAAATTCACCGCTGCTTACCTTGACATGACGGTGGCTTTTAAGTTGTTCCTCAACAACTACTGATAAATAAAAATATGTGTATCTGACTGGATAAAGAGACCTAAGCAACTTGGTTGAATTTCATAGCTGACCCTGCTCTGAGCAGGAGGTCAGGCTGGAGACCTCCTGAGATCCCTTCCAGCCTGGCTCATTCTGTGATACTTGTGTGTATATACATGTTTGAGTGTATAAATGTGTGTGTAAAATTTATGTATAATTTATAAAGATACAGTGAGTGATTTCAGATATTGCTATAATAAATTTTTGTTCTGCTGGTTTTCTTTGCCCAGTCTGCCACTAAGAAACCTCGGAAGTCTCCAGCAGACAAAGGTCGTTCTGAATCTGGAGCTAGAGGAGCAAGTCGTGGAAGAGCTAATGGCCACCCTCAGCAGAATGGAGAAGGGGACCCTGTCACTTTGTTTGAGGTGGTTAAGCTGGGAAAGAGTGCTATGCAGGTAAAATAACTAACTGTGTTACCCCTTCATAATTCAGCATATCCTGACTGTGGGATTTCAGTCTAAGCTACGCTTTTGTAAACAATTGTATTTTTTCATAACCTGTATTGGTCCAATAGACTGTCTGTGTATGATAAAGTAAGGGACAGAATGTGCTTTGGTTGAGTTGATACTTCTGAAAGACAAGAGACAGATCAGAAAGTCATGTATTTCAAATTCCCAATTATTTTGTTCATTACTTCCAAATTGAAAATACATGTTAGTATTAAGCAGTCCATTAAAGAATATCTGGTAATAAGTTTTATATGAGGAAAAAGTATATGATATTAGTGATGGATCCAAGGCTTTTTTTGTTTGCTTGTTTTTTCATAAATACCTGCTGACACAAGCCGTTTTGAGTACTTTGCACTGCAGCTTGCATTCTTCTTGCTGTCCCCACCAGAGCAGCAGATGAACGCTAAACTAGTTGCCTAGACTTCCTCTGTGCCTGAGGGACAAAGATGGACACATCCTGAAGGCAAATTTTTCATTGTAAAATAAGTATCTAAGATAGTTGTAGTGAGTTGCCTCTGGAAGTGTTTCTTACTCCTTTATGTTTGGATCAATTTCAGAGGTCTTACAGGATCTATTGGGCCAGATGAGTCCCCACCTCAAGAACTTCTAAAGATGGTTGGTTTTGACAGTACTTACATGCTTTTAGTAAGCTGCTGTGCTGTAGTTATTGTTTTTGGCACTCAAATGAGAAACAATGGGCCCAAAACACTTCATCTGGTGCAGTGCAAAGCCTACAGTCATTCCTACCAAAGGATTGTTTGAGGAAACCTCCTTTACTTTGCGTTTCAACAAAACAGGACTCATGCAATATCAGTTACTTTGTTTTGACTTTGTGGTGCTAACTAACATGGGGAAATTACAAATTAGGAAAATTAGGGGCCAAGTCCCATTTTCAGTATTACTTTTAGTGTAGCTAGAAGCTAAGTCTAATTAACTCCCAAAGGGATCTAGCCTTCCAAATGAGTGAAAGTTGTTGAAAATTTTCTCTCAGTCTCAAATCTGTGGAAGGTCTGAGATGTAATTTTAAAGAAGTAATAAACAGGAAGAAAATGAGAATTTTTATTCTTCATAGTTGCTGTATTTACAGTTATTCAGGATTGACCCTTCTTATCTAATAGGTGAAGACAGAACAAATTTACTCCTAATAAAGCTACAGATTCCTTGTGCCTCTTCTTCCTAAATGTTTTAAGTCAGGGCTTCGAACTTTGCTCGGTTTTCAATGCTTTTTCAAATTTTGTTTTTGGCAGGATTTGAGGAAACATCTGGAGTCTATTTTCTGGTTTTACTGTGGTACAGAACATACAATAAATATGCTTTATGTAGTATGTTTGTCTTAGAGCTATTGATATTTGCAGGAGCCAAATTAAAAGGAATGAATGATTGCTTTGATATTTGATGACTCTGTGTGTGTGTGGAATTGACTGATACATTTCATGTATTTCAAAAGAGATGCCATCAGAAGTCTTCTGCAGATGAAATTCTAAAAAGAAATTGTCTGCATGTTTGTATTAAGAAACCTTTGGAATTCAAATATGAAGGAATTGTTTTGAGAAATTTAGTGTTTGTATATGCATATATAGATGGGTATGTGTCTGTATATTTGTGTATATATACATGTGCATATACACATGTGCATGCACATGCTTAAAATTTGTCCAGTGTACATATATGAGAAAGAAATAGACAGCACATTTTAAGCAGTGGAGAAATGATATGCAAATAGGCCTGGGATGCAAACAGGCATAAATTACTTCAGCTGTAATTTCAAGAGTATGTGTCACTTGTGCACCTTTGGAAATTTTACTACTGGTAAAAATATTCCCCCCCCCCAAAAGAAAGAAAGACACCCTATAGTGGGAAAGAGGCTGAAATCAAAATGTGATTTAATATTTTTTTAACTTGCACTTCTGGACTACAATCTCATGTGAAACCAATGTTCTGTAAACCAAACTTATTAGAGTCTTTATACTTTTTCCATAATAGCTTAGGGATTTTGATGTGGCAATTAGGAATACTTGGCATTTTTGTTTTTCATAGTTTCATTGCAGGTTTTTTGTGGCCAATTTTAGCAATTTTGTCAGTACTGTGAATTTTCAGACAAGTGCCATATATTTATATTTGTTAGAACCTATTATTTCTCAATACTTAGTTCTTTCCCTGTAATATGAACCAACATTTTTCTATAACACTATTAAGTTTGCTTCCAGCAATGAAAACCCAGAAAAATTAAATTGATAGATTCTGAGATTACACAGGAATCACATGCTTTCATTTCTGATTTATCTGCTCCTGCTGTTTGCTCTCAGGATGCATTTCAGTTGTTAGTTTTTTCTGGCTTTGCGTTGCAACTCATGGAAGTCTGTAGCTGAATTCAAATTTAAGTTTGTCCTCTATTTTCGTTCTCATAGCAGGATTCATTTACTACTCTTCAAGCTTATTGCTGTTTGATTCTTCTAGGGAAACAAGGTTAGGTTAATATTTTGTATTTCAAGTATACATAGTTTCAGAGCTGCTCCTTGCATATAAATCTTTGCCTCTCTTACAAAGTGCTAGTTGTGTCAGTGTTAGGTCTCATTTGAACTATATAAATCAATTTGATACCCACATTAAGTTGGTATCAGATTGTTGTCACTGTTTTTTAATTTGTGCTGTAACCTTTTGTAGCTAGTTGCTTCAGAAGTTTTTCTGTCAGCAGCTCTCTGTGTATGAAGCGTGATATGACCTGCTGCTCATGTTTTCTGCAGGTACGTTTTGTTAGTCCATTAAGGCTGTTCATAGAGCTTTTTCAGGCTCTGGTTTTTTTTTCTTAGGCAAACATGATACTCTTCCACTTTTTATCATTTGTCTCTTTCATTTATTTATTTTTTCCTTGAATGATTTTATGGAGACAGCTATACCCACTCTATTTCCCCACTCTAAACCTCCACAGGCGGAACAGACTAATCACCATTTCTCATGTGCTGAACTGCCTGAGTTTACACTGATGGGAATGAAGGGTGTGGGTGAACTTCCACTGCTCCAGCTGAGCCCCCAGTACAGAGGCTGACTTGTAGCTTAAATCTTCATAGGCACTTCTGCATTGGTCTCTGACCCTGGGTTAAGCTGGCAGTGAAATAAAGAGCGTGTGATGATGTCAAATTTTGTTTAGGCCTCAGTCTGAAAATTTCTCATGAGTAAATTATGACCAATAAGCTCTAATGAAGTTTGTACTTCTGTGTTGGTCAAACTAAGCATAGAAGTGTTCTGCTTTCTTGTGTGCAAAGGGGATTTCTGCCTCCCCCAGAACATCAGAGAGAATAATCAGTAATGGTAAGAGGAGTTAAATACCAAAACATGAACAGATCTACAGCTTGATTACTCTGTAGTATTATGTGTATTACAAGTTACCCTTAACTGAAGTTAGCAATTCACTACAGATTAGGTGCTGATTTTGAAAAAAATATTTGACCCCTCTGCTTATGCTCAGTAATAAAAGTAATCTTGGTGTCGGTTAGACATGGTTCAGAGTAAATATGACTCCATTATATACCAACAAGCATTTTAGGATATGTATCGAAAGAAAGCTTTCTAGTATGTTGAAATGGAATTTTTCATTGTGCCACCAGTTCTTTTTTGTCTCTCTAGAAATCGAGAATGTATGTGGTTCCTCACTGTTCTTGTCTGCACACCTTGGCACGCATGGATTTGGGTCCTTTAAGGTTCCCTCCCTGTTCAAGTAAAGCTGTATTTGTAGCACTGCTTACCCTGTCATGAGAGGAAGGGTTTTTTATTTCTTGTGATTCAGTTCCTCAGATTTTTGTCATCTTTGCACCTACGGGGCTCATGTTGACAAGCTGTGATTCTTGCTCACAGTACTACACTGGCTAGAAAGTTTGAGTATCAGAGCAGGAACATCATGAGACCTTTTTTCCCTTCAGTTGCCTATCTGATAGGATTAAAAATGTTTTGTTAATATTAATTTAAAATATTTCTGAAATGTTAACAATATTTTCAATATTCTTTTCAATCTTATACTGATTTTTCAGTATTTATCCACCTGTCTATTGCAGGCTGAGGTGCAAAAGTAAAGGGTATGCATCCTTGTAATTACATGTTTGATCTGTTGGAAATAATATGAAAGAGGTAAGGGAAACACTCTCACCACTTTCAGCAGTGGTCGTTTTTTGTTCTTTCAGTGGTAGCATCTTTACTGGTGTGGTTGCCAGTTCCTTTTATCATAACATATCGGGTTTGGATGATGTTTAGTCATCAACATCTGTATCTGAAATTATTTTCTGATTGAAATTCCTAGTACGTCCAGTATCTTTTTCTGTCACTTTGAGATTTGATGATCTGTACAAGAAATGCAAGATAGTGAGTTCTTCCAAAGAGCTGATATGTCTTCATGCATCTTGTTAATATGGCATATCCTGTATAATTTCAGTAATTTTTGTATTTTCATAGCATTTAGGACAAAAATAGACCATTATGGTCTGTATACTACCTCCCTGCATAGCTCAGACCATGGAATTACACCCATTCCTGTATTAAGCCAAGAGCTTCTTTTACAACCCACATTTGTTTATAGGTATAGTGGTATTGGTTTCAGTTAAGTAGAAGTTGCGGGGGGCCAACTTTAGCAACTGTAGAGGCAGAGCCAAAGTTGTGAACATCATCGTTCCTCCTCAGGTCTCGCTGCAGTAGCTGCTTCCTTGTCCTGGCAGTCACAGGTACCTTGGTCATTGCAGCGAGGAGCTGGGCTGGTGAATGTGGAGCAGGAGGTGGCACTGGCCTTGCAGAAGGCATCTGGTGCCCCCCCCCCTTCCCCAGAGAGCGAGGCTGCTCCTTTGGCTGACTTCTCCCAGGGAAGTAAGTTGATAGTAGAGCAAGCTGCAGTGACTGCTCAGTTTTATTAGCTGGTTCCTAACACATTGGGCATGGATTAAGCTTTGCTTTGCTTACTTCTCTCAATTCCCTGGAATTTTATCTCACAATTATTTTAATCATGTAATCATTATGCAGTATAGGTAATCTCAGTGTTCCTTAGTCCTTCCAGTGGTTCTGGTTAGAAAGACTTGTTACATGCATGCTTTAATCCTGCATAAACCGAGGCTGCTGTTGAAAAGATTGGTCCCACCTTTTCCCACACCTACAGCTGATGGTTTTTTTACACTTTTCTTGTGTGTTTTGTAGTCACACCAAGAAATAGATTTAACTGGAACCTAAGTTGGTGGATTTTTTTCAGCTGGATCAGCTCCCTGATTCAGCTCATTTCTGGCAGCAGCTCACACTTACTCTTGATTAGAATGACTGTATAACCGTCACCATATCTACCTTAATTAGGAGGAATTACATATATATTTTTACATACATACTTGAGCTTAAAAACATCAGAGCAGCTGTAACTGGATCACACCAAAAGTCCAATATCCTGTCTCTGACAACGGCAATTAAGAAAGAGAGTAAGAAGGCAAAAATGTATTTTGGGAATTCTCCCTACCTGTGACTGTTTGCAGCTCAGGGTGAATATGGTGTCTGTCTTCTCGGTAGCCTCAATGGCTTTCTCTTCCCTGAGTTTGTCTCTTCTCCCTACTAGAAATCCTCTTTGCTGGATAGTGTCTCTGAGTCTACCTCAGCTATTTCTGGGAGTGAAGGTCTTTGAAGATTAACAATATACAGACATACGATATTAAGTATTATCCATGGTTTTTGTATTAAAGGCATGTTTTAGTTTAATTGTCCTTTGTTGTATTTTAACAATGCTGTATTCTCTGACTTGGAGGATGGGTAATAACTTTGGGTTTCCCCAAAGTGTCTCAAAAACTTAGGAGTTTAAGCATGCATTCTCTAAAGTTTACAGGGTAAAATAACTGCAACCTATTATTGACATTTAAACTAGTATTTAATTTTCATACTGCTAGATGGATTTCTTCTGCAGCCTAATCTTGCTTTGCCTTTGGTTGTATGCTACTGAACTAAAAGAAAAACAAAATCAAAACTAGGTAGATGTTTTCACGCTTGTTATACCAGGAACAATCTAGCCATCAGATGAACCATTAATTAATTAGAAGGGTATCCCTTAATACCAAATGAATTCTTCTGCAGTCGTCACACAAGACTTCTTTTCCCTTGTGATGTAATAAGATGTAGGATGATTTTCCTGTTAATGTGAACACATGTGCCAGTAGTGCAGTGTATCAAAGCATTTGTACCTGAAAATACCCATTACACTTACCGCTGGAGAAGTCTCTTACTCTCCAGAATGTCATCATTTTTTTAAGTGTCTGGGCTGATCTGTGAACCCTTTACAAATTGTGCTAGCAAAGGAACTTGAATTGTGTTTTTTAATAAATTGATGGGGAGTCTCTTACTGGAATAATTGATTTTGTTTCTGCACTCCTCTGAGGATTTTTTTAATTCTCATGTTCAACGTATATGAGTAGTTTTGATGCTTTGTAGCATCTCAGAACCATTTGTGCCCATGATTGGCCCAGCTTAAACAGACACAGCCCCTTGGAAATTGTGAGAGATTAGCACCTACAAAAATACTGTACCACGGTAGAAAATCTACTTGGTATGAGGCCGTTGGATGGTCCACCCATCGTTTCTGAGGACTCAGGCGAGGAAATGCAGCTCTGAGCAGTGCGGATCTGCTGTGGCAAGAGTGCTCATCTTCAGTAGTTCCTATGATTTTAATCCACGTGAAAGAAGGCTTTTCAGAAAGTGCTTGCTAGGTGTTAGTAAAGTGTGAACTCCTTCGTAATTTAAAATGACCATCTTTTGAGGAAAAAGAATAAATGGCAGCTTCTCAATCTACAATTCTTACTTATCAACCTTATACTAGGTTTTTCAATGAGTGTATATTAGACTTACTGCCTGCTATTTGGAATGCAACCAGTCATCTTCAAGTCTAATGCACAGTCTTAAATTGCACATACTTTGACGTGTTAGGAACTACCTTCTCCTCAGTACCTGTCTGTGTAATTACTTCAGGCTTCACAAAATTTAACCTTAAAAAACTTTTATTCTTTTTAAAAAAACCTGCACAGATTCACTTAAAAATACCTTTCACACAGAGCATTATAGGCCTTTCACTTCTTGCCTTTCTTTCCCCGTGTTCCTATTTTCAGTGTACTCTAAGTTCTTCTCACTGTCTGTTAAAGCATATTTTCTAGCTTTTATCTTCTCTTTGGGCTGTTCTTTATACAGATAATTAACATCTTTAATTTCACTGTGCATTCCTCTTTTGTTTTAACAAGCTTCAAATTTCATTTAAGTAACTGGGTTTTTGGCAGAAGATATACTATAAGCTTTGATTTTGGTTTTTTTTTTCCTACCTCTAATGTAAACATGCTGCGCACCCATTCTAGAGTCATTTTTTTTCTGTCATATTCACTGCAAATGAAGCATGTCCAGGATCAGTTGTATGAAATGGCAAATTATTTAAATGTTCTTTATATTTGATTTGCCTTGGTTTACAGTTGACTACACTTGAACATGCACTTTGTATATAACGTCATTTGTTTTCACTTTGTGTTAGTAGCCCTACTGCCAGATTGTTACTTAATTTAAATTGTGAAGTAGCTTTTGTTGAAAAAAACTTTCGTTAATATTTAGTGGGTCTGTGCTAATTTACATGAGCTGGCAAGGTACCATCTGCAGTTAGTCCCTTGGGTTCCTCCAGTACTTAATGCTCCTAAATGTAGTAATGTTCTTGCATTGAAGGAGTATGAAATGGATTCATAGCTGTAAAGCCTCCAGGAGGTAATAAGATAACTAGCTTCATTATTTCATTCATTGCATCAGACTTTCGCTTTTACTGGCAATCTGAGCTGCTGTTTCTCTTCAATACTATAAAATGTTCGTATTTATCTTTTAGCAGACTTTAAGATGTGAAGGGCAATATATCTGCAAGTCTCTGTGATTGATTTTAAGTTGTTTACTCAGACTATGGATCTATTCTGCTGCTTGCTTGACTTTATATAAGTTCCTTATTTCTATAGACTTTCCTGTTTGGCATATTCTTCAAATTATGCTGCATGGTAGTTCTTAAAACAGATTCACCAGAGAGTTAATTTCTGTGAGATTCTCTTGAAAG
Organism: Haliaeetus albicilla; assembly: GCF_947461875.1. Classification (NCBI taxonomy): domain Eukaryota; kingdom Metazoa; phylum Chordata; class Aves; order Accipitriformes; family Accipitridae; genus Haliaeetus; species Haliaeetus albicilla. The sequence goes on along the minus strand of NC_091491.1, from coordinate 16,545,742 downwards.
CTGTTATGGGCTTTTGAAAATCTCTGTACTGACTATGTATTTGTGCTATACATCATCTGCCATTTGCAGAAGACCTTGATGTTTCACTCAGTTGTCGTAAGAATAGAAGTGTTTTCACATTAAAAAAAAATGCTTAAGAGTCTCATTTTTGTAATGTGTACTTGTATGGACCTGTTACACCAACTGACCCAGAGATGTGGTGCATCTATGTGTATATATATCTATATATATGTTCATATATGTGTGTGTATGTGTATATGCATGAATAGCTGGGTTTTGACAGCAGGGAGTGAAAGAGGGTCATGTGGGTGTTACTGGAGTAATCTTGAGGGTTTATGTAACTGAGCTAGATAATTTTTTACTTTGCTTAAAATTTAGTTCTAATACTCCTTGCCTTACTCCAATCTGGTAAAGAAGATGAGAAGCTACAGAGTTTTTTGCGCAATTTCTCATTTGCTGTGCTTTATAACCTTGTTGTCAAGGGAGCCTTTTCCTTCTGCACGTGCATTGAATTTGGTGAATCCCAAAAGCGTGGATTTCCTGCACCTGGGCAGAGTGCTGTAGCACATGTACTGTAGATCTTGTGCTTCCCAGGAATGCTGAATTTATCATGTTTTTCATGCACAGCATGCAAGTGCACATTTCCTATAGTAAATCCATGCTCTCTGCTGCATCTGAAGGTAAAAAACTTCTGGAAGCAGATGGGTACCACCAGAACGACTCATGCAGTCTAGTCCTACCATCTTTTGTAAGTGTTTTGCAGAAGTAGGCAACAAGACTCTTGTGGGGATGAATTCTTCTGGTGGATGGAGCCCACCTGTAGCTACCTCCTTTCCAAAGGGCTAACTGGTCCTTCCCTCCTCCTGTTACCACATGTGCCTTCACTGCAATATCAATTCTGTGTTTGGGACAGATGACAGAGAGGGGGCAGGGCAGGATATCTCTGGCAAGATGGTGGCCATATGTGGGTTGTTGCCCTGAGTTTGCTCTTTGCTTATGTTTGAGAAGCTCTTGAAAATGGGGTGACTGCATGGAGGCTGCTAATAGGATAAAATCATTCTGGAGGGCTTTCTGTAACCTGTACACTGTTGGTTAGAAATCTTTGTTTTTAATAGGAGTCTTTCCCTCTGTGCATGTTTATGCAAAATAATTCCTTTTCTGGCAATGATTGCTTGTTGCACCATTTGCTACACTATTGCCTGTTTGATTTCTTTTTCACTTGTATTCGACCTTTTTCCTGGTGTTTGGATTACTGCTGATTTTTCTTGGTTCAGTTGATACTTGTCTCTATTTTAGGTCTGATGTGTATAATTTTTTTTTTTTCATCCTAGTGTTTTCACTTTTTATAGCTCTTTTCTGTTACATCAAAAGTCAACAGTTTAAGTTCCAACTGTTGTAGCATATGTAGTCTGGCTTCATTATCTCCTGTTGCCTTAAACTGTAATCTCTAAAAAAATTTACCAACAAGCATGCCAAATGTGCATGAGGAGTTGAATGATGCAGATCTGTGGGTGTTATTTTGATTTTGATACACTGAAAATACCCCTCTCGTTTTTAGGGATTAGTGAATACAATTTGTGTGACTCTCTGCTGATGTTGACAGGTCAGGTGCCTGTACGTGACTTGTTACCCTAAGCTCCTCAGACAATCAGTGGAGATCTACTTAGTGTAATCATGAGCATTTTTAAGAAGAAGCCATCTCATCTCACTGTGCATACCTGCTCTAGACAGATGAATTATGCTGACAAATCCACTGACAATATATTGACTATATATATGTATGCATGTGTGCACACACATACGCACTATGTTGAATATAAAGGGAGTGACTACCTTGTGTGACTACACAGGCCGTGCACGTGAAGTTAGGTAAAATGAATCCTACCCAAACATTCAAAATTTTAGTTAAAGCTTTGTCAATCCTCTGCTAGGTCCAGACGACACAGGAGGCAGTCTTTGCCTGCTATCCCTGCTCAGAACCTTCGCTCTGATTTTGCTGCTTTCTTTATCTACTGCTGCCACTAAAGACTCTGCATTGCCTCAAGTCTGGTCCGTGAGTCTTGAGATCAGCTGCTTGTCTTTATTTTTTTGTGAATTGCATTATGATTCTGAGTTGAAAATACCAGTACTATACTAGATAGGACAGAGTGGGCCCTTAGTGCTCAAGGACATAGCATGTGCCTCACAATTCTTTTTGTATGAAGAGACAAAACGTATCAGAAGGGAGATGAGCTGCACTGATGCTATGGTTTTAAGGTAGTGCTGCAAAAATCAATTAAATAATAGTTTAAAAGAAGCAGAAACAAAATTGAAAGATATTCCTGCAGGTGTCTCCCCTCTACTCCCCCTTTTTTTTAGTCCAGATGGGTTCACTGGTGATATTTATAGTACAGTTTAGAAACAGTTGCAGTGGTACAGCTGAAGGGGCAGTATGTTGTAGCAAGAAACAGGAGTAAGACTGAATGTGGAAAGGAGTCTCTCAGGCCAGCCTTGCTTGTACAGGGAATGTTTTATGTGAAGCCAGACTGTGGGCAATGCACAGATGCTGGTGAACTAGTTATTAAGACTCAGGAAAAGCAGCTGAGATTTCTCAGGCTCAGGGAAGAATATAGTAGACTTCAGAAACCAGTAAGAGATGTGTGACAAGAGTGAGCAAAGATAAAGACATGGAAGTATTTCTGTGCAAGCCACATGGCACAGAGTAGGTTTATTCTACCTGAAAGAAGGTGACCAGACAGAAGCATGGAAAATACAAATAGGGGTTTGAAGTTTGTTTCCTCATCTTCCATAAGAGTTAGGTCACATCAAATAGATCTAGCAATTGGCAAGTTTAAAACAACACAATTATTCTTTTTTTTGCAGTGAATAATTAACCCTTGAGAAACACTACTGCAAGGTGATGTAGGTATAAAACTTTCTGGTTTAGGCAGACACATTCATGAGAGAAGAAATATGCTAGGGTCTTAAGGGTCTGGGAGAGTAACTTGGAAGTATCAGTGTATTCTTGCCCTGTTCTTACGCTTTTCCCTATATCTATAAGCCCTGTTGTGCAGGTGAACCTGTGGTCTGACCCAGCACAGCTGCTATTTTCTTCAGTGAAAAAAATAGCTGCTGGCAAGTGCATGTTGTTCTCATATCTACAGTAATACAGCTGTTCAAACAAATCTTTTAAGTTGGTAGTACACCAGCAGTCTGGTCATTAAGTTTTGTCAATATTTGGTTTAGTAAATAATTTTTACATTTGGCTACCTTTGATTTTTATAGGCCTTGGAGAATTCTGCTGATTAGTTGAAATGATTGATACTTACAGGAACAGGTCTAAATTCATTATGAAATAACAGTGAAGCATTCTAGGTAACTGGTTTTGTGCTGCTGCTTCATTTTTCCTCAACTTGTGTTAAGATTAATTAGAGGCCAAGACTTCCTTTTTCATTTCGCCTAAGTAACAGATGGACCTCTTCCTAAGATTGCTTCTCCTACTGGGCATGCATGTGTGTGTGTATTAGTAGACAAAACCTGTAAAAATTTAGTCTCCTAGCATTCAGCATTCAGTTTGCCGATTGTTGAATAACATGGTAATACTGGTAAGTCTCATCCTGTCTTGGGTTAAGAACAAGTATAGGGATCTGTGTTAAACATGGAGTGTTTTGGCTCAGTTCAGAGTTGTGTATGTCTCTAGTACATACACAACTGTTTTGCTGCTTCCCTTTTCTTATACATTTGCTAAGGTCCCACTGGTGATCAGGGGAGTTTGCACTTGGATAAGCTAGAAACTGCAGAGGGATTTTTCAAGATCCTATCCTTATATCTACTAGTTTAGCAAGAGGCCAAATTTTTTAAGAGGTTGAATTGTTTGGATTTTGTCTTTTCTGTTAATTCATTTTCATCACGGCTGCATGGGGATATTGGTGGTGGTGTGTGTGTCTATTTAGGATTTTTTTAATTAATTTTATAGAAATTCATTGTAAACCTGAACTCTCCAAGATAAAATAATCCATTTGCAAGGTGCGTTCTGATAGCATAATCAGGCTTCTCTTAATGAATGCTGCCACATGTATGGAACAGTAAAGATTTCTTTTTTTTCCTCATAAAATAAGTCAAACGTAGTAATAAAATAAGTAAAACATAGTATTTGGTTACATTAAATATACATAATTCCTTACCTTCAACGTTTATGTAACTGAGGAACTTGGAATACTGTATTTTAGTGACATGAAAGGAAGCCATACTTGTCTTCCTTAAGCATGAAGCAGGCTGAAGAAGGACCTCACACAACCCTCTTGCTTTTCTAGAAGAGTTTTTAAACTTTTACATAGTTCTTTTGTTTGCTTTGTCCTCATTGCTTCATTTTACCTACATCTGGAGTTTTAAAAGTTGTGGATCTGCGCAGCTCTGATAGGTTTCTGTAGGCAGAACTGTAGGGTAAAGTATCTGTATGGGAAGCAGCTATAGGCTTTGCCACATTTCCTTTCAGCTGATGTATATCTGCCATTAACTCTTTCTGATGCTGTGATTGCACTTTCATTTTGATTGGCAAAATTCATTTAGTGCCCTTTCTTATCAAGCTACTGAGGCACATTTTCTGTCCCTGGAGATTAATGTATGACCAATGACAAACGTTTTTGACACCTGTATGCTTTCTGTCCTCCTCCCTGATATTATTCATAATAATGACTGTGTGCTATGCCTGTGTATCAGTGATTACAAAAATATCTCCTGGCTACTTATAGTTCTGAGTGCAGTTTGAAACTGTGACTCGGCTTCATATACTGTGATTCAGGTGGCTTATTGACTCCCAAACACTGTAAGACCAACTTCTGTGTATTATTTTTATTTACCAAGTACTCCTCATTGCATTCTGTCTTCCTGAACTATGTACAGTGTTTCTGAATGACTGATACACTACTTTGGCCTTTATAAATTCTGAGATGTTCACTATGCAATATAAATCGTTTTTATCCCAAAGTGTTTCTACTCATCAGTTTTCTGGGAATATATGTTGGTCATTCTGAATGGAATCACAGTGTTTGTTTTTTCAACACAATTTCAAAACTGGATAAATACTGTAAGTAGAGTTTTGAGGAATTACAGTAATTTCAATTTGAATTTGTGTTTATACATTTATAATACCAGGAAACGATCCATAGAGTTCTGTTCTCCAACAATATTTGTTCTGTCTCCACCCTGAGAGAAGGTGTATAGATTTCTGAATTTGTACACATGTATAATTATGCAAAATAAATGCTCAGTTATAAAATTATATTCTGAAAAGAATAAGTCATTTGCCTTTAATAAAACACTTTTTAAGAGTCTCTGATAAGTATTCTTTTTTTCTTGACAGTCTGTGGTGGACGACTGGATTGAATCATATAAACAAGACAGGGACATAGCACTTCTGGATTTAATCAACTTCTTTATCCAGTGTTCAGGATGTCGAGGTACAGAACGTTGGAAACAAGTTGTATAGAATAAATCTGACAGTCATACAAACGTGTATTAGTGCAACTGCTGGTAAAGATGTGGGAGACACATGGATTGGTACTCCTCATATGTATGGTTTATATAGAAATATTGTCTACATTCAAGAATAATTTTATTTAAAGCTTGTTTGTCGAGGGCCTACGCTTTCTTTTTCTCACTTTCCTGTCATCATCCTAAAGTGCACAAATCCTCACAGAGGCACTCTATTCATCAGCAAAAGGACACAAAAGATCTGTTAATCAAGGTAGGCGTATCTTTACTTCCCCTTTCTGTTCCTTCCCCTTTTTATTACAAGAATTAGTAGGTGTAGCTATACCCTAACTTTGCTATTTTTTCTTTCTTTCTAGGAAAATGATGGGTTTTTAATCTGAAGAGGAAGGGATCAGGCTTCAGTTGACTTTGATTAGCAAGAAAGATTTCTTCTGGATGAAGCACCAATCTTATTTCTTCCTCTGTAACACTTTATCAAGTCAGCATCAAGTGGCCTGCCTTTTATATCCTGTTTAAGCAGTCTCCATTACCAGGCATGTGGCAGTCAGTCTTTCTAGCATTCTGTTGCCACACTGTACCTTCTAATGAATTTTTCATGTGTTGTCATCTTTCAGTTAACTCAGCCTTGAAAAGAGAGAATGATAGAGCTCTGCTTTCTCAGTAGCACCCAGAACCAAGCAATTTACTGTTTCCTGATGCTTCCTATAATTTGCTTTGAGTAGAGTTGAAAATAACCCACAATTCAGAAATTCTTCATTTTGTAACTGATATGGGAATATACCTTTAGACATCAGATGATCTGGGTAGAAGTCCCTTTTCTTCCTTCTTAAGTGTAAGGTGAAGTCCCAAGTACAGCACCAGAGAAATGTGAGCTGTCAGCAGCTTCAGCAACCCTTTTTCATAGCTTAAGGAAATAAACTTATTTTGTGGATGACATGAAAGACTGAAGCTCTGGAAGCATTCTGTGAAAGGGCTGAAGCTTATTAGGGTTTAGATCACTGGCCTGTGTCAATGTCTGTACTGTTCACACAGATTCCCTAAAATATTTTTCAGATTTATTTGGCAGCTTATGTGAAAGTAGTTGTGTTCTGTTTGCTTTTTTTTTAACACTCTTCTAAAGGTGTATGTGAAAAAAACCAACCCACAAGCTTCTTTCTAAGAATTGGGCTGCATTAAACCAAAGGGATCCTTGGCCATATGTTTTTATTCTTGTTGATGCAAGCTTTTGGTGGAGGCATGTCATAAATATCTTCATTCCCCTGCTGCTCTCTAATTTCTACTTCCTTTCATTCTCCTTGTTAGAGAAAGTAGCAGTCTTATAATTTCAGAAGATTTGTATTTTTTAAACCTCTTGTTACTGACTGATGCAGGCTGAATGCCCGCTGTCAGCCATATGCTGCTGAAGCAATTGCTTCCCAGAAAAGCTTTCTGTTATTGGCTGTGAAGCAGCAGCGCTTCAAGTGGCTGATGTGATTTACTTTTTTTTTTTTTAATTATTTTAAAAGGTGAGTTTCTATCCATTTTCAGTACTCTGCTTTGTACCCTCAGGGATGTCTCGTGCTTTAGTAGCCTTCTGGTCCTGAACAGCAATGATAGGAGGAAGGAAGCACAAATGACTTATCCCCTGAGTTTATAGTGTGGGGGGATTTATTTCTGTGGTGGAATTTTTGCAGTGAGTACAGTAACAGCTGTAAAACAGGGTTAAAATCCTGGCAGACAGTTCTGTTCTTTCCAATTTCCAGTAACATGCCTGTTTTCTAGAATCATTAAAAACTTGAGAGTGGATTTTATTGATAGTCCACTTAGGGTAAAATGCATACTAAACTGTCCTTAATGGAAATGGGGTATGGAAATCTGGGGATGTTTTGTATTTTGTGAGTAAGACCAAGTTTCTTTTTCATGGGAAGATTATATGCTCTATTAGGACATTTTTATTTCCCTTTAAAGATTTTGTTGACATTCTTGTTTGTTTCCATTTCTGATAAATAACAGCTCCTCATGAATGTCAATGGCTGCTTTATCTTCCTCAATGTTCCTTAATTTTCTTCTTTTCAGTTTGCTCCACTAACACTGTCTCGGATTCTCTGGCCTTCTTTCCCAATGTTGGATCTAAATGCTTACTGATAATATATCTAACTTTGTGATCATTAACTTGGAAGGGAGGAGGACAACTAGCTTGGGAGGAGGTTCCTCAGGAAGCTTTGAAAGTGGTGCTAGGTTTATAAATCTACCATTTTAACAGTGCTTAGAATTATTTGATATCTAACTATATGTAAAATACACTTAGCTTAACTTTTCTTTCAAAAGTTTTAAGCAGGTGAAGAGTGTGTACCTATTTTCTGACTTAAATTGGAAATAATTTAGGCACCAAACTGTTTTATTTAGCAACAGTATTGACCCTGACAAAAATATCTTTCTGTTTAGAGAAACATTGATTTTTATATATTTATCCCATTCTCTTGGGCAGTGCATACGCTTGAATGAACCTCTTGGCATCCTCCAGCTTTGCTTAGAGATGTTCCTGAAATGAGAAGTGGTCTCTTGTAAATATGAATAAGCAGGCATGTTATCTAAATTATTGATATTAAAAAATTGTAAAATTAACAAATTTTTCAGGTGAACTTTAAAGATCTGTGCAACTTAAAATTGAATAAATATAAACCAAATATTCAAGCACGTCTGTCCTTTGTCAACTCTTCTGGGTATCTATTTAATCAGTTACTTTCTATAGAATGTGTTCTGGTTCATACGGTAATGTCCCTTAAAACATGAGAGATTTGGTTTTAGCATGACTTCAGTAATCTTTCTGGGTTTTTAAAGGATCATTTGGTATAAATTAGAAGTTTGTCCTATTGAACTACCAAAAGCATCTCAATTCAACAACTAGATTTGCACGAGAGTTAAAAATCACTATTCATGCCATCTTTCCACTAGTTTGCCTGTTCAATCTGCACATTTGTTGCCTCTGCTGATTTTGTTTACAAAGAAGTGAAAATAGTTTCTTAAAGAATTTTTCCTTTATCTTGCTGTTTTTTTCTTCAAGAATACCAACAAAAATCCCTATCTTTCACAGTTTGCCTGTGTAGTCTTCTCCATGATAGTACATTGTATTTCTGTGACAGAAAAGTGGTTAACAAGGACTGATAAATTCACCTATTCACTTTTAGTTTCCTACTTTTAAAAAATGCATTGCTTCTTCTAGAGGAAGGATCTTGTATCAGATAGTACCTTAGAAAGATGAAAAAGTTAGTTTTCAAATACTTTTTCTTCCTGGAAAAACAGCAAATAAATGCTGTTTCCAGTCCTTGGAAAAAAAATAGGTTGGTTTGTTGGTAGTAGGTATTTATTTTCCACAGTATTCACAATCTGTAAAGCAGGTGGTGTTGTATTTGCCTTCTTACTTCTCTGTCAGGAACTTAATTTAGGGTCTTGCATTTTTAGATAACAGGGAACTTTTTGAATTTAGGTTGTCATAATGATAAACCGATTTTTGAAATAACTTTCACTTGGCTGGGGGTAGTAGCGTATCCATACTACTGAGATTCACATTTCAAATGTTGTAGTTTGGTCTGTAGCATTGTGGATACAGGCATCCTCCTCCTCTCTTGCAGAAGAGTTGCAGATCAGTGTTGAGAGTTTTCTGGGGTTTTTTGAGAGCTCTTTTCCATTGCTTTCTTCTTTGTAGGAACATATTTTTGCTTTTTTCCTTTTTTTCTTTTCTTTTTTTTGAACACTTATGTAAAGCACAGCATAGTATTCTGAGATCTTTGAGCTAGTTGCAAGCAAGCTGAAATGTCTAATCAGCAATATGTGTGCCCAGGTCCCAGAAGGATTATAACTGTGTCAGTGTGATGCTGCATCTGGGCTAATTAGCTCTGCCTCTCAGACTGAGTAATTAGCTCAGGTATCATGCTCTGTTGCTATGACAACCAGGCTGTTTCCATTTCTGGAGCTCCATGGATTTAGAGCTGACTTGGGTATCTGCATTGCTGTCTGCTTTTGCCTTCTGTTATTGATATAAAACAAACAGAAAACCCCACAAGCACTCTGACCTTTCTACATTTTAAAGGCGCAGAGCCATGCTTGTGGAATTAATTTTTTTTTTTTTTCCCTAACCAGATGCAATTAGTGGTTGAAACAGCCTCTTAAGCTGTGAAGGACAAACCAACCCATCAAGTCCATGTAAGACAAAAAGCTTTCTTTTGCAGGGGAGAAAGGTCTCTCACATAGTTGGGAACTACTTGACGGCTTTCAAGTATATAGTGAAATTATTCCCATTCCTTTTCTCCCATCCCTCTCCTTCCCTCTCATTTATTTTCTGATAGGTAAGCCACAAGCCTGTAAATTATTAAGCAGATTTTCAGAAGTGGTTTGAGCACTGCTTCCCCTGCTAGCCTTACATCTCTCTGTCAGACAGCTCTGAGACACCAGTTACTGATGGAACAAAACTGGTGAAACTCCCTTACTGTTAAATTCTTAGCAGTGTTGTAGCCTTCTCTGGCTTGCAAGGGGCTCTCCATTTAAGTATTTTTGTGATATGGCACACTGAAGTTGTTGTTAGGAGTAGCTGGTGAAGGAAGCAGGTGAATTTCTTTTATATGGTGTTTCTTGTATCTTATTATTCCCCTCAAAAATCTTCTCTTTAGGTTCTTGTGTGGAATCAAATGTTAATGAACAAATGTTCAAACTGCCACCTGTCAACTTTGACTGCTGGTGTCTAGGGTTGGGTTTTTTCAATTGTGAGTAAGCAGGAATCTGTGTATGAACTTTATGCCCAATGCTTAAAGCAGGACATCTTTGTGGAATTTTTCCTTGTGAATCAGGCACTTGGGGATCCACACTCTCTTCCAGCTTGAGCCTTGAATCTCTAGTTGTTCCTTACATATTGTAGTAATGAATTAGCTTGTTTGAATGCAGGATGCATGCTCATTTTGATTTTTATTAATGTTCTATGCCCTTAATTAAGGGCAAGCTAATAGATTTCTGTTTTGCTGAAGGAGATTGAAGGCTAAAACCAGGAAAAAGCACTGTAAAGTGGCCATTGGATGGTCTGGCAACAGAAATGAACAAGCAACTGCTTGCTTTGCTGTTGGACAGGATTTCAGAAAGCAAATTAGCCAGGAAATAGTGTTATTTACTCTTATTAATAATATTTTAATAGGGGATATAACATTGTAAGTAGACTAATGGTTTAAAAAGAAATTAGTCTTTTGTCATTTATTTCTATGCAGTTTTGTTTTGTGATCCATGGAATAATATTGCTCTATACAGATGGATGTTATTGAGCATGGAAAGAAGACTGCTTGATAAATATAATTTCCTGCAAATGGTTGTTTCATACGGAACTGCAGATTTTTCGTGAGGAATGTTGCTGACTTTGGCATGTGTTAAAAGGCTTTATATCTTCAGTCATTCATTTATTAATAAGAAGTTGATATCATAAATGTTTAGTATTTTGAACAAATTAGAAAATAATGCTATTCATTGCATTGGGGCCTGTATTTTTATTAAGGATATAAAGTATGGTTTTGCACAGTTTCTTCAACGAAATCTCTTTAGTGTGCGAGTATAAGGAAGAAGTTGCAAAGTAAAGGATGAATACACATAAAAAAAAATTTATACTTACTCATACATGATTTAAGTCATAGTAATGTCAAGCATTTATGAAATATTTTGTATGCATAGTATACAGAAATAAATACACCTCTAATAACTATATGATGCAGTTAAAAACATGCTGTTAACCACATTCAAAAATAGTAAGGTAAGACTGAAAGATGAAAATGACTTAATTTTAATTTCATGTGTGGTGTAGATAAACCAGATCTGAACTTTCTACTTCTTGTTTCTGAGTCTTGAGGTCATTTTTACAGTGTGTTTATCTTGAAGTGAAAGCCTATAAAATTCAAACTGAAAATAAGATGCAAATTATTAACTGGCTTGGGTGGAAGATAAATCAGATTACCAGACATGCATTATATGTTTCATCAGTTCCGTTCTTTAAATGAAGATAGGTAAGGTTAAAAGGTTCATATCAAACACTTGACAATTAATATGGTTACATCGAAATAAATTTTTTGTGAAATACAAATGGTTGATATTTGTTGACATTCTTGAAGCTAAAGCTTTATTTTCATTTTATGTACTCTTTTTAAACCAAAAAGGTTTTCACTGTTTCTTCCTGTTTGCTGCTGAATGGTATCTGTACTTTTCATCTCATGTGCTCGTTCTTCATTACTATTTTTTTTTCTATTCTTTAGCTCTTCGAAGTTTATTTGGCTATGGGAAAAATAGGTACAAAGTTTTTTTTTTTTTGGTTCTTTTAAGCTTTGCATCTCCCTAAGCCTTCTGGAGATGGGAAGCCTTGAAAAAAAAAAAAATCAGATCTGAAAGTGTAAAAAAGATTTGTAGTAGTACATCACATTTTGTAGACACTTGTAAACTAATGGCATCTTTTTCCCAAAAGGTGCATCCTACTACTTCCAAAAACTAGTGGGAAAAAAAATTCAGGAACTTGCTGACCTTTCAGTACAGGAGACATGAATGAAGGGCATACTGATCTGTGGTTTCAAAATCTGAATGAAATATCTGTGGTGTTGAGGTCTGACTTCAGTCCAAGATTTCACCCTATGAATTGGTAACAGGAGCGACAGTAATTTAAACCAAACATATTTGTCTTTATTACTTACTGCCTGAATATATTGAACTATTCATGTTTCATGTACAACAGCAGATCAAAAATAAACTGGCTTAAAATCAGCTATTAACTAATTTATTAATATGAATTAATATAAACTTTCAAATAATTAATTGACAGAACTTGCGATACTAGAATATTTTAGAGCAAATGTATGATGTAAGGAAAGACAAATTACCTTTGAAATGATAGTCTAAGAGCAAGTTCTGCACTGCCAGTTCTGTATAATATGTTCAGATCTCAGCTGAAAATCAAAGCACTCCTTGTAAGCATGGAACAAAGTCTACGTTCTACTCCTGTGTACTACTTAGTAAATTCATAGCTTGTAAAATTATTTTTGGCACTGCTCATTGGAGATAAATTGTGTAAGGCTTTCAAGTATTACTGCTTGTTTTCCACTATATTCATTTAATGACATACATATCGATCTGGAAAATGGTAATACTCCTGTGAATACAAAGTTACTATTTGAGAAGTATGCTTTAATGCTACAACTTTTTAAAAGACTAGCAATAAATACCTCTTGATGTTAGTAATTCAGAATAGTTGCTGTCTACTAGACACAGATCTGTGTCGTTTCCTCTTTATGCTTAGTTTGTTTTCTGTATAATACAAATTTGTTAAAGGAGGGACATCTCTGTACTAAGCAAATAAGAAAAAGCATTAGTTTGATTTTTTTTGACAGTATTGTTCTAAGACTTGTGAGCAAATTATGCTGGTACATGAGTTTGTCTCTACCTATGCGTTAGATGCATTGCTGGATTTTTCTTAGATGACATAGATCGTACTTTCTGTGAAGACAGGAACTAATTATGAAAAGCAATCAAATACCACTAGATCTTAGCACTTTCTTACTGGATTAGAAATAGGAAGGATCCTCAAGTCTCAAGTGTTTCCAAAGATGTGAATTCTGCTGAAGGTTGAGTCTAGACCAAGGGTAGGAATTAAATTCCAAAAATGGCATTTCTCTCGGCCTACACTGTAATCACAATTCTCTCCCTTTTGCATTAAGGAAGCCATCGATTTATTAAGTGCAATGCTAGTACACACTGCGGTAATTACTTTTGAAGAGAAAAAAACAGGGATGATTAAAAAGGTCTACATCCTAATGAAAAAGCCTTATTCTCTGGCAGAAAGAAAGTGGTTAAAACAAATCCAATATTCTCTTAATCTGCAAACATTCAACAGTAGCTGGATATAGAAGAAAAAGAGCAGCTTGGGTTTCAAAGAAGATACATCTAAATTTGGAAATAGAAGAAGTGGGCTCTTAAACAGCTACAATCCTGCTCACATTCCACTACCACTTACTTCGTTCCCTATTTATATTAATCTGATCATATTGCCTCGGGCATCTGTAACCTAAACCATGACCAGCTGAGCCTTACAATTTTTCACCTCCTTTTAACTGGAAGTTATGGCATTTTCTGGCACTGCTAGGGTGAAACCTATCACAGGGAAGACGGGTGCAAATGGCCTTTATCTCCACACTGTCATCTTTTCCTTATTTGCAACGAGCAAGAAGCATGGTGGAATGTTTTTGGGTACCTAGAAGGGTGGTAAAGGGAGTCATACAAAACTATTATTGGACCTTGCAGGAACAGTGAGGAGCTCCCTTGCCAGCAGTCTCTGTACCCTTGTTTAAACAGGGAGCTGATAACCCCCAGCAAAGCTGAACCCAGTTATTGGATAACTGTCATCAACTGAGAAGTGAGTAGTGGAGAGTTTCGCGCTTCTTTCAGTTAGCACCATTAGCTTACATTTCAGCTTAGAACAACTGGTACTTTTGCTCTCCACCTGTAGCATTGGATCCTGATTTTTCAGTTCACAACTGCCTGATTTCGTAAAGGGATGAACGCAGGAGTTATGAGTTTAAAACACCTTTGGCTGATTAGAAAGCCTTTTCTCTCAGCAGTAGTCTGTGGAGTTTAATAGGCACCATCTGTTGTGGAAGTAGGCTTCTACAAAGTCATAACATCATCTTTTGAAATACCTGTAATGTAGTTTGTCAGATTTACCACAATCTCTACTGTTTATTTGTTTATTTCATTGTTATTGAAATAAGTGTTCTGGATAACGTATAAGTTGTTGTGACTTAGGAAACTGTGATAATGGGAAAAGAGCCTAGAAATATTTTTAGCAACTTTTGGGAATGAAAACTTTTTGTAGATAATCTTTAACTACATAGATACAGCCAATAATGTTGTTAGTTGAAATAACCTTTTTTTTTTTTTTTTTAGACTCTAGAAATTATGAGATCCCCAGTTTTTCAAGGATTAAACCACTAAAACAAGTTTTACTTCAGATCTAATTTACGTTAAGAATACATTTCCTTTTGACCTTGCTTATTCCCAGCACAGACTTCTGGATCAAGGTATATTTAGCCAACTATATGAATTGAACCACGAAGTAATACAGGTAGCTCTGTGATAAGAGGTAGTGGTGAGAAATTTATAAGACATAAACAAAAAATGACAGTGATTTCAAGAGAATTGTTGGCATTATGAATTGATTGTTCTTGAAATTTAGTAAAACCGAATAGCAAGAAGTTCTTTAAAACTGTTGGAAATAAGATACCTACCTAAAAATTAATTATCTGCTTGGATTATTAATGTATAGAAAGAGAAGTTAATGAATACTGGAAGTTTCAGAAAGACTAAATGATTTATTTTCTATCATTTCTTACCACAGATAATGATGGATAGGGATCTCAAGCAAAAGGATACTAAATACATAAATGATCACAGGAGATGTGGTGTATGAGAAATGGAGGTCCATACTTGAACACAAGGCCATTAAGAGTTTGCACAGATTTACTTGAAATGCAGCAAATTCTCTCTCAAGCATTTTTAAGGGAAGTTGTGAATGTCTTTGTAACTTACATGCTGCAGCTCAATCAAATTACAGTTTTATTTTAAAGATTGAATTGAGCTTCTGTTTACACAACTATGCAGGGCTGTAAATGGGTTAACTACAGAGCCCCTCTTACCAAAAGTTTCTCTGTCACCCAGATGCAGAACCAGATACAGAACCAGTCCTTCTA
The DNA here is from genome assembly GCF_947461875.1 of Haliaeetus albicilla. Lineage (NCBI taxonomy): Eukaryota > Metazoa > Chordata > Aves > Accipitriformes > Accipitridae > Haliaeetus > Haliaeetus albicilla. The sequence goes on along the minus strand of NC_091491.1, from coordinate 16,530,533 downwards.
CCCGCCAACCCCTCCCAACCCCCCCAACAACAAAAAAAGCTAATATACTGATGTCCTAAAAATTGTTTTGGAAGTATTATCACAAATCTCCAAAAGGAGATCCTGAAATAAGCTAATGAATTGAGAATCGAAACCTGGTCAGGTCACACTCCTAGACTTAGAAACAATTTAGGAATAAAATCGTTGAAGTACCGGCAAGAGTACGCAACCTTTATTAAAGACAATTTTTCTTCCAGAGAGAACAGTTCTACAGAGGTTTAATTTGCCTCTGGGAGCAGAGGTGGGAATAATACTTTAGAGTCCAGGAAGGTGGATAACAGTAAAATTAATTAATTAAATAAGATATCTACAAGAAAATGGAAGATACTGCATTCTCTCTAAAAGAAAGCCATATTGTTGCAGTGTACTGGCATCTCTTAAACATAAGAACAAAGTAATGTGGTAAAGCAGTTCTGCATAAAAGCTGTTGAGAAAATGATATATGGCCAACTGTTCAAAGGAAGGACTAAATTTTCATTTTGGGAGACCACAGCTGATTAATAAGTACATCGTGTGGTTTATATAGAGAAATGGAATATCATGCAAGTGACTTTAATTATGTGATTGTATAATAAGGACATTTCAGAGGGACCTAGCAGTGCTGCTAAGTAGCATTATATTTATTAAATTGAGAACTATAACAGGAGATTATATATATATTTGATGGAAATAAATACCTTTTTTCCCAAATAGTTTAGCAGAAAATAGTTTTGTGGATTAGGTGGTTGTAATGGAATTTCAATTTGTGGTGACATAAATGCATGGCAATTTTCTACTCAGTTGTTGTTCAAACCATTTTTGCCCCCTGTTTTGATATTCATCTTATATTCTTCAAGTCAGTTTAATTAGCCATTCAAAGTGACTTTTTTTTTCATTGATGAAGATGAGGCAGATGCATTTCAAGAAAAGAGCATCTTTTAAGATTAACAAAATATTGGTGTTACTCCTGTGTTCTCACCAGTGGACAGCTAGTTTTTTCCTTAAGGTGGAGAAGACTAAAAAATGCAAAATTTAACACACCAGGTGAGGTCAGGTATATTTCCATGGATCCCCATAAGAACATGAGTAATTTCTTCTAGTTAGAGCTGGATTTATCGAGTCCTCTTTTTCTTTCCAAAGTTATGAAGTGAAAGAAATAGAGAATCTTGACAGCTAAAGCATATGTGTGTCCCATTGAATTCATACTGTACTAAGTGGCTGTGTGTATGACAGTGTATTTGTAGGGAGCTCCTTTGGTGCCAAGGATATTGCTCACACAACTTTCGTTTTGTGAAGCTGAGTCCTCAAAGTATTCCCTTCAGACTTTTTTGATAACCGAAAGAGGCATTGAATGCCATGCCATCCTAACTGCAACTGTAAATCAGCCTCTCTGATCCTGTGACCTGTGTCAGTTTGGGATTCTGAAACTGTAGGTGAATGGAAATGACAACAGTTGGTGGGCCAGTCAAGTTGCTTAGTGACCTTTCTACTCTTAACCCCAAGTCTTGGTTTTACTTACAGTTTAGAGCCAGCTGAAGATTCTCAGTTCTTGTGAAGCAAGCATCAGTGGGGAATATAGTGGATAACATTAAAATTCTTTTAGAGCCTTTGAAGACAAGTTACTTCTGATCTGCAGTGAGGTGGTTATTCTAAAACTATGGCCTAACAAAACAAAAATCTTCACTGGTTTTTGCAGTTCAAAGTAGAGAATCACATACACTAATGTATTTGCTTTTAAAGAAAGCAGAAAAGTAAAATTCAACTATTATGCCTGACTAGAAATCATATCATCCTAGTATGCACCATTGTTACAATATCAGCAAACCACATTCTTTTCAGGTTCAGAGGAAAGAGATACGTTTGTTTTCATATCTTGCTTTATTATATGGCGAGTTGAGTAAGTGACCAGTGACAGAGTAGCTTTTTGCTCTGAATTGTGAGAAGATCGAGTTTATGGATCGGCAGCACTTTGATGTGTAATTTTCCAAGCAGCTGTTGAACAGTCTTTTTCAACCAATCACCACTGAATTTGCTTCCAGAAGATGTAATCCTTTCCATTAATATACAGAAGAAAATACATGCCAGTCAATTCCTGGTGCCACTTGTGGGTATTTTAGGAACAGATTGGAATTTTAAGTCCTGATTAACAAAGGAATCATAAGAGATTCAAATGATCTTGAATTCTTTATCTGAATTACAAAGGCTTAATCTTAATGATAATGATGCAGATAACCTGGCTGAGTTAGTTTGCTTTTTGTTCTCAAGATCTGTTATTAATGTAATTTTTTTTTTTTTTTTCCTGGAGACTCCAGTCTTCTGGGGCTAGCTTCAAGATAGGGAAGGCTTGTGGTTGATGCAGAAATTTGATTTACTGGTGTTGTACTGGTACAGCTTATTCTCCCTTATATCATATGATGTCTCACTATTCAATATATTTTTTGACAATTTATAACTAAATCCATGGCTTAGAGTTTAATTTATGATGTGTACATTTGGAGTTACTTATGTCAAACAGAGACTTTTTGTTTTTTCTTTTTTGTGGTGGGAGAGTACACTTGAGCTCTAAAGATATTTAAACAGTCTGTATGTCCTGTCTGTCTGGTCCACTTGTAGCTGCTTACAGAAGAATGTTGCAAACAGCAAAGGTGCCTGTCCAGGCCCATTATAAGCACTTGCAAACCATTTTTGTCTAATAGCAGTGAAGGATGTTCTCACTCTCAGATTTGTTTGATACCTGATTTTCAACCTTTTTTTTTTTTTTTTTTCTGGTTTCCATGGTAGCCTGTAACAGTAGATTTATACTTCAGTTATGTGCTGTGTGGAAAAATCACTTTATTTAGCTCTCTGGTAGTTCGTGGGCTACTTACTTGGGATTTTTTTTGAGACATAACAAATTGTTCCATATACATCTTCTCTGTTCCACATGGAATTTTGTAGAGACTTCTCATGACCTGCTTTTTGCCACTCTTTCATTTCATTCCAGTTATTTCTTTGTATTAAAAATGCATCAATGAAGATCAAAGAGTGAAACTACATTCATATGGTATTTATGACTTAATCATAGGTCCCATGGTTCTTACCTGCTAACTCAGCTATTACAACTAACTTCTACCCTAAGTTTCTGAGATATCTGCATTCAAATGAGGCCTTGATGTAAACAGTTTGCTGGTAAGGGGCAGTGGCTGGGTTCAGCAGTTCACAAGGTGTTATCAGAGTAGAGTCATAGCTGTTGGATATAAGCAGTTTGGTCTTGAGAAAGACATGGTGGCCTATAACAATTGTCAGTTAGTTTAACTCGGTATATTACTTTATTGCTCTGGTTGTCTGATACTTTGGCCAGTGATTACTTTGTACTGCTACTTTGCATATTATGTATGTAATGCCATAATTATTTCTTTTACCTCCTTAATTGGGATATAAAATTAAAGTTGGGTTTAGTTTTGACAGTGGTTTTGTGCATGAATGACAGCTTAGTGCACTTAACTCAGTGATTACAGAGGTGTTTAATACATTTTAGGGTGAAAAAGTAATCACAGGTTGGGGAAGGTAAGAAGAATTTTAACATACTCTAAGTTAATTGATTTCAACTGTGTACTAGAGTAATATTAGTATAGTACACTATAATATAATGCATATTAGTATAGTACACTGTTTCGATTATAAAGTGTATTTATTGTACCATACAGTATTAGTAGTTGAGCTTACTTGCATTGGCTTTGCTCCAATTATGGTAGGTTATAAAATCAAGACCAATACTATGGACCAGGTTTAATACTGAGCTGTGAAGATCTAAGACAAGTTAGAGATAAACTGCAGGGCTTAGATTTAGATTTAACATGCACAGATGAATATCCCCTAGCTTTCTTTCAGGGAAATACACACAGAAGTGATCTAAGTGGCTAATGTTTCCTAGTGCTCTGAAGGAAGACTAGGCAACAAGCTGCTCTTGGGAAAGGCGAGCATCTGCACTCCTCACCCCCTGGTAGTGTTCCTCTCTGCCTGTGTTGAGCAAAGCTTGCAGTTCATTCTGATTAGAAACAGTGAGGGACATTGCACTATTTTGACAAATGCATTTAACCTGTAGGTATTTTGAGACTTCGATCTCATGGAAACAATGTGAGGTGGTAGGCATTTTGAAAATGGGCAATCCTCAGTGCATTTCTTTTTAGTTCTTATCAGCCTGTAATAACAGCAAAAAAGTACTAAATATCCTAGAAAAAAATTAATTACATGAATGAGATCTCATTAATAGGGAAAATTTAAGGAGAAGAGGAAACTGAAACTTCTGTAACAGTTGAATGAAGGATGAAGAGGTAAACTTGTGCCTTTAAATGCAGGAAAGTATAAGGCAAAAGGAAGAAATTACGAATTCTGAAAATTACAAGAAAGGAATGTGTTCTGTGGGGGCACATCTACATAGATGAGCTTAGGAAACAGAAGAGAGAGGCAGACAGGTGTACATCCCAGTGGTTTAGCTTTGCTTCAACAGCCAAAATAGCAGTATACTCATTTCATCTGATGAGTATGTTGTGGGACTGCTTTAAGGTGGTGCAGAATGATAGAGCCAGAATATACTGCTGAACAGGGCATAAATTAAAAATGTAATGCAATTTTTTAATATTCTCATCAAGCAGTTGATCCATAGTATAACAGTCTTTAGTGTTTTTATCGTGGGCTTCAAGGAAAATTTCGTGTGCGAAGGACAACAAAGCAATTGCTAGACAGTCTATTTTGACATGGAGTTATGGCTGAGAATGCAGGTATGCCAAAAAAATGGGTACTGTACAGAAGATTCAGCATTATGGTTAAACTTAAAAATGTCAGCATATTATAGTAAAGACATCCTGATAGTAAGACTTCCAGACTTCTTAAACTGATGGGGGGGAGAGGGAACACTGAGAAACCTTAAAAGGAAAGATTGCCTAAAGTGCTGAAAGCTGGGGAAAAAAAAATAAGGAAGAAACCCCCCCCCAACATTCTGAGCAATTTGTTACAAAATACTGAGAAAACGAAATGTTCTTTAAAAAACAAAACAAAACAAAAAAAAAACCCAAAAAAATTAGCTGTAGGTTATGTTAAAATATTTTATTTTACCCAAGTATTGCTTTGTATTTTTCCACTTTAAGGATTTTTCCACAAGCTGTAAGACATAACCAGAGGAGTAGTAAGGTGGCTGCTTTATTCTTCAGCTGCATAAGTGGTGTTTTGCATTTGGAGATCTACAAAGAATACTATTAGTGGCATGAGAATACTTGATGTATTTACAGGGCCATTTTTAATTTGAGCAAAACACTTCGTTTCAACTAATTCTGATGTTAGAATTTGTAAGGTAGAGGATCCAAAACAATCAGAGAGGAGATTGTAAATAAGGATTTAAGCCATTTTCCAGATTAACCCTGCCTTACTTGCAATGTTCCTCTGTGTTTTTCTTCTTTCCTTTTTCCTTAGTGGTACTTGATTAATTTTTCCCCTTGAGGCCACTATCTTTGTGTTAAATAATGTACTCAAACTCTTCATTCCCTCTTGTATTTCATCTGCTATTTATTACTATTTTTTTTTCAGCACTCTTCTCAGTACTTGCTGCTTTATCACTTACGTAAAGTTTTGTCTTTCTGGTTTACATAGGTATATCTTTTTTTACATTTTGTTCTCAAATACTTCTTAGTGAATCCTAGGCATCCACTGCTGAGAAACAAGTTATATGTTGAGCTTTCTCAGTTTTCTGCTCCTTTTTCCACATTCCCACTTATATTTGTCTTGTCAACACTTCTTATGATCTGTGTGTGTTCCAGCAGTTTGTTTTCTCAGTTCTGAGGTGACAGTTCCCTCTTGTATTATATTTTTTACAAGCATATCCAGACTTCTAGCCAGATTTTTGGCTCTAGTACATGCTCTCTTGTTCTCTTACCCATGCCAAAACATGTTGAGCAACTATTCATTGTGTTGTTCTAATTTCACTTTTAATATGATGCTTCCTCTTATTCTTCCATAGTAGCCAAGTTTCAATTAAAAAAAATAAAAGTTTTCCTCAAGGGCTTTTTTCTATAAGATTTAATCTAGTTTTTCTTTGTAAACCCCTTGCAAATAAAGTAAAGATCCTGTCTCTGCTCTGTAAATGGCTAATCCAGGCACAGAGTCATTGATACAAAAAGCTTTTGAGACAGCAGGTACAGTATCTGTGCCACTCCTTGTGGGGAGGTTTTTTCAGATAACATGTTGCATGTTTTAAACCATAGCTGTTATTGATTTCCTACTCCTTCTCTTCAAATTGCTTAATGACTAGGCTCGGAGTACCTAGAAGATTTCTTAAAGAAAAGTTTATGGAATGGAAACTTGAAGTTCTTAATTTTGTATAATATCTATATATTTGCAATAAGGAAAAAGCAGGACTCTAGCCTAAGCCCTTTTCTTTACCCTCTCCCGTAAGGAAGGGCTAATTCAAGCTTTTCCCCTTTTTCTTAAGTTTAGGGTTTTTTACATACCCGAAGGACGGTGTTACAGTCAGTGTACATGCAGTTACAATTGTTTGTGCACTGCACTTCTGTAAACTCATCCATGAGACTGCAAGGCAGATGCCTGGGAAATGGAGAATATGCCATTATGGACCATCTTTGAAATAGTTTAAATTATCCAGACTCTTACAGGAACTCAGAAATGAAAGAAAATAGCAGTCTGCAGCATCCTAATCAATTCCTCTTGTAAGACCATCCTCTTTCTTCCTTCACTTCCTTACTTAGTTCATTGGCTGTAGCAAGAGCTGCACACATCAGAGATACAATAACTTCACCTACACAGCTCCTATTTGATTCCAAAATGGTACTATTTTCTGTGGCTAAGGAAGCTAGACAGAATAATAGATAACCACGTAAGTTGGTGACTCATCAAAGTTGACACACAGAGACTAAATCAAGAGTGCACAGAGCATCTTGTTTGGCACTTCTTAATTTCTGCTTTAGTTTCTAAGCACAAAGATGATGTATTTTTTTGCATTTGATTTCTCAAATTCTTCGTATTTCCTTAGACAAAGAAAAACCTCCATACATGTGTTTGGATAGTCAAAAAAGTACAAAGGGTATTGGAGTGAGGTAACAGATAAGAGCGAACAAAAATTTTTTTCCTAGCAAAGCAGGAAAAATGTGAAAGGAGAACTTCACTTATCTTGCATGCTTTTAAATGAGGAGAGAAAGATAAAGGCATTGCTTTTGAGCCAGCTCAGCTAATTTTTGCATTGTCTTTTCACAGATCGTGGTCAGTAAGTGCTTTAGTCTTTAATATACTCTAAATAAGTGACTTCATGAGAAGCAGAACTAATGAAGAGTGATTTCTAGTGTATCTGTGTTGATCAACTTTACTGAATTATACAAAAGCTGTTGAACATATTCATGAAGTGTCAGATACTCTTTATGAGAGGTGTTCTGAATGCCATGTAACTCTAAAAAAGATTTGGAAGAAGCTTGTAACTTTTTGGAAATTCAATAAGCTATATAGACAAATGCTGCTGGGCAAGAGGTTGGTGTGTTCCAGTTGAAGCTTTTGAAGAAGCAGCAGCATTCACAATGTGAGTGTCCCTGTCTTTCTCCAGCCTCAGTGAGAGGCTGAGAGAGATTAACAGAGACTGAGGTCATGGTTCATACTGTGCCTGAATGACCTTTTTGGCTTCTATTCAACTACCTGCTTTTGTAAAATTTATTGGGGCATTTTATATTCAAGATCAGTCAGATTCGGTTTAAACAAATAGTTCAGAATTTATTAAGCAGCATACTTACAGACAGAAATGCACACAAGTCTCATTTCCTTCTTTCAGATTAATAAAGCATAGAAACTTTCCAGGTAGATGGTGACTTTCATTTAATGAAGGAAATAAAATGTTTTAGATATAAGTTGTTTCTGTGTCTCCAGTCTCATTTTATGAAGCATGCTAGCTTTCATAAAATCGGCTGTTAAAGCTCTTCAGCTTTCTGCTGCAGCTCTGTTTGCAGTGCTTACAAAGTGTCTATTTTACTGTTGTTTTTTAACATGTCTGATTTTTTTTCCATCAAATAAATGATATGGGAAGATACCAGTCAGTGTTGCCTGGTGGCTCTCAGAGTGGTGACTGGGGAATTCTGAAAAGTAAGGATTTGCTCTGGGAAACCTGGAGAGATTTTAGTGTGTTTGGTGGTGCCATGGCTAATAAGATTTGACACTGTATAGATGCTGCAAATGCAGACACTCCTTTTATGCCTTATCCTTTCCTTCCACATATTGGAGCAGCAAACAGTTTAAGTAAAATTGTAGAGGACCTTTACCAAGTGTATTTCTTCAGAGCTGTATTTGAAGAGATCTCATGCAGTTCCCGGTGTCTTCCTTGAGGTAAATAAAGCAAGATCAGTTGTCTCGAGGGGCAAGAGGCAGGTGAATGAGAAGCAGAGCATGGTGGTCCTTCAGCAGCTGCAGGGGACTTGCATTTTTTTTGGCCTGCCGAGTTCTGTCAGATCTTTGGCAACACCCAGGTGTGACACAGCCCACAGAAAGGCCTGGCCTATTGCTTTGAGGGAAGAAAGGTGCTGTAAAGAATTCTGTTTCTCTCTTTTTTTGTTGTTGCTTTGTTTTCTTTCTTATGAGATACTACTTTTTGTGGAGTCTAGAGCATCTCGCATCAGTTGAAGATCTCTAGATAATTACTTATCTTTTTGTAATTTTTTTTAGGACTTCTCTTTCATCTTCCTTTCTTTACTACTTCTGAGAAACACTGAGAAATAGGGCTAGAAATAAGAGTAACAGAGGACTGAGGAAAGGATCAATACTTCATTAAGGGAAGCAGAAAGACTGAGGGAAGGAGGGTGGACCCCGGCTATATAATACCCCTGTGCTTGTCTTGTGCCTCCTAAATTCCTGGTAAGTGGAGGTACCATGTTTTATAGAGTTTTGTTTTATTTATTGGGAGAAATGTAGACATTGACTAAAAAGAAATTTGTTTCTCTGATAAAGAAAATATCCTTTGGCAAAAACATGTGTGAAGGGGTGTTGAAGGTTGACGTTATGTCTGTGGGTCACTGCTGAGCTACCTTGTCAGTGCGAACCTATAGGTGGGACAAGCACATTCATAGAAAGTGAAAGGAAGGATGGACTTCTGAAGTGGATGTCCTTAATGGATGGTTTCTATGAAAGAGAGCTTGAAGTTCTTTGAAGCAGGAAATGTGGCTAAGTGTGATGTGGTTAAAAGAGTCTGCCTGAATTTCCGGAAGGCCTTCAGTGGAGTCCTCACTGTCCTGAGTGAAGAAAAGCTGAGAGAACAGACCTGCTCAATCTCAAGAAGAGAAGGCCAAAGGGAGATCTTCCTGTTTTCTTCAGATAATGAGAGACTTAGAGAGAAGGTGAAGCCAGACTTTTCATGCAGTTCCATAGTAATAGGATGACAGTTTACAGATACAATTTGAAAAATGGGAAATTCCGGTTTGATATACAGGAAAACATTTTTGCCATGAAGTGGTCAAGTACTGGAGGCATAAGGGCTCAGGGAGGCTGTGGGATTACCATCCTGGGACATAACTCAAAACTAACCTGGGCAGCCTGATCTAATTGGCCCTGCTTTGGGAAGGGTTTGGACTAGCTGACAGGAATCTTGCCAACTGAAATTATTCTACAATTCTAGACTTCAAGGGAAAATAGGTAGCTGTGAGTTTGTCCTTGCGTGGACAAACATTTGGTAAAAATCATAGGAAACAGAACAGGAATAAATAATCTGTTTTAAAATAATAATAATTATCTATTTATTACTTTCAAAATTGGTTGATTAAACCTTTTAGCTATCTAGAAGAATGCATAATAAAGAATCTGTAGTATATGAAGCCTCTTCCAGTATGGTGGAACAGAGATCCATTATTTTTCCTTTGAGGAGTAATCAATGTTTTTTAAACTGCTCTGGAGTTTATTGTAATTGCTGTGAAATATTGTAAAAAGTACAAAGAGAGCATATTGGTACAATGTAAATACAAAATAATGGTACAAAGCAATTGGTCTTAGCTGAAATCAGTTTATCAGACAGATTGCATATTTTCAAGGCCTTTGCTGTTATATTATCCCACACTTGAACTGTGCATTATAACAAGAGACACCTGGTACCGAGCTCCAGTTCACACAGCAGGTACTCATAACATGTTGATAACTAGCCTAACAGCTTGGGACTAGGGCTGTGCGCAATGAACATAGGCACAGTTACGATGCCTGTAGCCTGTTGTTAGCAATGGCAATAATATTTTTACTCCACCCTTGGCTAAAAAAATGCTTACACAGTTATGTTCTATGAGTGTGCTCATGTTGGGATTGTCTGGCTCTTCTCCTGTCACTGGGCACCACTGAGAAGCGTCTGGTACCATTGTCTCTGCACTCTCCCATCAGGTATTTATACACACAGGTAAGATCCCCACCAAAGGAGGGGGAGAGCTTAGGCCCCTACTGGGCTCCTCTTGTTACAAAGGGAAGCTTACGTGGTTGCATGTTAACAGCACAGGTGATGGGTGAGTCTAGATATGAAAACAGTCTTTGATAAAAGCACTCTGAAAGAGTAGATATACCTAAATGGGCTTTAAATATTTACATTGTTGTATTTAACACTTAACTTTCAACTCTACCTACGAACTACCTATGTTTGTATTGCTGGATTTGAGTAACTTCTGACAGCACGCAGCGAAAGTCTGGTTCCACATATGCAGTGATAAGCCGTAGTTACTAATATTTTGCTCCTGGAGCCTGCTGTCATTGTGAATAATTTGAAAATACAACCTCCTTGCTTGGCAGTGCTCTGAGAGGCAAAGTTAAGAATTAGAAATAAAGGACAAATGTATGTGTATGTATATTAGAAAGAAGGAAAAATTATCTCTCTCAAACTTACATTGCACCTGCATTGTGAGCATTGAATCTAGTTCTGACCATCCCACTTCCAAAAGGATATCAAAAATTAGAGAGAAAAACCCAAGCAATAGTGAAAAAAATGGCAAATAGAGGAACAATTATTCACTCTTTGCAAAAAAAAGATCTCAGGCTTATCAAATAAAATGATCAGGCAGCAGCTTTAAAAATAGAATGAGATACCTTCTTAAGGAATATGGAGCTAAACTGCAGGTTTTATTGATGCACAGTTCTGTGGAGTTGAAAAGTACAAATGGATTAAGAGATGATAGATCCACTAGCAGCCATTAAATCCAACAGTCACAGTGTGGCTTAACAACCTGCAGTTCAGGTAAACCCTAAACTATTGCCAAATGCAAGATTCATCTGACGATGACTTGTATTTGCACTCTTCCTAACACCTCGTGCTGATTACTGTTTGCAAAAATCCGTATGTTAGTTTTTGTTTCATCAGATCCATGAGGAATTTTTTTTTAACAAAAGTTCCCTTACAGCACATGTGCAGGAAACTGCAGCAATGAGTATTGGTCACAGAAATGAATCTTGGAACCAGTACTAAGTAGAGAAGTGGAAAGTTTCAGAGGAGCATAAACCCAGGAATACATTGGAGTCAGTGCTTTCCCTCTCTCCTCAAGCGTAAGTGTCCTCCTTGATCACAGACTTCTCATTCAGTCAGAGTGAATTCAAGCAATGCAGGGCAGGATGTGGCTGCTGGATGACTGCAGTTGTAGATGCTTCCAAGTGCAAAAGCATTAAGACATTACCAGGAGCAAAGCGCTGCCTTTGGGGTAGCAAAGGCTCCTGAGCGTTTTACTCATGTTCATGTCATTTACTGTTGTTCAAGTCTGAAGTTATCTGACAAAAAGGTGGGTGCCTTGTGAGAAATTCTACTTCGAGCCATCAAAGCATGAGAAGATCTATTTTGTGAAATCAGTCAGTACAAATACTAGATTGCAAGTTTAGTGGCTTTGGTTATTAATTATTTGGCTTCTGTTACTCACTCAGTGGCATTAACATCAAGATGAAAAGCAGCTTACAATTTCCAAATGCACATGTTGCAGAGCCATATCAAAACAGTATTATCTGCCTTAAACTCAGAGTAAGGAAGTTTCCTTCATCAAAATTTTAAGACTTGAACACATGAAATGTTCTATTTTTTGATGTACTAAATTATGTAGGCCTATTTCTTTTTCTACTAGTAGTTTGTGGAATTAGCATGCTTTTTTTCTGAAGAGCATTTTTTGCCATTTTATCAGTTTCATTACTATGAAATCCTTTGGCAGCGTTGGCTGTCAGCTTTAATTCCAACTGCTCTGAATAACTCTGTCACCAGCAAAATTTGTCTGCTTCATTATTATCCTTTCTTTCAAAGCATTTATATCTGCTATTTAGCATATTTCTATCAACACCGATGCTTGGAAAGATCTATTGATAGGTTCATTCCATTCTGAAAACTGACCATTTTGCTATCTTTGCTTTACTATCTTTTAATCTGAAAACTTTCTTTATTATTGCATATCAACTTCTTTAAGAACGAAGACGAGGGAGATCATTACAGGATTTGGAAAATGTGTATGTGTTGCATAAATGTATGACTTCTAGCTGCTTATTGATGCCTTCTGGAGCTCCAAGGGGTCTGTGAAGCATTACTTCACAAAAATAACATCAACCCTTGAATAGGCCCACCAGTTCTGTAGTACATCACCTTCCAGTCTGGCACAGCAATCAGATTTAATGGTATGTAGTTCTTTGGGTCACTCCTGAATTCTTTATTTTTCCCTTTTTTTATTCTTCTGACACCCAGGATAGTTTAAGCTAGTAGCAAATTCTCACATGTAATTTGAGCTTAGGAATTTCATAGGATTTGTTTTCTTTACAGTGGATGTTAAGTTTCTATCACTTTTTACTATAAAATGTGTACTTTTTTTTTTTCCCAGTAAGGGGAAATAACGGGATTGTCATTGACACCAATCATTGTCCTGTTTGTAAAAATTTCTGACAGTCTTCAACGTATTTCTTCCCATACCTGTAATGAGGGAATCATTACCTTCACTGTTACCTTCTGAGTTAAATGACATTCTGTTTTTGAAGAGATGAACAGTTCAAATCATGTGAAAAACTACTTATATACATTAAGTCATCAACTTATTAATCTCATTCAGAACTTTGAACTTTGAAGTGTAATATGGAATTGCTCACTCTAAAAATGAAACAATTATCCTTGAATTTGGGTATCGGAAATAGCAAGGATTTGATACTAAAATTCCACTGTTTCGTGTAGTGAGCCCTATGATAGTCAAAACTATTACTAAGTCCTCCCAGCTTTACCAACATTTTTGACAACCTTTATTGATAACTCCTTATAGCTGCTGGCACTATTAACATTACTGATTGTTTTTGCTCAGTTTCCAGTTTAGTAAACTTTAAGAGATTATATTGAGGTTTCTGTACTGGGCAAGACATCTTCCTTTAGGCTGAATTTGGTTATGAAAGGCCAGGAGAAACAGTTCAGCTAATTTTTTGAATGACAATAAGAAAAAAGTGTTTTCTTGCTTATGTTTAAGTTACATAAACCAGAACGATAACAGATTTCTGGGCCTCGTATTATGGAGGAGGTAAAATTTAAAATGCTTTAGTAGTGATCCCTTTGTGCTTCTTTCTGTCTCAGTTAATGACTGTGTATGTTATATGTTCATGCCATTGTTGGACATGTAAAGAGCACAGAGTAGGAACTGTAGGTGGCAGTCAGGCATTGGGAGGAGAGAGCACAAAAGGGCAGTAAGAGTGATGAAAGGACTGTAACGACCAAAGTTTCCTCCATTCCAGAACCTAGATTTCATTGCAGATTTTCTCAGCTTTAACATCACACTGCAACAGAGAAACATGTCTCTACCTTCAAGTATCTGTTCATGATGACAAGTAACAAATTACTTTATTTGTCCTTTTCTCTGCTATCTGGTGGAAGTCTGTTCTTTTCGTATATTTCTTACACAGCTTAAGACTCACAGTGGGGCTAATGCAGTTCTCTGTAATGGCTTTTCTCGTCTTTACCTAATTCCAGAAAACTGTTTGGAAAGGTTTTTTAGCAAAATCAAGGTCTAAAAATTCAGGAAAAGAAGCTTGCCACTAAATCCTTGTCCTGTCTAACATTTACATTTGTTCTGAAATGTAGAATAGCTTTCTTGAAAATGTCTAGACAGTGATAGAAGGGGAGAGAAGCTGGGAGTTTCTGCTGTAGACGTCTACTATGAGGCATGAAAACAAGAAGGCCTGATACAAAAGCTTCATTGTTGTTTTTTAATCAGTGTATAGAGTTGTATGATGTACAGTAGGTTGTGAGATGAAGGGACTTAAACTAACAAGATGTCATCAAGGAGTAGAATATAGCAAGGTAAGGATTGTCCAATGAATTCTTACAATGTGGTGGTGACAGTTTTTTGATACAGAAGATGGAGAACACAAATGGAAAAACACTTTCCTCTAGAGGTAATTCTCATTATTGGGATGGCAACTTAAATGAGCTCAATCATTAGAATATTAATATTCCTAGTTCTATGAGAGCAAAGTGAAGGGCAAGAGAATGATAATGGTCTTCAAAAGAGGAAGAGACTATACGGAAAAAATAAATACACAAGTCTGCGTGGGAAACATGACCAAGGAAAAAAAATGAAGAGCTTCCTGTTCCAAAAAAATGTATTCAAGACTCAAGTGCAAAATAACCTAAAGCAAAGGAAGAATAGGAATTATTGCAAGAGAATAACTTGTTTGAGTCATGCAATGGTCTGAAAATCAAAACGGAATGTGAAAAATCAAAGAATTAAAGGTAAATATTGGAGAATTGCAGGAGTGTGTTGGACAAAATCAGAGCAATGCATAAAATAAGTAAAACAAAATTAAGGGTAACAAAATTTTATTCTGGTATGTAAGTTAATAAGCAGAAGGTCAATTAAAGAATTGGACTGCAGCAAGAGAATACAGTTTTCCTGTGTATACTGTGTATCAGGTGAATGGTAAGGAGTTAACATTGCAGGGAGTTCTCAGAGAATGCATTTGAACATATTTTGGGAACTGACAGATATTTGGTTTTGGTTTTGTTGTACAAGGGTAGACTTGGATGAACCATTAGAATTCTTTTTAACAGTTGCCTGTGATTCTCTGTTTGATAAGGTTTTAATAGCATGAGGCTGTACTTTTTTTTTTCCATTGGGATTCTAGCTGATTCATTCAGTAAGAGTTCACCATCAAAAGCTACTCTACAGATGAATTAGGGCAGTGTTTTTAGGAAGATACTGGCTTTTGAATACTGCTTTATTGGTAGCAGAAGTTGGGAAATGTAGAGTCCGTGCAATGGGAGGAATTGGAGAATAAATGAAGAAAAGGGTCTTCTATTCCTGCGTGTGCTGTGAAAGCTGAAATTCAACTAAGTATCTAGGCTAACTTCTTTCTAGAATCTTAACTTCTGGTTTCAGTAAAGTGTTTCAGTTTTCAAGCACAGAAATCAATAAAGAGTTAGGAGCCCCAGTGGGATTTACGAGTCTCAGCATCTATTTGGATGCTCTTCAGCTCTCCCAATACTGCTTCCATTTAGATTAATGATTAACACCTATTGATTCCAATGAAGTAAGATCTCCTTCAGTGTTCCTATGTGATCATGAGCAAGCCACAGAAAATAAACTTTTTTACTGGCATGAGTAATTTCTGGTTAGTTTCAGGCAGCTCTCTTCTGGGAACAGTAAATGAAGTGTTACAGAAGTGTACCGTGACCCAAGTTGAGCAGTGAGAAATAATGTTCTCTTTATGGTTTGACTTCAGTCTTTGTTTATCATCTTTCATATGGAGATTTGTCACTAACACTTCTGAGACGATTAAAAACTGCACTTATGGACATTGTAGAAGTGGATTATTTCTTATGATCTAAATGGTAAGTGGGGAAAAAAGTATAGGAAATGCATATTGAATGATATCAAGGGAAAGAAATATTGCCCATCCAACGATTCTGTAATCATCCATCCTTGCAAGGTCTTTATTAAACTTGCCCTCTCTTGACAGTTTCAACAGTCAAGACTACTTCCCAGTGCTCTGATCCCAACTATTGACTTTCAGTTAATGCAGAAGAGCACATTGCCTTTTTCATATGATACTTTCCAGTGCAAATCTTCCAGTGTCTTCATCTTGATGCCTTTATAAATCTTTCCTCTGGTTACTGTTTTTCCAATAAGTGTGGTTGAGAGATGCTAATCAGTTACCATGAATTTAAGGTCCTATGATTAATCCTCCTTTGGCAGGACACTGTGGGCTTACTTTATATCCACTGACTTTAGTCTTGAGCTGCAATTTTCCCACCACTTTTCTTGCAGCTTACTCAGTTTGGGCAGGTGGTCCAAAATAAGAGGGATAAAATCGGCTGTGTAGCTTCTGTGAATAAAGGTGCCAGAGATTAAAACTGACTGTATAGTACAGTTAGTATACTACATAGTATGTAATTTATTACCGTCAGTAGTTTAGATTTCAAGAGTCCATTTACTAGTGAGTAATTTGTTTTCATTAGTAGTGTTTAAATAACTGTGGGCTATTACAGCTGGAGTACCACTTAACGCAGTGGCTTGTTTCTGTCATACAAGCTTCCCTTCCTGTAGAAATACCAGAAGTGCCATATGAAGGAAGCCCCTGGAGTGTAGTATTTGGTATGACAGTCTTCTCTGATTTCCAGCAGTGGTTAGTACCTTCTGTTTCAGAGGAGGTGTGGTCGGTTGACCCTGGCCAGGTGCCTACCAAAGCTGTTCTATCACTCCCTCTCCTCAGCTGGACAGGGGAGAGAAAATATAACAAAAGAGCTTGTGGGTCAAGATAAGGACAGGAGAGATCACTCGCCAATTACCATCATGGGCAAAACAGACTCAGCTTGAGGAAAATTAACTCAATTTATTACAAATCAACCAGAACAGGGTAATGAGAAAAAAAAAAAAACAAATCTCAGAACACCTTCCCTCCACCCCTCCCTTCTTCCTGGGCACAACTTCACTCCCGGATTCTCTACCAACCGCCCCAGTGGCACAGGGGGACGCGGAATGGGATTTATGGTCAGTTCATCGCACATTATTTTCTGCCACTTCATCCTCCCCAGGGGCAGGACTCATCACACTCTTCCCCTGCTGCAGTGTGGGGTCCTTCACGGTCCCTCCCACGGGAGACAGTCCTCCACGGACTTCTCCAACGTGGATCCTTCCCACGGGCTGCAGTTCTTCACAAACTGCTCCAGCATGGGTCCTTTCCACGGCGTGTAGTCTTTCAGGAGCACACTGCTCCAGCGTGGGTCCCCCACAGGGTCACAAGTCCTGCCAGAAAACCTGCTCCGTGGGCTCCTCTCTCCACAGATCCACAGGTCCTGCCAGGAGCCTGCTCCAGCATGGGGTTCCCACGGGGTCACAGCCTCCTTCGGGAACCCACCTACTCCGGCGTGTGGTCCTCCACGGGCTGCAGGTGCATATCTGCTCCACCGTGGACCTCCATGGACTGCAGGGGGACAGCCTGCCTCACCACGGTCTTCACCATGGGCTGCAGGGGAATCTCTGCTCTGGCACCTGGAGCATCTCCTCCCCCTCCTTCTTCACTGACCTTGGTGTCCGCAGGGTTGTTTCTCTTACATGTTCTCACTCCTCTCTCCAGCGGCTGTTTCTCCCCGTCCCAACTCTTTTTCCTTCTTAAAAATGTTATCACAGAGGTGTTACCACTATCGCTGATTGGCTCGGCCTTGGCCGGCAGCGGGTCCGTCTTAGAGCCGGCTGGTATGGGCTCTCTCAAACACAGGGGAAGCTTCCAGCAGCTTCTTACAGAAGCCACCCCTGTAACCCACCCCGCTACCAAAACCTTGCCACACAAAGCCAATACAGGAGGAAAGGTAGTCATGGGACAACCTGCATTCAAAGACTACCCTCTTAAACTCCTGGTATTAAAGGTTGGTTGTTGCTCAAATTTGAGAGCTTATACATCTTCCAAAGGTCTAGGAGATTTTTGTTGTTACTTTTCTTTTGCAGGGCTTGCTATTATAACTGGTTAGTCTTCTCACTATACATACATGTTTTGAAGCCACTGAGTCTGTGGTATGTTATATCCCCTGAAATGTTGTATCTTGTTTTGTACACAGTTTTTTGTTGTTTTTTCTTAAGTGTATTAATCCAATTTTTTATAGGCCCTTTTAGTCTTTCTCCCGTGTAGTTGAAATAATGTTGTGTCCTCTGTATGGGTTTTTTCTTCTCACTTTTAAAAGCTGGGTTGGGTGACATGATTAATTGTTGACAAATTTAATTGATACCTGTCTTAGCTGAAAGTTAAACTGGAATTTTGTCATTAAGGAAATACACTTGCATGTCAGTGAGAAGACCTTTTTAAAACACAACATGTGTGAATAAGTTTGAACCGAGAACTTATTACTGAAGTAGAATAGGCTTCTCAATTTGTTAAATCCTCTTCACTAAATACAGAGTGAGAGCTTCATGATAGAGGTAAAACTCAGTTTAGAAAAGGATAGAAGACTAGTAGCAACATGAGTAAAGCACAGACCGTAGGAATGCATTCCACACCTTCAATTATAGTTTATAGAAGATCTGTTATATTTTAAGGATTCACTTGAAAAATGAGTTTAGCTTTTCACTAATCAAAAACTATGAATGTGAACAGTGTTGACCATTGCAGTGTTGAAATGTTGTGATGATACCATGAAATGTGTTGTGAGCAGTCTTCATAGCATATTTACAGAGTGTTAAATCACTTTCCCAGAAAAACAGACAGGATTGTGTTTTGGTCAGGTGAGGGAAAGGTGGTGGTAGGAAAAGCAGTCAGGCCAAAGCTATTGCCTACTGCCAGATAAGTAGAAATGCTCATTTTGCTTGACATGACTTTCATGTCATAAAAAGTGGAGGAAAGAATGAGACATGACAGTGAGTTGATAAGCACTGTTCATCTTCACTCCTCTTAATTGCCTGCTGACACTTCGTGGGTAATGTTGAGCTCTTGTCCACCCTGCCATCCCTAGGAGATGTCAAGAGTTTGTTTCATCCTATGCATGTCCATGCCTGATCCTCTCAAAGAGCTGGACCATTGCTTGTTTGGAAGATGTCTGTAGAATCTACGCCAGCCTTATCTGAAACACCTCTGCACAGCAATCAGTCGAAATCCTAAAGTGCTCAGGAGATAGGTGATGCTGTCTCAGTTCTTGTCATGGAAGGTAAAAAGCCTTTCCATGATTCAAGAGAAACCCACCTGTGTTTGCAACCTCTCTCCTTGGCCAATTTAGTGGGCAGGGTCCATGTGTCTGTGGCACAGTGTGTACAATTTGTGGTCTGATAGTAACATGGAGGGTGTGCGCATCCAGTACGAGCCATCAGCTTTCTTGGAGCACTGTTACTGCATCTGCAAAGTTGTGGAATTACAGAAGCAGTGTTTTAAGCAGTCACCTCCTGAAACAGATTCCTTGAGAGAAATTGTTCAAGGAAAAATTATATTTGACTTGACTGTGAAGTAACATGCAGGAGGTTATTTAAGAAGTAATAATATCTGAGCCACTAAGTAATAGTGACCACAGTATAATTGCATTCTGTATCCTCAGGAAGAAAAGATACAGAGAACCACAACAGAATTATACAAAGCTGAAAGGAGATTTGAATTGAGTGAAGTGCATTAACAAGGAATTTTAGTTATGGTATTTTTACTTTTTCTGACAAAGTAACATGGTTATGTATTATGTGGAAGCTATTTGAGGTTATTAACAGAAGATATAGATAAGAATAAAATTAGAATCAGGGCTATAAGAAATAAAACAGCAAAGGTCAATAGGTTACTTTTTCAATAAGGGTTATGTTACCAATGCAAAGAGCCACATATGACAGCATGCAGTGAGCGAAAGGGGTATTAATGCAGTTGAGGTGGATTTCTAAGAATAGCTGTCCACTATTCAATACTCTGAGATGTATTGTGAAACTGTTTCACTTATTTGAAACAAAACTTTCAATATTGGGGGAAACATTAAAATGTAGCTGCATTTACAGATGATTTCCAAGCTGATAAACCAGGTATTCAGCTGTCATATGGTAGCATTCTCTTGGGTTTCTTGTTTTATATTAATATATTGCATTACTAATTGTTTATTAATAATATGGAAATTACCATGCACGAACTTAAATCACCATTGTTAGAACTGAGGTTCACAGTGTTACCCCGTATGAAATAGATAACAAGTAAATATTATTTCATGAAGAAGCAAAACCAATTCAAGAAATCAATATTTAAGTTGTGTTGTAAAACAGTACCCCTACTAAGATATAGAGGATTGGTGTGCTGTAACTGGGCTTGCATATTTTGAAACGCGTATGTTTCTAATGCTTGTTTTTCAAGGAATAAAATATTGGAATTAAAACAGTCTCGTAATATTTAGTGTACTTAAATTGTCTTTATTTATGCTTTGTACAGGGCCTAATACTATTAGCTGTTAAGCTGCTTCTATTATGGTTTGAATTTTTGGAGCCATGCAGTGTATCATTAATCCAATTGAATTTTTTGCAAAAGCAAGAAGACTTACTCTTTGTAATGTTAATGACGTTGGGATGCATTTTGTAGCTCTGCAGTTTGCTTAATTTTTCTGCATTTCCTCCATTAACAAAAGAAGATTGTGAAGTGGCAAAAAGAAGATCGTGCATTAGCAAAAAAAAAGTTCTCTATGTTGGTTTGTGTTATGTGGTTGGATATTTAGGCAATGTCTAGTTGCGAAGACAGTAATGTGTAAAAATATTTTATTCATTTATACTGACTGATTTTAGGATCAAGTCATGAGAATTTTCATTTATTGCTATTGTATTGTTATGTTTTCAATTGAGGTAGCTTTGTTCAATTTACAATGAAAAGTTGATCCTATCAACTTCACTGTTCACGTAATGGGAGGTAATGGCATAATCCAAATGAAGAAATAATGTAGATGCAGTTGCTGCTTTTGGTCCTGAGCTGGCTCACGTCTTGACTGAGCCCTTTGGAGCTTTTGGTTTTGGAAAAACTTGCTGACAGGAGCACCATGCGATGCAATCGTGCTAGCTCTGCTCTGCAGGTCCTGTAGCTCCATTCACACAGTGCTGTGCCTAAGTCAATAAGCCATGCTGGTTCCAAGCTAAGCCGTTTGAAAACCACTCCTGTGTCTCTGCATAGAGATTGTGGTATATCTGTAAACCAGGTGACCCAACATAAAAAGTGGAGAATTACTAGTAGTGGCCGTGGAACTGAAAGATGGTCTTCATTTTGTTTTGCATACAAAATTAAAAACACTTGGCAACTGCAGAGATTACGTGAGTCCTGCATTGCTATCACTTGTGTATCACACTTGCTCAGCTGTAAAGAGTAAAAATATGGAAAATTTTACTAAATTCTAGTCTGATAGCACTTTGCAGAACAGAGGGGGTTTTTTATCCACTTATTCAAAAGACAGTCTTGTTCAATGAGTTTCTCTTATTATTGTATTATATACTCTTTCATATGTATTATTGAGCTGTAAGTTTAGCAGCAGAAAAACATTGATATTTTGAGATAACAAAAAATGGGTTAATTTATTTTGTTCCTTCATTACATTACAGGTACTGTAAGAATTGAAATGTTCAGGAACATGCAAAATGCAGAAATCATAAGGAAAATGACAGAAGAATTTGATGAGGTATAGTATACAAATAGGTCTTCGAACATTATGAAATATATTACAATATACTTTTGTTTTAAAATAAAAATGCAATGGGCAAGAAACCAGTGGATAAGCAATGTCTCAGTATGAGAAATTGCATTGACAAGCAAAGCAGCGATTTAAACTATTGGATGAGGAATAACAAGCCAGCGTGAGCTTTAGGAAAGAATAGTAGTGGAAAACCAAAAAGTAATAAAATAATTTGAAAAGCTGGTTAGAGTTGCTCATCTTGAATAGCCAGTGTTGTGGATTGAGTAGGCTCTGGGTGCTGAAATACTGGTACTGAAAAGTTTGTGAATTAGCCAGGTTAAGGGCCTAAGTGTACTATTACACAAAAGCATGGAGCAAGTTCACATCCAGTGGTGTAAGAGAGCCTAGCCAGGCCTGACTCTGCAAGAACTAGCTTGGATCCCTGTTAGCCCTGGTCTGGATCCATGTAGAGCCTCATATATCTTTGTATGGCTTTAGGGATATCCTTGTCTGCCTGCTTCCTGGGTGTTAGAGAGGTTAATTACAGGAGGCAGTAAGAAGAACTGTGGAAAGTTTTCTCATCCCACTGAAATTGGTGGTGGTATTCTGGATTCTGAAGTTCACCTCTTGGAACTGTCATCACAGAACAAAGAACTCCAGATTCCCAAGACAGGACTGCAGGCTTGGCATTTGCAGCATTCTGCTCTGTTTTCTGTGTGCAAATTATGTTTTGTTCATTTGAAATGGCAATTTAAACTAAATAATAACTTGACATGAAAATTACAATTTAGGAACGGTGTTACAGAAGAAAATACTCTTTCAAAAGATCTAAGCATTTTGTTTGAAACAAGTGTATTACAATTCAGATTGGGTATCTTCTGTCAAAATGAAAATGTTCCTAATGGTGAATGCTTTTTAGCTTTGAGATTTTTCAAACTGTAATTTGTTTGATTTTTCATGTATAAAGAACTTAAACATTCTGAGTGTTCATTTTGTATAGTGAGGAAAACAAATGCTGAAACATGATTTTTGTGTAGGACAGGAGTGTCTTTTTCTGACCAATTCTAAACAGAAAGCTAAGGCTGTGATTCAAAAAATTAAGCAGGAAAACTATAAATGTGAACACTGCTCTTTTTCACGATTTTATTCTGCAGGATTTCTATCTTGTTCATGGCCGTGAACAACAAACTGTTCAAGTATGTACTTAACTACGGCCGTGTGGATGCTCCTTTTGCTGTACTCAGGTATTCACTCAGGGCCTTTGGGTACAGGAGGAATAGGGTACAGTGAATAAAATGTAGGTGTACAATGGCAAATAAAAGGTTTGTATCAATTCATGCTACTTTCTGGCTGAAATAGTGTTGCTTTTTAAAACATCACCCAACCAAAGTTAATAAAATGCAGTGAATTTTTACTAGTGTAATTTGAAAGCAGAATTGGATATCATCTTCAGTCTAGCCCCATTGTACAAAATAGAATGGCCAAGGCACTGTCCAGAAGGCAAAGAACATTGATTTTGCCCAAGGGAGGATTGTCCCACACTTGTCCCACACTTGATAGAAGAAAGTATGTCTCAAAAAAACCTTTTCAAAAACTGTCAAAGTTTTTTCTCAAAGGCGAAGAAAACTCTCTTCCTTATGCACAGTATGAATGTACATACAAGTAACATATCTCAAAGAATTACTTACTAGTACATAACCTTTCATTCTCCATTACCTAAAACTTTTCTGAACTTCTGCATTTCTAACAGAAAGTTTCCATTCTAGCTTCTGCCTTAACACTTGAATGGATTTGTGAAAGAAATTGTGGGGTTTGGTATAAAAACGTGAAATTGTTAGTCTTATACCACAACTCAGTCAATACTTTGAAATCTGGAATAAACTCATACCCTGTTAGCAGTGGAAAATATTTTAGAATTTAGTGCAGTTTTCAACCGCTGTTCATATATCAGATCATCACAGCATAGTAAGCTTATAATTGTTGTATGGCCTATTTGTTCATATTGCTAGTCATAATATTTCAGATTGGTCTGTGCCTAAAAGGATGTCATAGTCACAAAAAATACAAGCTTTGAGAATAAGAGCAGCTTACATGACTGTTCAGGGTAAAACACATAATGAAACAAACAAACAAAATCTTTTTCAGTCTTCAGCAGACTGTAAACTTGCAGTTGCAATTGGCATAGTGTTAGCTCACTTCTTGGCCCTCTGCTTTGTGTCCACCACTTCAAGATTCAGAACGACAATCATTTGTTTCTGGGAGAGCTGTAGGTGAGCAGACACCATTTGCCACTGACAGTCCTTTGACTAAAGGCAACTCAAGCTAAATTCAGCAGATCTGCATGATCCTTCCTAACCTTTCTTTTCTTGCTGGGGAAGGGAGAAGAGAACCCAGGCAGATCTACTTCTTGCCTCCTTTCAGCAGTGCCATTGGCTGGGCTCCCTGACTCTGTGCAGACTGACTAGACTGCTTCCTTGAGTCCATACTGCCACTGAATTTTTTTTTTTTTTTTTTGGTGAGTCTATAGAAAGCAATAAAAGAAAGGAGCCAGGAGGAGACCAACAGTGCTGGCTGGACCAGGTGGTCATAACATTATCTAAGTAAAGCACCACCATTTTCTACACAGTTGAGGAACAACCCTCAATTCTTCATTCTAAATATCACTGTTGGCATTTCACCTGTAGTACCTCTTCCAGTACCCCAGGACTCCCAATGTCCATCCCCTCTGTGTCATCCTGAGACAAAGCACTTGCTGAGGGCTGTTGCCACCACAACATTTCCCTTGCCCTGCTGTCCTCTCATGCACCTAAATCCAATGTCAGTCCATGAGAAGGTAATGGTCTGACTGTGTGGCAGTGAAGGAGGAGGAGAGAGTGAGGCTCTTGTCAAAATAATTAGGCCTATCTACCAGCCCAACCTACCTTCATTGTCATCTTTAGACTTGCCATTTTCATTTCTACAAGCCTAGAGATAATAGGGAAATAAAAGTACAAGTGTAGTATTAACTAGGATAAAATCTTGCATTATCTGTTCATTAGCACATTATACTGCCCAGAAAATATCTTAATCTCCATTGAAGATGTTCAGATTTGCTACTTTCTTTACTTTTTCAAGATCATCGCATTGTTCTGTCAGTGCTGCAGTAATCAGCTGGCTGCTGGTCCTAATTTCTGCATTTATGGCAGGGACTGAAGCACTGATTTTCATGATCTTGGGTGGAGGAACAATTGTGCAGGACTGAAATGATGGAAATAACAGGTTCAGTTTGAAACAGGGAATTCCATGGACATCCATCTGCTGCACTGTTTGGGTGATTGGCTTATGAGTACAGACATTTTATAGAACAACTCCCTCATAATTCTTGTGCTAGAGTAAGCAGGTGAACAAAAACTTGTTTTAGTTTGAGTTTTCTAACCATTGGACCACCAAGTATCACATGTCAGTGTCACTGATGTATGACACTTTTATTGGTATTCAAGAATAAAAGATCGAATAAAGTGGCTTTATTCAAAATTTATTCTTCCCACTTCAGCCAGATGAGATGTTCTTGGTGCAGTCTTCACATGCTTTTTGAAAGGACTGTCTAATATCTAATTGTAGGTTAAAAATACATCATATAAATGTGAGTAGTTACACACAGCACTAGAGGTTCTGAGGATCTATTCCAAAATTTAGATATACATACATCTAGGAAGCATATATTATGTATGTAAGTTCACATGCAGAGTTCCCACAGGTACTGTGCAGCCAGTGACTTAGTCTGGAGGTTGTTTGTGAAAATAAGGTATAAGCAGGTAGAAGAAGAGGAGTCTGAGGTATTCATATGGAGTTACTGTCAGGAAAACATTGAGGATAAAGCTTTAGCATTTTAATTTCAGTCCTAAATTTAAATAAATATGAGACTAATGCAGGGCTTGTATTTACATGGCAAGACACTGTACCTTACTGAAATTCACTGATGAGCATTAGGCATAAACAGACAAAGAACAGTTTGAAACACATGGCACAGTTAATGATATTGCTACATATTTTAGACTGTGTTATCTGGGTTTCTACTACAAAACGATCTGATCTAATTCAAAGAAGTTCTGAGGACTCATAGCTACAATTGAACATGCTAGGAGATGTCTTTATGTCAGGAGCTTTACAACCCTCTGAATTGTTTTTTTTAAACCAAGCTCCTATTTCTCTCAGATTGGCCATTCAAAATTAGAAGTAAAAATATTGCTCGTTAAGATCATGTCATTCACCATTTTAATGAATGAGAGAGTAAGGTCATTAAGAGTGCCTTATAATTTTGTCTTTTTCTAATATTTGAGCACTTGTCTTTGCAATTTTAATCGTTATTTTAGTATGATTGAAATGTGTGTGATTTGGTTAAATTTGATAGGGTTTTTTGCTGCAGGGGAATATTTTTTATGAAGTTTAGGTAAAAGGTTATTTGATTACAGCTCCTCGACACTTACGTTACTGGCTTTATATGGTTCAGTCTGAGCGGTAAGACAAGTCCCAAGAGAACAGAAGTGCTCGTTCTTCACAGTAGCACAGAATAAATATGTACAAATGGATTTAAATTTGATACTACTGACTTCTTATCTTGGCAGAGAGATTCAGGATGGAGCATTATTGCCTTGATATTTTGGATAATCTGGAATTGGCTTACAAATCAGGTGACCAGGGAGATTAAAGATAATCTTTTTCACTGAAGGGGAAGAAAGCATTTTCTAATGCAGGGAGGGGGGCAGTCCCACTGAAATGCAATATTGCTTGAAGTGAGAACAGAAAGAGCAGACTTGGAGAGGAGTTAAACTTAAATGAACCGAGTGTTCACATGCCTGCTCCAATCTTGCAATAATCTTTAGAAGATGGGAGTGTATGAAACTGTATGGGATACATGAATCTGTAGTAAAATTTCCATTACGTTTATCAGAAGGCAGGTTTTACCACTAGAAAAAGGGTAAGTTTATAAGATTAATAAAAAGGCAGTACTGACTTTCTGATAAGATCTCAATTGTAAACTTGAGTAAAGCAAAGTTTGTGGGGAGGGGCATTCAGTTGATTAGAATATTAATGTGGAGTTGAAGTGGGGATGGAGAATGACACAAACTTTCAATCACACAAGCCTTTCTTTAGGTTTTGACCTTAAATACTTAGAAATATTCCTTTCTCATTGTCCTGGTTTCGTCTGGGTTAGAGTTGATTGTCTTCCTGGTAGCTGGTGCAGTGCTATGCTACTGAACTTCGCAGTTCAGTATGCGAAGAATGTTGATAACACTGATGTTTTCAGTTGTTGCTAAGTAATGTTTAGTCTAAAGTCAAGGATTTTTCAGCTTCTCGTGCCCAGCCAGGGAGAAAGCTGGAGGGGCACAAGAAGTTGGGAGGGGACACAGCCAGGGCAGCTGACCCAAACTAGCCAAAGGGGTATTCCATACCATGTGACGTCACATCTAGTATATAAACTGAGGGGAGAGGGGAGCGGAGGGGATTGCTGCTCGGGGATTAACTGGGTGTCAGTTGGCGGGTGGTGAGCAATCGCACTGTGCATCATTTGTATATTCCAATCCTTTTATTATTACTGCTGTCATTTTATTAGTATTATCATTATTAGTTTCTTCTTTTCTGTTCTATTAAACCGCTCTTATCTCAACCCATGAGTTTTACTTCTTTTTCCGATTTTCTCCCCCATCCCACTGGGTGGGGGGGGGAGTGAGTGAGCAGCTGTGTGGTGCTTAGTTGCTGGCTGGCATTAAACCATGACACTCATCCTTTCCCCCCACTTCCCAACCCAGGACACAAGGAAAAGAATTGAGTCTTGATGCACATTTTGGACTATACAGAGCTAATATTGCAAGTCTAGAACAGTTATAGTGAAGTCTTTGAAAAAGTGGTTTCATGCCAACAACATTCTTCGTTTGTTGAAGAATAATTTGTTGTTTTTGTTTAGTCTCCATTGGCTTGAAGGAGAAAGTGTTTAGCTTAAAAACTTAGACCATGATGGCTACAACAACATCAAAATAAATTAAATACGGAGACTTTTAATACTTAATATTTTCATTTTCTTGTTCTTCAGGACAGTGGTGATTATCCACTTACGATGCCTGGGCCACAGTGGAAGAAGTTTCGATCCAACTTCTGCGAGTTCATTGGAGTGCTCATTCGACAGTGTCAGTATAGCATCATTTATGATGAATACATGATGGACACAGTGATCTCTCTTCTGACTGGTTTGTCAGATTCCCAGGTCCGAGCTTTCAGGCACACCAGTACATTAGCTGGTAAGTAAGCTAGTGCAGAGAAGAGTTTTTTCAAAGGAGTTGCTACTATTTAGCCACTTTGAGGATTACTCCTAATTTTGATTGAGGTTGAATTTGACCAGCACTGAGAACTCTGGAAAGCTTGATCAAATCCAAGTACCATATATGGTATAACTATACTTAAAATACACTTTTTTGTTTGGAAAGGAGTATGCTGAGGCATTTAATCTCAGAGATTCCTGTCATACCCAGGGCTTCCAGTGATACTGTGAATCAAAAGTGGCATGCTTATGTCTTGTATTTTGTTATTAGTTGTTCATTTGTTGTATAGAATGTCTTCATAATTTTGTATTTTAGAGTACAAATTTATTCTAAATAAGTGTCAAGAAAATTGTATTATCAAAGAATTTCAGTCCACTGAAAAATAAAATCTGTGCCTTCACTCTTGAGAAGCATTAAGTTTGGGAGCACTGTGCCATAGTTGTAGGTCTCACTGTCTTCTACCTTAGCCGCACTGCACCTTTCAACACACCTGCCTACATCTGAGGAAAGCACTGGGTATATCATTAGATGGAAATAGGCTTTTCTAGAATGTATTTCATCAGCCCTATATGAGATGTCTCTCGTAAGATAGGCGAATTGCTCTCTAGGAGTCACTGGTTTTCTCCAATTGCAAAGCAGTACTAGGAAGGCTAGCTTGGATGTAGGTGTCTAAAGCTGGTTATGTCAGGTGATATCTTTCTGCTCATCTCATGTGCTGAAATACATCTTATAGGAAGATTCTTCTCCCTAGACTGTTCATAGATCATGCCAAATATTTGAAGCCTTTATAGGAGACATTTGTCATAATTGGAATATTTCTACTGCCAATATTTGTTTTTTGTTAGTTAGTCTTTCCACAATCAGTGTCTTATAATTTTGTTCAGATTTCCAAGTGTAATACCCAGTGTTCAACAAATTCAATCAGAATTTGTTTAAAATTTCATCTCGTGCTATGAATCTAAGAGGCAGATTTCCAATGATACTGAAGAACCAAATCCAGATTTGATTGGAGTTTGATTTTAAAATTGAAAACCAAAACCTTCAACTCACAGTGGCTGAACTCTTTTGGAAACCTATCCCCTTGCATTCTTCACCTTACTCAGTAACAGGATGGTAAAAACATGAGTTATGTAGGTGTAAGTTTCCAGGTTTAGAGTTTGCCTCTACCTATTCAGTATTCAAAGATAAACACTACTTGAGCTGCAGATAACCCGCTGGAAATTTGTATCTATTATTTAAGCTGAGATGGAAACTGTATTCCTTTCCAGCTGATACTGACTATCTTCAATTCCAGGCAATGTTGATTTGCTATTTGCTTAGATTGTGGTTGATTGTTTCACAGGAGAGAGATTATGGAGTGAGGTATGCACTCTGATCTCTTTTATTGATTGGTTCATCCTTGTGTGGGACAGATGTTTGGAAAGTATGAGAGGCTTGAAGGAAAAGACAGGAAACAGCACCATACATTAGAGAAGTTATGCAAGACCTGTGCTATGTGGAAGAAATAGTTGCCATCATTTGAAATGGATTATGTAGCTAGAAACTTCAAGCAAGGATAAGCAAATGTAAAGCCAAGGTTCATCACAACTAGCTTTGGTTATTTAAGCCACTGCTGGCTTCTCGCATTAGATATACATGTATCTAGTGCTTACATTAGGAATAGGAGCTGCCAAAGATCCCCAGTGTTTTCCAGTGATAATACATGCCGTTTATTTATTTGTTTGTTTGTTTTAACAAGCTTGAGAGCTTTGTTTTGATTCTGCAAATTTCCTTCAAGCTAGTCTTCACACATTTAATGAAGTTGCTATCCTGCAGAGCAGAGGTCAGTATGATGCCATGGAGCTCAGTCTTGATAAAGTTCATGAAGATCTACATTTAGAATTGCATTTATTCTTGAAGGAGTGTTTCTGAGGTCTTTGTTTTCAGTTTTCCTCTGTGCTAGCCAATTTGTATTAGAAATGATTCACTATAGTAAGAAACTTAAGGCAAGAAGTACATGTAGGTGCTTCTAGAGTTACCAGCTTTGAGCAATAGCAAGATAAGACAGAGCTACCATAAGAGTAGCTTCAATTCTTCATTTGTATAGTTGCTTTTCTACCTTGAAGACAATGCTGCATATTTAGTCAGTGAGGATGTGATAGGTTCTTATGTTATTTTGCTGTTTTTTCAGTATTGTAAAACGTGATGTGCCATGTCTCCACACAGAACATGGGAAAGAGCCTTATTAATGTTTTTGTAAACATAAATTAAGACAGAAAAATATACATGAAAAATATTATATCCAGCATGTGTGAAAATGCATATAAAGGGGTACATAAAGTTCTAATCATATCTTTATACAACTATACACTTTACTTTAGAGTGATGTCAGACTTACTTTCAGAGAAACAGTGCAGTGGTCCCTTGTAAATTGAGTAATCCTCAATAGCTATTGGTTAAGAGTTACCCATAGTATGGAGGCATCTACAATGATACTTAATGTTTCTTAGTAGAGAAATGTATGTAATTCCACAGTAACAGGCTTTGTGGTGTACACTGATCCTGCAGATTCATATGCTTGCTCACTGACCTATGCATTCAGAACTTGCATAATTTTCTGGAGAAGATGGCAAAGAACATTGCCGGGAGCTCAATGCAGTATATACACTCTCTTTTCTGATCTTTAGATCAGCCAAGTGACCTGAGTATTGCTTGGGTGGGAAGGGCCTTTCCATATGGCTTTGTGTCAGGGTCAAGTTGTTTTCTGTGAGTATGGATCTGCTGAGGCAATATTTTTTAACTGTGACTACAGGTAAAGAGTCATATTCTGTCTTCTGCCTTTGCAGCTATGAAGCTTATGACTGCTCTTGTGAATGTTGCCTTAAACCTGAGCATTCATCAGGATAATACACAGAGGCAGTACGAAGCTGAGAGAAACAAAATGATTGGCAAAAGAGCTAATGAAAGATTGGAACTGCTGCTTCAGAAAAGAAAAGAGGCAAGTGAAAAGATGATTTTTTTTCCTGATTCATGTGTATTCCCTCCAACAGGAAGTCCAGGGTGGTTAGTAACTTGAGTACCATAGTAAGAAACAAAAGATTAGTTCTGCAGTTGTGTTCGTGTGATCTCAAGCATATTACTGCGGCTACATTTTTAAATCTTGTATTAAGACATTCAGTTGAGTTTGTGTGCTGTTCTGCATGCACAGGATAATTTCTATTCTCAGGCTTGTGTATATGACTAGGCAGGAAGAAAATCAGTCTCAAGTTGTAAGTAGTAACTATTTTGGTTATGGAAGAAGACTTTTGAAAGAGGATCACATGTAGTCCCTCACTGCACTGCCCATTTCTCCCTTTGATCACTGCAATTATTACCTAGTTTCTCATTAGTACTTCTTTTTGTAGCGACTTTCAAGAAACACTGTAGTGGGGGCTATAGCACCTGCTCTCAGGGAAAAGAAGCTAGGGAGACATTAAAGTCGCTTTTAATAAGTACCAGTCTGGCATTAGGTGAGCAAAATCATTAGGAGGTTGCTGTAATCATCCCTAATTAAATTATTATATCCCAGGAAATTCAGTTTTAGAGTTGTACTTAAAAGAAATTTGAAGATGACAAGTAAAAAATGAATACATATACATCCAAACAGCCATAATCTGTAAAGATGCCATGTAAAATTTGTGAGATTGATTGAAAAATTGAAGTATATATGACTTAGATTCAAAGTTATTATGTTTAATATATTAGTTTTTAATATATTTCCTCCACCACTGTTTTACTCCATGGCAGATTAAGGATGTCTGGGTGCTTTATCTGCATGCACCTTGGATTCTTTTAGGTATAACTCTGACTCAGATTTGCTTGACTTTATAGCCTTTGTCTGGGGATAATTACAATTAACGTTTTTTTATTTTTATTTTTATTTTACCCCTACAATCCGTAACACAATTTTATTTGGCTTTCATAATTCTTAAAAATCATGCATTAATGTAAAAAGCAAGAACAATCTCTCCTGCCCAAACTGCAAGGGAAACATTTTAATTTAAATATTAAATTCAATGTCAGCCTTAGAGCATTTTAAAAAGGAAAATTGCTTTGTTAAAATAGCTGGAGAACAGTTCCTATTCCAGATTTGTTGATTGTTGCTTTGAATTTCCAGAGAAGGAAAAAGTCACTAATTACACTGATTAACTGGGTTTAGTATCTCTGTGTCTATGGACACCCTCTATACTCATTCCTTCAGCTGTTCTTTTCAATGTCTTTTGGAGATGCAATATATAATTTGAAGCAATGATACCCAGGCTAGCATGGAGCTGTGAAACCCTGAAAGAAGAATGAGCATTTGGCAAACCTTAGTTTTTGATATGTCTGTGCAGTCTCTCTCATATCACTACTCACTAAAACTAATCAAAATGTTGCATAGGAGTAAGCCAGGGAAGAGTGGTGATGATTAAGTCCTCAGATACATGGTGTTAAGCATATAGAGGGCTCTGTATAGAAGGCGTTTATTAGGTTTAGATGGCATAATGGTTCTGTGTAAGAATTCCTAACATAATGCTGTATATTTCCCATGTTTAAATATGCTGAATTTACAACAGTATCCTGTGCTGGCACTTTCTTAGTTGATGCTTTTGATGTAGTGCCATCATAATAAACCCTCATGGGCACATACCTGGGCATGTGTTTATCTTCATGAAGTTATATAGGGACAGTTCGCAAGCTAAGTGTGGCAAATTAATCTGAAGTAGAAGAGATGGAACACTGTCTCCAAAGTGTTTCATTCTCATGTCATCTTCGACATACCTAATGTGACAGCAGTGCGTGAATGTCTGTTCTCATCAGTGAGATTTTCAACTAAACTGCATGACTTATGTAACAATCCACCACAAAATAGAGGAAGTTGTGTTTTAGTTGCTGCCAGTAGTAATTCAAATTTTGTGTTTGTCATACATGTCTTTTTGAGCTTCTCAAAATGCTTGCAGAGTCAAGAAGAGAACATTTCCCTTATTTTTAGTTAGGTTTAAGGGGGTGTGTGCTAAATCACTTCTGCATTGGTAAGAGCAGGAATCCTGAGACACAAATGCACTCTCAAGATGCCTGAACTTAAGCGCTCAAATTCAGGTACATGATCTAGAAAAACTGAAAGTGTAAAAGGCAATTAAAGTTTTAGAGAAAATTCATATTTTTCAAAGAATTGTTAATTCATTACTGAAACTAAGATACATTTGAAAATTGTATCTTTTCAATGTTAGCACACAAAAGTAAAAGGGATCTCACACGGGCCTGCTCAATCTCTTGATTCTCCTTCTCCACCAGCTTTGCCCCAGCACCTGGATCCCCATATCAGTTATATAGCTGATAACTTACCATGTTTATAGTGAGCTGGAAATTCCCTGTAGAAAAGCAGGAAAAGAGGGAGGAAGCCACCCAGGCTGTACCCTCATCTATGACACTTAGTCTTGTATGGTGCTGCTCAACTTCTTATTCAAAGAAATGTCAAAGTACACTTTTCTTCAGTATCCTAACCTTCTCGTGGCTCATAAAGTTCAGTCTCTCCTACGTGTCTTCTGTGGTGTGTTTTTATATTAATGTTTCATACCCAAAGTTCCCCAGGAGCTTCCCCTTTCCCTTTCAGGGCCTCATTAATTTTTCAGAAAGCCTGCTGAGGCTTCTTGGTTCATTCCCACCCTCATTTTACTCCGCAGTCTGTGCTAGGTTGTCTCTAGCCCCGTGTTTTTGTGGATATTTGCCTGCCTGTAGCCTGTGAAGTCAACCAACTGAGGAGTGATTAGAACGTCACACTCCTTTTTAGGTTATGTATTCTTGAACAAGCATTTAGTCTGTGCGTATTTGGGTTGAGCTGATGCTGAAAATAATGCTCGTCCCAGAAGCCATGTCTAAATATGCTTGTTTTGTGTACCAGCCCTTTAGTATATGCAGAGCTGGTGTGCACCCGACTTCTCCCTTTGTACATAGTCCCTTATACTATGAAATTAATTTATTTTGCAGGTGTTTGGCAATTTAGTGAAGAACCCTCAATACCTCAGTTTCCCCACATGCAAAATGGAGACAGCAGCTCCTTACATTTTAGGAAACTGGGAGACTTCATTTACTGAGTTTTGCGAGCTATTTTAGATCTCATCTGGAAGATACTGTAGAAATATTTATAAACATAGCTGGAAAAATATAAACCCCTAGGTGAAAGCGTTTATGAGCTCATGCTATGCAGGAAGTTGAAACAGCTGATCATAATTCTGCCTCTGGCTTTAAGATGTTTTATCTGTTAAATATGTATGTCCATGATTATACAGGTTTTATTATTTTATGCATATATGCACTCTGTACTAGCAAGGCTCTGTTGCGGTTTTCATACTGAAAATGTGGAAAAATTTGCATTCACATATGTTGTGGTATTCTGCTTTGACATTAAGAAACACCTTGATGGAAGAATGATGGCTTTGAATGTAGTAGCAGTTCTGCTCCAAAAGTTGTTGTATGAAATTAGTGTCATCTTATTTAGCAAAACTGCATTTTGGTGTAATTAAGTCATACTTATTTAGTTTAATACAAAAGCTGACAGTATGAGAATACTTTAATTGATTCCAAGATGTTCCTTTAGGATGTGTTAACATATTCATTGACACAAAGTAAGCTTTCCATAGTACTTAGAAAATGTGCTCATACTACACAGGAAATATTAAGTTTTTTAGAAAAACACTCTTATTTATAAAAAACATGCTTATAACACCTTTTTAATTTGGGTTTGGTTTGGTTTTTTGCAATCTAAGGCCTGGATGTCAGGTGTGCTCCAATGTTAAGCACCCATGCTCTGATTCTGGAAAGCTCCTGGTTCAGAAATTCAGCTATCATGGGCGCTGAAGTTAAAGCAACTGACACTCATACTTAAGATTGAGAACATCTTTAAGTACTTCCCTTAAATAGGAAACTGAATTTTTCAGAGGGGATTCCTGATCTGTAACCAGCTTCATTTCTGCAGCTGTCATTCACTCACAGTTCTGTTTAACTACGAATACAAGACTGCTGACAGTACTGAACACATAGTCTCTACTTTTCTAAATTTCAGTAGCAAAAAAGTGGTGATGACCACTTCAAAGGACTAATTTGAAAATAAATTAATTGATGTTTGTAGAGAACGTTAACTTTCTTCCATTAAGGCATTGCATATATATATGTATATATATGTATGTATGTGCACAGAATATAGGCATGTGCTGGAAAAGTAGAAAATGGTGAATCTACTAATACCTTTAAGTGCTCTTCCATGGTCTTCTAATGTTTCCCAATAAGGAATTGTAGAATATCAAATTATAATAATCTTTTATTTATTTTTGTTTTGCTTTTTTTTTCCAGCTACAAGAAAACCAAGATGAAATTGAAAATATGATGAACTCTATTTTTAAGGGTATATTTGTTCATAGATACCGGTAAGAAAATGCATGCTACGGTAGACTCTGCTAACAAAGTATGATCATAAATAATGTCAAGGGCGATTTCTGTGTTGATTTTTGTTCTGATGTAATATTCTAGATGCCACAAAAGCAGTATTAAAAACACTGAAGTTATGAAAGAAAATGTAAGTTTAACCCCTATTCATTGCACAGTAGACCATCCACGCAACTTTATTGTAATTCAGTAAAACAGCTTTAAAGAGTTGTGGGAGACATGGAATTTGAATCTTTGTGTTTTGAAAAGTTGTCCAAGGTGGGAGCACAAACATGACATATCTTAAGAATAATCATATGATCACTGCATATCGTAAGAGGGCAGTTTTGGTTACTGACGACCTCTAATCTGCATTTCCTTTTGTAGGTCTTAGGTGTAAACAGCAGATTTCTGATGTTTGCACCATATATGCTTTAGCCACAGCTACAACTTTACTTTAGGCTTTTTCCTCCTTAAATTACATAAAGGCAATCAAAAGCCTTCATTCCAGTTAACATGTATTTTTCATTTGTGAATTGTTTTGGATGTTTGTAGCAAGAACGTTAAAAACTAATTGTGGTGTTAGCACATCACAAAGGTTTTTTTTAATAGTTAATATGCTATGTCTTGTGAATACAAAACCACAGCACGTTATATATATTTGTGTGTGTGTGTCAATGTGCACATGCGTGCACTTCTGTTTATTTTAGAATTGCACAAAGCATTGGATTTGGAGTGGTGCATGCTATTTTGGAGTGTGGTTTATCAGAGAGCAGTAACCTTAAAATAGATTTAGTGTTGTTTTGCATCACAAGATACATCAGAGCATCTGCAGCATCTTGGTGCAACCAGCTCTTTAAATGTTAATTGACTTATGAAGTCAAAAGATAAAATTCAAGGATACTAAACTATGCAATTAACCTTTCAGATTTAAATTGTGGTTTAAAACTTTATCATTTATGAAATCTTTTAGACAAACGGCAGAAAACAAGACGGTGTATGAGAAGAGGGTTAGAAGGTGAAGAGGAACCCATAGTTCAGTTGGGCAGAGGGATTATTGTAATTACGGAGAAAAGCATGCAGGAAGCTTGGAAGGGGCTCGTGCTAAGAAATATGTGAGTGTGAACAACACAGTGGAGTTGAAGTATGTATCTTCAGTAACCAAGCATGATACTTGAAAGAAAATTTATAGTTTATGGTCAGTAAGCCTTGAGCTACTTGGCAACGGAAGAATACGTATACAGAGTCAACAGGCAAATTAGGATATTAGCTCAGTATAGCACTCAGACAATTTTGGTATGACAGCAGTTTTTATGGCATGTAGGTAATGAAGTTGAAGAAATTAAATGCAAGGAGTGTTTCCATTTTGTCCCTTCAGAATTTAGTGGATTGTATCAAACAAGGAGTCACTTTAAAATATTTTCCTAGTAGCTCATGCTCTTGTGTGGGGTTGGAAAAAGACTCTACCTTTTGATGGTCTGCATGCTGTTTCTTTTTTTTCTTTCTTTCTTTCTTTCTTTCTTTTTAAATCCTCCTTTTGTAATCAAGGTTTCTTTTCATGCCTCCTGCCACCATTAGTAAAAGCCTGATTTTGCTGATATTGCTGTAACAAAGGAGAGGCCAAATAAATAAACTCTGATTATCCGTGCCCTGAAAAAAGATGCCCAGGCTGACACTGTTAGGCCACTGAAGAATTTGCTGATATGAGTCAAGTAGTGGTGTTCTCTGAGCGAGGTGGGTGGCACCACTTCTGCGCTGTTCAGAGAGGGTCAGAAGAAGTAACTTCTTCCAAGTCTGCCCCCAAGAGCCACTTTTGTGAGGAGTCATCATCTCTTTGGCTTCCTTAAGTTCTGTGAAGCTCCTAAGAGAGTCTGTTAAAACATGTACTCGAATGTGAGTAATCTGCAGACAACAGATACCATAGATTCAAATTTCTGCAGTCACAGCTGTGCGAGAACATATAGGGGGAAAAAATACCTGTATTAAAACCAGCTGATTGATGAGAAAACCAGGGCTGGAGTGGGGAGAAAAAAGGAAATGATTTCCAACTGTTATATGCTTCCATAATGTTTCTGAAGCATTCCTTCTCTCAAATAGTTCAAATGAGTTATAAAGTTGACATCATTTTACAGTCCTTAGACCATGCACAAGTGATAATGATTTCAAAAGAATGTTATTTTAATTATTCCCAGAGAATAAATCCCTTTCCATAATATGATTCAGACTCTGCCACAGTGATTCATGCTTAGTGACCTTTGTAACTTAAATAGCAAGTCCTTGATCTAAACAAAAAGCCACCAAAAACTGTTTCACTCAGAATGTAGCTGTCTTCATACTAGTAAGCTAGTGTTGCAGTTGAGGTTACATCTTCTTTCTGTAGGTTGGCTTCCAATTTACTGGAATATTTCAATGCTCCCTTCTCACAATGAAAAAAAAAATTTTGCAGAAATAGCTAAGCAATTTTCTAGGTGTAATGTTAGTCTAGTGTTAACAGCAGATGTAGTAAAAAATTGAGATATTCTTAATAAACATGCAGGTGTTCCTACCTCATTGCATATTTCCATATCTTTTTCCTGAATCACTTTTTCTGACTGTTTTTATGTTGCTTTATAACACATTTAGTTGTTTATTGATTTTTTTTTTATCATGTCTTAAACTGAGAGTTAACATAAAAGGGGAGACGTAAGAGTAAATTCAGTTAGAGTCAAGTTGCTGAGCTCGTGTTGGTGAGTATAAAACCAGCGGAGGTGGTCACTATGGTAAATAGCACTGCAAGGCCACGAGGGTAATCAGACTCTGGAACAGGTTGTCCAGAGAGGCTGTAGAATATCAGTCCTTGGGAATACTCAAAAATTGATTGTACAAGGCACGTGTAGGGACTTGGATATGGTGATGTTCAGAAATCCTAATCTCAAAATAACCGGTTGGGTGTCTGTATGAGTAATACTTTTGTTATGTAGTAGTGAGATACTATATACTGGTAGGTCAGGGATCTTAAAAGTAACTTTTTTTTTTGTCTGAAGTTAAACAAGCTGAAAATTGCTTGCTGGGTACCTGCATATTAAAAAAAAAAGAAGGAGGGAAGGCCTATTTCTTCAATTCAGTTGTATCTGCATATCAGAGATTACTTTGAATCTGAGATGATTGCCACATAGCTTCTCAGATGTAAGAAGTATTTATAAAATGTTCAGCACTCTCAACCGTTACCTGAGATGTCAATATTTTGGTTTTGCTACTTCCTTGCTTTTGACTTAGCAATGTGCATCCAGACACATTTCCCTTTCAGAGGGCAAGATTCAGAGAATTCTTATTTGAGTCCTACTTCATAATACCTTTTTGTTTTGAATGCTCAAAGAGCTATCCTCCAGGTGTGAATGTCCAGCAAAACACAACTATTACAATTTTAACTTCTGGCAGACCTGAATGGGGATCCTCAGACTGATGGGCATGATGGTTTTGTGAATTTATGCAATGTAGTGAGCCTGTCCCGAGGTATTATTTTGGCAGTACTGATAGTTAATGTAAAACTTGCCAAATCTAGATACCATCTTTATGGAGAAGATGCTTCTATCTCCTTTCAAGGTGCTCCTTTCCCTCCTACTGAGTAAATGGGATGGTGGTGACAAGTTACATGTGAGTTCCACTCTGGGAAACAAGAGTGTTGCATGAAAAAAAGTGAGAGGGGATATTAGATGGAAGTCTGGTAAGACTGCGACGAGCAAAAAACCAGTCAGCACAGGGAAATGAAAATCCAAACAAAACCATAGAAAAAGCCTTTTCCCTCCCCCATAAACGTGTTATCCCAAGGAGGTGAAACATATATCTTAGGTGGCGAGAAAATTCGTTACATTTTTACATATATTGAAAAAACAGATAGAAACTACTGAGACTGTAATAGGCATGAAAAAAAAGAGAAAGGCAAAAAGTTACATCTTTGTACTTAAATGAATTTGACCTTAATATTAAGTTTAAAAACACATACTGTTCCCTTTCCCACAAAGCCATGTACCACACTTCATATAAGCAAAGGTGTTAGTATGGTGAGTCTTTGAGAAACACTGTTTTTAGGGATACATAGAGCTACATCTTGAAATTCAAGTCATGCCTTCAAACAATACAATTCCTTGGTCTGGCAAGAACGTTGAATAATTAGCTTAGTAACACATTATTGAAATAGCTATTTAAGTAGCACTCTGTAGAATTACTTAGAAATGCGAGTGCTGCTTACCACCCCCTCCCAGGAGTGGGATATGCAGCGAGCATTCACCAGTGTGAATTTTGGAATTGGGCTCTGCACACTTATTTTTCTTACCCTTCTTCCATTATGGGGTCCTAATTCAGGTCCAGAGATGAGAGAGTGGTAGAAAAGACATTTTCTCTACATACTCAAAATGTTTCGAAACTGTCAAGCAGCCCCAGAGACAGGCATAGTTTGGCCCAACTGGCAATGGTATATTATTGTAGAGCTGCACCATTTCATGTCCCTTGACTGGGAATTTGAGATTCCATCTCAAAGAATGCCAAAGGCAGGTGGGTGACCCTTGTTTCTGTCTTTGTTAGAAAGTTTTCTCATAGACTAACTCTTATCTAAATCCATTGACTAAAACATCTTTTTTTTTCTGTTCATATCCAATTTGCATGTTGAGTAATATCATGTTCTTCTGAAGGTTATCTGTAGTTCTCTCTGTCTTAAGAGCGAGATGTGAGAGGCAACAACTCCCAATTGTTATATCAGGCATGCAAACATGCAATAAGAGTGTAGCCAGGCATTCTTTAGGAGCTTCCAAGAAATCTTGAAGCAGTTACTGCTCTGCTAGTCATCTCCATCACTTGCCTTGGGTGTTTTCCCTGAACACTGGTAATACTTTAAGGATTTATGCATCCACTTCAGTGTGTATCAGCCAGGTTAGCTTAAATTGCTTTCAGTTTTGGTCTTGATTAATCTAAATGAGTTTGTGATCAGACAACAGACTGAGAGAACCCAGGAGCTAGAACTGGCAACCACTCCAGCAAGACCCTGAAGAGCATACCAGTCTCCACCTGACATATCCCAATTATCCTTTATAGACTCTATGTTTCAGGGTCCTAAGTACTTTTGGCCTTAATCAGAATACATGAGTGTAATTTAGCATGAAATATATGCTAAAATGGCACTGTTTCAGAGAAACAATCAACTAGTAAAGCCTATTTCCTGACACTGTTTGCTATGGTTTGTCCTAGGTTTTATGGGCCTGCCTTGTCAACCCAAAATTTTAAAAGGAACCAGTGAATTTCTTACCTGATCCCTTTTTGTCAAATCTCTTTACGAAGCTGCATCATGCAGGGTCTCTTTACTAAGAGTAGGAATATAGGTTGTGAATTTTGCTGCAAATAGTTTGCTAAGTGTTTCCTATTCACTGCATAGAAATTACTTTGTAGTTTGCTGACAAGAAGATTAAATATATTTTATGTCTAATATTTGTAGATCCAGCATTAGTTTTGGATTCCGTGCTGGACTAGATTCTGTACCTTTCTAGAAGCATTTGGCAAGTAATACAAACTTACGTCACTAATTTATAATTACTTCCAATTCTGGTATGATTATTATTTATGTGTTCTTGTGTCATCCACAAATAGTGTATATTTTCAAAAAAAAATTCATAGCGACTATGACAAGAAGCTAAAATATATTTAAGTGTGTAAAAATTGTAAGAAAAGAATTATAGTTTAATAACAAGCAATTGATCACATGCATAGCAAAGTTATAAAGGCATTTTGGCTATATTGTGTTTGATACAGCATCGTATGGGCATGGAATATGTGTTAGTGATTCCTGCAAGAAGAGGAATTCTTATCAGTAATACAGTGGTGGTGGAGTGGGAAATTGGTGTCACAAATTCTCCTGCCTCTCCAGCAACTTGAGTCTGTTTGCTAGTCTCACATGCCTTATGCATGATTCTTTCCCATTTTCAATTATACTAAAGATGTTAAATTTTTATTATACTAAATCGTGTAATTAGTTGAATAGATTTGTTCTTTCTTTTTTCTTTTTTTTTAGGGGGTGGGGTGGGGTTTTTTTGTTAATTATAAATAGCAGCTTGGAGTGAGTGTTTGTCCATACTGCCTAGGGATCCCTGAGAAGCTTTTGAATCAAAAATCAGTTTTTCACTGTCTGTCTAGGGAAGCTTGAATGCATTCTTACAGAAAAGATAAATTTTCCTGGTTTTTGGCTGGCTGTGCTGCATGATTAAATAGCTGTTGACACTTGGGTACTTTTTGGGATTGCCATTAAATCCTTCCAAAATGCTTCACAGTTAGTAAATTTATAAGGTGGTGAAATAACCTACTTGGATGTGAGGACTAAGGCTATCATCCCCTAGTAGAAGTGTCTTCATGGGTACTTTTTGTTGCTGCATATGTGGCTCCCCCTCTTTTTCTTGAGATACATGCTTACCGATCCTTTAGATTGTTCTTTAAGTCTTGAATCCTGATTCCTTCCACCTATATTTTGTTTTAAAAATAGTTTAAAAATAGTTCCATATAAGAGAATTGCTAATCTAGTTTAGTGTGAAGTAATATACAACTTCATAGTTTTAATTAAAACTTGTCTTCATTGTGGCTGCATTCCCCATAATGAATACCGTTTTTATAGTGCAAACCCTTGAATGGAATATTTTAGCACATTCATCCTTACAGTATCTAAAACCTGTTTGAGAAATCCCTGGTAGGAACAGCTTCTTTAATGTCCTACTCTTCTTGTAATGCAGCTTTTCTACGTTGTGGACTGATATTTACCTTGGTTTTGAGGTTATAGAGTCTTTAG
The DNA here is from genome assembly GCF_947461875.1 of Haliaeetus albicilla. Classification (NCBI taxonomy): domain Eukaryota; kingdom Metazoa; phylum Chordata; class Aves; order Accipitriformes; family Accipitridae; genus Haliaeetus; species Haliaeetus albicilla. The sequence goes on along the minus strand of NC_091491.1, from coordinate 16,488,424 downwards.
GGAGTTTGACAGACCAGTTTTAATGATTCTGTTTGGAAGATAGAATCAATGTGTTTCATGTAGGCAAAGAGAGACAATGATAGTGGTTTGATGGCATTCCTACAAATTTTCCCCTCACATTCATACATTAGCTTTAAATGCATGTTTTATGCTGTTACACCAGTACAGTTTCCTCCCTATAATTTGAAATTGAATGAGAAAACCAGAGACTTCACTGTAGAAGTTTCACATCTAGTCATGTGTGATACTGTGATTGATTGCCGTGTTCATGTAGGAACTGTGGTTTTCACCTTGGTATCTGGAAGATCATATACAGTACAATGGCTCCTACTGAGGTGGACCAGTCTGAAGGATCTTGAACATAAGATTGAGTGCAGTTTATTTATATTTTGTAAAATTGAAGACTTTAGGAAAAATATAGTTTGTCTTATTTTGCAATTATTCTCTTGCTTGAAGCTTGGAATTTCCACCCCCACCCCCCCCACCCCACCCCTAAATTAGATTTCATTTGGGGGCTCTGTTTGTGCTGGTTTAGAATTAAATTTATGTTTATTGCTTTTCCAAAAAGATTTTCTAATAAAAATACTGAACAAGAGTCTCTATTATAAGCAAGGCCGATGTTTGCAAAGCACCAGACATTCCCTTCTTCTGTACAGTAGCTCTTTATGTTCCTCTTTCATTACAGCTGAAATTTTGAACTGTGAAGCAGTGCCAGCTGGAGTGGCACAAGTGATTTCTCATAGTAACAGATGTCTCAGAGATGAAATTACTAAAGGGCCAGATGGCCCCAGTCCCTTTTTTCATTGTTTAGCCATCGTTCATTATTAGTAAATATGCCATGCTCTATGTCAGTCAGGCAGGAAAGTGCCAATCAGATTGAAATAATTTCCATCCCCGATCTCCTTAGGTGATCTCTCCAGACAGTTTCCTGCTGCCCCTCCTCAATAAGCAGCTGATAAGTCTGCCTGAGATCTGTCTTTGCCTCTTTCATCACTTGCCACAGTCACAATGTAGCAAAAAGCAAGAAAACTGGAAGAAACCCATGTTGAAATGCAAACATTCTCCTGGGTTTTGTTATAGGGGCTTTCATGCGGTGCATGAAACAAGATCTGTTTATCCCATTCTGCCCCTCTGGTGGGGTCCTTTGTTAAACCAAAGAACTATTTCCACCTTGCAATTTTTCTACACCTCTAGCTGGAGAGAGTCAAGCCTGCTAAGCAAATGTTGGTGACGATGTTTCAGAGATGGTTGTCTAGAGGAGGTTTGTAGCTTCAATTCATAATTCTGTTTGAAAAGAGGGAGGTAAAAGATGGAGTAAGAGACTAAGAAGCAAACTAGGGTGAGGATTTTTTGAGATAATGGAAATACCATATCTGAATGTAGAAATATTGAAATTTTTAGATAGATCAATGAGTTCAAGGACGTAAAGGAACAGAAAGTCAGTGAGACAGCAGTGAGAACAGTGACAGGCCCTACATAGTAAAGTTCATCAAAAGTAAAAGTAAAATTTTACAGCTAGGGCAATGGGAATGAGAAGTAAATGATATGTGTCTGTAATCTGTTTAATACTTTTCTTTTTTCCTTATTAGTGATGCTATTGCTGAGATTAGAGCTGTCTGTATTGAAGAAATTGGTGTCTGGATGAAAATGTACAGTGATGCCTTCCTGAATGATAGTTATTTAAAATATGTTGGTTGGACACTACATGACAGGGTAAGTACTGTGTATTACTGTACATAGCAGAGTGTACTGTACATTGCTGCTGTTATACTACCCAAGACATGTTTAGTATATCATCTTTGATTTATAAAGAGATTGTTCTTTTTTCTTGCCTGTTATTTATCTTTCAAGCAGCTTATTTCAAGGTATTCACTTAAATTGGGATACAGCACTCCTAGACTGCACGCTTGGTTCATGTGCTTTTTGTGTTTTCAGTCTCCATTAGAATATCTTAACAGAAATGTTTCCATGGTGCTTTTCTTCTGATTACAAGAGAAAGAGAAGTCTCCTCAGATCATCCCTGAGAACCTTTGTGTCTGAAGCAGAATGAAAAAGAGGTTTCCAGATGTGTCTTCCATTTATATTGCCCAATAGTTAGAGGAAATAGAACATCTCTGGGTCCCCAACAGACGTCACTCGCTCCACAACCAGTGGAATTCTCATCAATTCATTTTCCCTTGAAGAATCTCTTCAAGGTTCTCTTAAGCTTTTTCTTCAAACAATTGTTGAAACACCAGATGGAAGCAAAAAGATTTACATCCAGAAGTTCTTTCCTATCTCACCACAGTTCTTAGTACTGATGGTATCCAGAACATGCCTCTGCTGGGTGGCAACAGGACTAAATACCACTCAGTTCCTGCAGCAAGAGTAGCCCATTCGTAATGCTAATAGAACAGGACTTTGTACTTCTGACTGTGTAAGGTTTTTTTGTACACTGTGCAGCAACTGGGACTAGCTGTCCTCCCACTCTCACCAAAACCACTAGAAACACTTGTTTTACTCTAAACTCTTCTGCTAACATTATCCAAGGAAAACAGATGAGACCCACCTGTACTGTTGAAATGCTCATTAAATTCCAGCATCCTGATGCAGACTATTCTTTTTCTCTAGGAGCACTGCTGGAAAAAAATTAAAAGTTTGCAAGTTCATTCTGATGACTTGCATAACTGGTAGTTAACAGCTGATTCTTTAAAAGGATGATTTCTTCAATAACTTCGGACAGCATATTAACATTGAGGATATGACTTGGTCACTCTTTGGCTGAAGTCTGAACAAGATCAGTTAGAAAGATGTTAGCTTTCACTAATGAAAGAAGTTAGCTGCCACTGGTTCTTTTGCTTTAGCTATAGCTGACAAGGATCTGCATCTCACTTTGATTTTCACCAGCAATTTACTTGTTAAGAGTACCCTGTATGCTTTAGATACTAGATATGTGATGTCTTCCCTCTCTAAACCTGTAGTTCTCAAACATTTACTTTACAAACTTTCCCCAAACTTTTACATTACATCTCATTGTTACAAAACTTGATTAGGAGGAAGATCTTGCTTACTGCTACAATCAACCATGACCACTGTTTACTCTAGAGACACTACACTTCCTATCATTAAAGCTTGGACATGGAAACATAGCTATCACAGTGCTTTGAGGGGCAGAGCTGCTGCTCCATCTGTGTATCTCATTTTTAACATTGGTGTGCCTCGCTAGTAGGCATGCTTCAGGAGGTAGAGATCATTGCTTCAAGTTATCAAATCGGTGGGGAGGTCAACTCAGGTTGGAGGATTACGATTTTACGTGTGGTGGAGGACTTTATTTTACTCTAGGGCTTTTAATTAAAAATATATTATCCCCTGGATAATTGCAGTGGATTTTTTGGAGCACTTCCTAATCCTTGCAGAACGTTTCCAGAAAGTAGCACTTCCAATGGGAGAGCACAATCTAGTAGGGTTGCACTTCGCAGCTCTCAGTCCCCTTCTAGTATCTGTGAAGTCCAGCCATTTCTCACATAACTCCCTTTAACCATCTGTGAAATCCAGCCATTCCTTACGGCACTGTCTGTGACTGGTGTCAGCTTCTCACACTCTTATCTGTCACGTCCAGCAATTTCCCATGTCATGTCCAATAGTTTCTCACATCCTCTTCAGTTAGCTTAACCTCAGGCCAGGGTCTAGTCATCTGCCTGCACCCTTAACATATATTTATACCTCAGCTTTTTTAAATTTAATGTTCTTCATATCAAACAAATTTTACATTACAATGTTATGGTAAAAAAAACCAGTTTTCCATCTGGACCAGACACAGAAGAATTCTATCAGGCTACTCTCCTGCCTCTACTAGCTTTGTAATATTTTTCATCGCAGGCCTCAGAAGTGCCTTGGGGTTCTAAGTCTTTAAATCACTAGCTAATCTGTTTAATATCCTGGTATACAGGATATGTGATATTTTTTATTTATATAGTGTATGTTTAATGTATGGAGTGAGACAGATTTTAAGTAGAATAGGGGAAGAGTCAGAGGCAGGTGAGCCACGTGTCAAAGCATGAAAAAGAGACATTTGGGGAAGCACAGAAAGGAGGAAGGAAGTGCAATGGGAAGAATATATTGAAAAAAGACAGAATAAGAACCAATTAAAAATGCAAAGCCTCCAAAAGTACAAGATCCCTTGACAGCGTGGTTTTCATTGGCACAACCTGAAAAACTTGCCAGCTGATACCTAAATTTCTTGATTTTGCTTTGATCAGGAGATAATTTTTGCTATGATCAGTACTTAAAATATGGAAAAGATGAAGGCTAAGGCAATAATCATAAGGTACTTCCATTTCATATGAACAGAAGTCACCCCAAAATGATTAACTTCTCTGGAAGCTTGCTACTACAAAAAAGAGAGGAGGCAGCAGTGCAAAAGATTCATGATCAGTTTCATACTCTACTTCAGAAGACATACAAATTAAACCACAGGGAAGACAGTTCTTGCACTTCTTTGTAGTAGATCCAGTGTAGTCTTTCAGAGGTAGGATGCAGAAGTTTAGTTCTGTAATTTGGGAAATCTGTATATTTTATATGTTAATCCTATCTCTTTCCCAGATTTCAGATGAATGTCTATAGGGCTTTTTTGGGTTTTATAGATTACTTTCTCATTTGAATATGGGTTTCTAGTTCTGCCTTTCTCTTCTTTTAAGCTTCTTTTTCATTCCCGTTGATCTGGGAGCATAAATTAAAAATATATAACATTATAATATAATTGCATAAAGAAACCTCTTTAAAAAAAAAGTTAAATCAGACTATCAGTCTTAATTTTCACCTGCCTCACTGACGCACGTAATTGTTTTGAAACCATAATTGTGTCTCTAGGTGTCTAGACAATCATGGTTCTTACACCAGTTCCTGACACATAAGAAAATGCCTTTTCTTTCTTTGTGTGCCACTACTTTACTCATTGTCTGTTTCTGTGAAAGGAATGAACCCAGGGTCCTCTGGAACACATGGCGTTTGAATACTTCGTTGTGGTGGCATCCTAACTTAAAAGGATGAAAAAAATAGAACTTGTTTTTAAGATTATATAGAAACTGAAACTGTAGTTTTTCCAAACTTTGGGATGTTTAACTTTATGTACTTGGTACCCGATTTCCTAGTGTTTGGGAAAGCTTGAGAAAATAAAAAAAAATGCATCAGATGATATACATTATCTTCATAAATGGTATTGAGTGGGCACATGCAGACAGAGCACAACGGCTTGCTCCTGCCAGGAATACTCCTGCCATAGGTACTATTGTGCTGCAGGACATTTTCATCTGTTTCTCTCTGGCAGTGTAACTATTTCTGTCATTAGGCAGCAGACTACCTCAAAATACACCACCCTAGAGCATCAAAATGCAACATAGTATATCATAGTCATCCCATAAACTGTGGGATGGAAGATACCCAGTAATTTAGATCATTTTTCTATGCAAGAGGAAAAAAACAAACAGTGCAGTTTGCAGAAATATGGTAGAGCAAATAGCTGAGCAAATTAATTATCTATTATTAAAACCTGATAAATTTTTAAGAAGAGCAGGATACCCTTAGCCACCAAAAAAGAACTGGAAAAATCCAAAAGAAGAAACATGAAGGTTGAAAAGAGAGAAACTACTTTGCTGCCTCTCTTGACCACCCACCTATTTAAAAAATACTTAAAACTATGTTTCTGGGGGCTCAAAAAGTCATCATCTCTATGTGATCTAAGCCTTCATCTGGCGTGTGAGCTGACACATAGCAGTGCACCTTTAATTACCATTTCTGCGGCTGTGGTATCCCTGAATGTTAAGAAGAGTCTGGTTCTCATTGGGAGATGGCAAATTAATACTCAAAAGTATCAACTGTATGGAACATTAATAAGAATCTAAGGTGGCTTGAGGCCAGGCTACAGATCACTGTGAGACTTACACAAGAGTTACAGATTAGTGCTTCGAGTCCTGTGATTAGCATGTAAAAAATATGACAATGGTGTGTTTCCATCAGGATGGATTCTTTTTCACAGGTCTGCCATATTAAAGGGAATTTTGAGTAGAGCATGACTCTCCCTGGCAAATGTAGACTACCCCACACTGCTGGCATGAAAGGTGTATGTATTGCTTTTTGCTTCATTAGCAGCGGTAACAATTTTTTGCCCAAAACTCAGAAGTGTCTGGAGGATTATCTCAACAAAAATAGGGAAAATATGAGAACTGTTTGTTATTAAAGTGTTGATAAACATTTGATGTTTTTGTTTTAGGTTCTAATTTCAAATTGTAAATAAAAGAAAGCATTAACAATTAAGTATTGATGCAAAGCATTCTCATTCATGAAAAAGAATTTTATATAACAAAAATAATAATAAAATATAAATAATTATGTAAAATGCTTTGAGAGAAGGAGAATTACAGGAATAATTAGACTGGAGAAAGAGGCATGCATAGAACTGATGACAGTATGGATGAATTCAGGATTTTGCAATATTCAAGTGTCACAATTATAAATTGGACAAAACCCCAAGTAAGTATATTTTTCTGGAAGATGAAACTCAGGAGAATGGAAGGTCTTAGTTTTAGAATGCTGATAATGCAAATATTTTGTCTCTTAGAAAATGGCAAGGCTTTCCTTTCAGATATGTTCTTTCTAGCTGAAAAGCATAAATGTGACTACACAAAAATAGCTGGAAAGTGATGCTCATTTTCTTTAACAGAATTAAAGGTATTGCATGGTCACAAATATTTGCTGCCTTAGGTTGACTCATATTCTCTATGAACTTAAGCTCAGAATTGCAAAAAATCTGCCTAAAATCTAGTCTGGGAAATATTTTTGTTTATTCCTTCCCTGCTTAAGATAGAGTTCACTGTATATCCACAGTGGTTCTCACAGTCATATTTTCTAAAAAAACCTCTAGTGTTGGGTATTCCACAGCTTTCTGTAGGAGTCTGAGTGCTTAACTATGTTTGCCACTAAAAAGTTCTTCCTCGCATAAGCTAAATAGTCTGTGTTGTAATTTTATTATTTCTTTTCCTACCACTGCGCACATAAGAAGTGATGATTACTTTTTTCCTCTTCCTTCAAAGCAAACTAACTTTTCTTTGTTGTGCTACAAACATATTTACAGAAAGTTTTCTTCATTACCTCTTGTGTCCATTCCATACTTTGCCCAGGCCTTTTTTATTTTATCTTCCTTCTGGTTTTTGTATTCCTTTTGTGCTTGACCTCCTAATTAATTCATGAGTTAAATAAGTTCATCTCTTAGTTTAATAAGTCTCTTCCTGTCCTTGCTCTGCATCGCTGCTTGCAGCTTTTACCCTGGCATAAGTTTCTTAGGAATTACCCTAATTTTAGCATTCCCACCCGCTTACTTCCTTGCTAGATAGGAAATTTCTGCTGTGTTTCTTTCCCCAAGAAGTGTTTGGGGTGTTAAAAGCTCATGTTACTTGGACAATTCTCATAGTTACTGAAGAAACATCTTGTGTCTAGCATGTTGATTGTCTGTGGCACATTGCTACTCCTCCATTCTGGACTTCAGTGCAGTATATCCATGCACACTTCACTTCTGCCTGCCTTAGGTTCTTGTCCAGGTCATTGCTGTTTATGCTTCCTCGTGGGTTCCTGTCATTAATCTCTCCTGACTCTAATGTAAAACCTTCATAACAGGATTAGCAAGCTGACTGACATGCAGGGGCTCTTCCCTCTCCAAAGAGATTAATTCTCTCCTTGAACAACAGTTTAAAAAATAGACCTTTTTGCTATCAGAGAAAGTCCTTCTCCTATCATTTGTCTGCCAAGAAAGGCAGTCACTTCCTGGGATTGCCTCTGTGTCTCCTGGGCCTTTGCCCTTACCTAGAGGGACCAGGTGTAACACAACTTTTCTCTCCTCCTCACCTACTCCTCCAGTCACTACTTGTCTTCTGCCTTGTATCTGGTGAGCGGCAGGAGGATAGTAGCCTGGTTCAGTATGCTTTTGTTAGCATCTGGTTTCAGTCTCCTGGCAAGCCACGCAAGTACCAGACATTCACAGGTGCACTTCCTATTTACCTTGCTTGATTTGCTCACTTAAGACTTACAGAGACCCTCAGTATCAGGCCTGAACTTAACTCTAGGACCATTGATCCACAGTGTTTGGTGAAGTCCACAAGGGCTTTGGGCTCCGCGGGGAGTCCAAACCTTATCTGCACAGGTCTCAAGTCTCATTGCTGTTGGCACTGTTTGTTTTTTCTGTACCTAACCAATTCAGAGTTTTGCATTTGGGGACTACAGCACTGGCTGAATAACAAGCCAATCTGGTCACAAATGGGACAGTCTTCAGTGGATTTGTAACTAAACCTGCTACCTCACTGTTGCTCTGTAGTGTTCATCACATGCCAAAACTGATACTGATCCTCTGTGGCTAAATAAGCTAAGGCCATAAGAGGCTTACATCCTCTGCTAATGATTAGTGATGACTCCAGACATCCTGGCCTTTCTGAATGCCACACAGCAGAGGAAACACCATTTCCGGTACTGCAACACAGGTACCATTAAAAGAAGAATGACAAACAGCATTTCTCTGTGCTTTTTTAGCAGTTGATCACATCCATATAAAATTTTTCTTCAAGAAAGTTCTTTTCTGTGCCTTGAAAGATCTTATGATAGGTCCTTTAAACTTAACTTTCATGTCATTGACTTTCTCTGCAATGGTAGTCAAAAAGTTCCCTAGAAGAGAGCATGAGTGCTCAAAGACTCCTCACACATACAAGGAGATGATTTCTTAGGAACAATAATTCTTCAAGGAAAAGTTCTTCTGAAAATCCTCCTTTCAGCTTCTGTCCCTCTTTTATCTTCTATTTCAATTTTTGAAATAAGTGGGAAGGAGGAAAGAAACTTAAAAAAAATTATTTTTAGGTTCTGTTTTTATGTCAGTCTCTGAATGTTCTTTCAGTTTTTAGCTTGAGCAGTTTTTTAAATACAGACTTGATTATAGAATAGACAGGCTCAGAAATGAAGCTGTTCCTACAGGTGACAAACCTTGATCCATAGGCACTGTCTGGTGACACCCACATTTCCTGCCTACAGCCCACCAGATCAAAGCAAACCCCATCTAAGGAGCAGCTGGGAATGTGCTGCTGCCATCAGAACAACTCAGACAGACACAAGTTGCTCTTCTTCCCAAGGGCTCCTCAGGCTGTGGCTTAGATGTGTTGTTCTTGTGGCAGCACCCTGCTCCCCACTGGAGGGTCTCAGGCCTTTTGCATCCTTCAACATGTGCCTGTCCTATGAGAGATGGGATGTAGAAAATTTCAGAATAATAAATCCAGTGTGTACGCCTTCTGTCCCTGGGAGAAGGAAAGACAATGCTTGGAGACGGCTGAGTTGCTTGAGTGGACTACATGCAGCCCATGCTCAGTCATTTTGAACATTTGTGCATTGATTATAAACACCAGATATCAGGCAGAAGTTACTTGTAGTCTCTTTCCTAAAGATAAATAGCCACACTGTCTTCACCAACCACCTTGAGATCATACATCTTTATTTTGTATTTACTTGCTACATTCTTTATCTTTTTGTGGAGTTACTTGAAAGGGAAACAGTAATAGATGTTTAAGTGATGGCACATTAAATTCTTTATATATGCAAATAGGGAGAAAATTTAACATTGTATGTAGGCAGCTGCATGTGGCTTTTGGTTTTTAGCTGAATTGCAAATTGGCTTTGGTAATTCATTTGCATAAAATTTTAAATGTACATTAAACAAATTACAGTATGATATTATTTAATATTCATGTGCATTTGATTAGGGTATTCTATCAGCTAATCTTAGTGTGTTTTATTTAGCAAGGTGAAGTGAGGTTGAAGTGTTTGAAAGCTCTTCAGAGTCTGTATACCAACAGAGAGTTATTTCCAAAACTGGAGCTGTTCACTAATAGATTCAAGGTAAGAGGAAATACAATTTTTGGAAGGAGTACAGAAAATAAAAGTATCATCTATCTCATCCTGTTGCGGTGTTTGAGTCATGTATATTAAATGCAAAAATAAACTCATTTGTTTATGACAAGGCTTGTAACTGCAGTAGTAAAACTGTATTACTGAATGCTGAGATTAAGCCGAATTCATCTTACAGTGTTTATCTTGTAAGATTTGTCAGGCTTGGCCAGGATGATTATTTATCTGTTTGTGTTATTGATAGTTTATATATTGTCATTATTCAGTCTGCTTGTACTTATTTAATTTTAGATTTATTGAATTGTAAGGACATGTACTGGGTGTTTCACACAATCTAAAATACATCTGAAAGTAACAACCTGTAACAAAAGATTGTTTATAAGACATCTTTTTAGTTGAGTATGTGCTTGTGTTTGGAGGAAGAGATACTTTGATCTGCGTCATGATATTCTACACAGTGAAATACCTTGCTGCACAACAGGAGTTTACATTGTGCTTTTAGACAAACCCCTGAGCATAATTGTCCTGTTTAGGAGATAAGTACTGGAGGAGTATAATTCATGGAGTTTCTTACTAGCACAAACACACTGACTCTTTGTTTAATATCTTGATGAGAATGTTGCTGTTAATTCACTTTGTGGCATGACTGCTTTACTTCACAAGTATCTGGAGAGATGAGTGTAGAAATACCATCATTGCTTCTGTTTGGATGCTCTGTGAAGAAAGCTTTCAGGCACTGTCACCATGTCAGTTGGCAACTTTTACCATCGCTTTTGTGTTCTGGAGAACCCCCCAAGGAAAGACTAATTTTATTTATTTTCGTTTAAATAATGATTATAATGCTGATGCCAAATTCTGTGTAGAAGAGAAGTGGAGATGACTGATCTATTTTTATTTAAATCATGATGCCGAAGAAAAATTCTCTTTAGAAAAGAAGTGGAGATTTAAATACTCATAAATACCTACTGTATTTCTCACTGTAGATTTTATATTGCTTCACTGGTTTTGTCTGTCATCGCAGTTAATATTAACTCTTCCAGTTTGATCTAGGAAAGCACAAAATATAGCAAACTTGTCATATATTCCCTGTATGTAAACAATCCATAAAAACATAATGGTAATCAGCCTTTTACCACATTCACTTGAGATGGAGAAAAAAGATGCTTAAACTCCAGTAAAGTCTAGCCATTAAGGAAGGCTTTTTGTCCAAAATGATAGTTATATAATAGAACAGACTCTTTATTAATAATCTGCCCTTAAAAGTCTCAAATGAAGGAGGTTAAATAAATATCTGTCAGGAATGAACTTGGTATGGTTGACTTTAAAGTAGGAGATGAAACTAGATCATTTTGTGAGATCACTTGCGCACCTGTATTCTTCTAATGTTATAAAGTCAGTTTCTGGGACTACTGCAGTAAAGACAAGTTTCCTGTCATCGAAGAGTACCTGGCAAACAGGTTCAGACCTCAGACTACTTCTGTAATGCCTCCATAAGTCTGGTTTGCTTATCATCTCAGGACAACCAGAAATACTGGTTAACTCTCGAGAAAAGAGAACCTTCCAACCCTGCTGTTTTTCTTGTTCTATCTGTGCAGACTTACAGATTTATTTATATTTGCTCCTTCCGTAATTTGATTTATTTTGAAATAGGCCACTAAAACTCTCATGGTCTCTATATCTGCTTCTCTTTACTAGAAAATGTGCTGGATGCTTCTCTCTCAGCCTTCCTATATAGAGAAAATGCTGCTTTGAACCTGTCCCATCCATCAGCAAAAATTTTCAAGGCAATTAGAGGCACTTTGGGAAATAGTTACTCAGTAATGTACTTCAAAAAAACTACAGGAACATGAAACTTCTAAATATTTCCTCCTGGCTTTTTCAGGGTATAGACAATTTTCTTTGTTAGAAGAAGTTAGGTTAGCCTGTGCATTTCTTCTTGGTTTAGAATGACACAAGGAATTTTCATTTCTGTCAAAAAGATTCAGACAAAAGGGAACCCTGTTAGGAATCCTCGTCTTTCTTCAGTTCTATTAAAGCTGTTTTTACTACAGAAATCTGTATCATCATGAAATAAATTAGAGAAAAAGTGAGTTCAAAGTCTCTGTGAGCCTAGAGAACAGATATGTTTAACATGATGTTTAACATCAGCTTCAGTTTCCAGCCACATCAAGAGAACAAAAAGCTGGCACTGCCCAAATGCCTGCACTTGGATTTACAGCTGTGCTGACAAGGATGCAGCCTTTGGCACCAGGATGGAGCAAAGTTTCAAATTAATGGTTTTTGAATCTAATGAATACATTACTTAAATGTCTCACCACCACAAGCTCTACCACCACCCCCTGAAAAATAATTGACCTAAATGCTGCTTTTTTATATTTCCTCATCAGACTTCAATCGACCTGCACAGTTCAGCTGGTATTCAGCTCAATCCATTCAAACTGTCAAGAGAAATCTCTCTAGAGATCTTCTAGCTGTTCAAAGTATAAATTAATTTGATCTAGAATGACTTGTACTGGGGTGTTAATATTTCACCGCCTTCCAGATAGCTGTGACAAGGATCTGACAATGTCACTTCTCCAACAGAAAGACGTGTGTTCTTTCCAACATTTGTTTGTGTAGGTGATATGCTAGAAAATAAGCTTTGTCTGTCAAAAACAGTTTTTTCCATCAGAGAGGAAACTTCTGTTTTCCATCAAGAATTCCTGTCTAATACAAACATTAACTGAAGCCGTATGGGAAAGATGTGAATTAGCTCTTTTGCAGTCAGTGTCAAAGTCAAGACACCAGCAGATTTAGGTGCATCCATTTAATTCCTGTCCCTCATCCCTGACCCTTTGCAGGAGAGTGCTGTCTGCATGGCCTGAGAGGCAAAAGGAGATAGATTTGCTCTTCAGCCAGCCTTGTTCACAGCCTAATACATAACTGCAAACTGATCTTCATAGAGAGTGAAAATTAGTATTTCAAGTTATATATAGAAGCCTGTGTCCTATTCTACCATTGTACAGTAGTACAGGAAATGTTTGTCAAAGCAGATTGAGCAGCTGGGGTTTGTAACTTACTAAGCCACAGAAGTTACACCTTCCAGAGGCATTAGGTGTTCAGGTCTCATTTTCAAGGATCTTGGTGCCTGGCTGGCAGATGCTATCACACAGAGATGCTGGCACCAAGGCTGAAAATAAGAAATGATGCATCCACACTGTTTATTTTAAGCCTGATGTTTCTGGGGAAAATTGAGAGGCATGAACAGTCTTTTTTGATAAGAAAACATTGTTGCATCAGTTGGTTTCAAAGTCCAAAATGACTCCAAATTCAGAGTACCTCTTGCTCTGTAGGCAGGAGAGAAGATCCCTTCCTTTCCAGGCTTTTTTCAGAGATGTAGGAGTTTTATACTTGTGTGCTTATTCCTTCATGTGCCGTTAGTTCCCTCCTGGAGTTTAAGATATGCTTTGAGGGAGTATATGAAATTCCACTGAAACTTTTAAGATCAGTATCTCTGGCTGTTCCTTCTCTTGATTTTGTTGTTGTTAGTTGTTCTTTGGCCAGGACCTCAGGAAAAAATGACAGCAATTTTTTTTTCTTGTCCATACACAGAATTTCCTGTTTCAAAAGTTATTTCACTGTTTGAGTCTCTTCAAGGACTTCTCACGGTCTCTAAAACTGTCTAGGTATAACAGTTAAATGCATCAAATTTCCCAGGAACTTAATGGTGATTTATAGAGGTGCATTCAATCATAGTGACACAATGTATCTCTACAGACCTAGTTTCCTTGAAAGGTAACACTTGAGACAGCCACAATGCATTCTTTACATAATATTCCTAAAATCTAATATTGAAGTAAGCATCAGTTGCTTGATATTCACCTTCAGCATTTAAGTGCCTGGAATAGTAGAGAAAAGAGGTGAACACCTTTATTTTGTCCTGATTTGTTCTTGGTGACTTTCACTGTTGTTTCCTAACACATCCCTTGTTTCTTTTCCAGTCCCTGACTTCTATTTTTTCACATCCCAAAATGTCATATAGTACCTAGTCCTTCCTGACGCAGGTCAAGCCAGAAGGATCAAGTTTTATCTTCAGATGGCCCAATTTCTTGTCATTAAATTGATCAGTCAAGCAAAAAAACATCAACACATATTGCATTTTTATGGATGGATAGAAATTCTCCCCAGATAGGGAGGACAACATATACTAATCGCATCTATTTTTGGTTGCCAGTAAGCAAGCTGGAACTAAGGAGAAAGAAACCCTAAGGAGACTTCTCATAACTACAGGGTCCTTAGAAGTTATAAATTCATTACATTAGATTGGAAAGTGGTCTGTTTGTCTCCACTAGAAAGAGTATAGGAAAATACAAAGCCAAAACACAGAACTTCCCACTTTCCTGTGGAAGGTCTGTAGTGTAATTCTTGAGATCAGCTTCAAACCTTGAGACGTAGCCAGGTATGAAGGCCACAACTTTATAGGCAATATGCAGATGCATATATTCAGGGGTGATTTTCTTCACAGTATTTCCTAATATGCATATATGCAGCATTCATTACTCTGAAATTATTTGTTTTCAGGGGGAATGAAGCAGGACAATTTTTCTGCTGTCATCCAACCCAAGTACATTCCTCTTCAGGAAAGAACTGTTAAGTAAGACCAGTCCAAAACAGTGCTTCAATTCCAAAGTCTCCTTGCTTGTTCTCTGGAAAACAGACAAGGATAAGGACTGTTTGTTAAGCACTTGTTCTCATTCCTGTGTAATTGCCTATTTTTCCATTATGCATATAGCATACAGGTTCCTAAGATGTACATTAAATGGTTGAATAATATTAAAGGGCTTTCATGTGTCTAGTTGAAAGATCTTTCTCCCCAAGATAATTTACTTTGTAATCTATAGAATTCTTCATCTGATAGCTGTTTGTGTGTTTCTGTTTTGTCACTGTAATAAAATTCCTTTTCAGGATCGCATTGTATCAATGACACTGGATAAGGAATATGATGTTGCTGTGGAAGCCATTCGATTAGTCACGCTAATACTTCAGTGAGTATTTTTCAAAACCAGTATATTCCCTTTGAAAGTTACCTAAGCTAGTAATATTTAATTGACTTGATTTCTTTGCTTGTGTAATGATGTGAATCTCTTACTTTACACTTAGTATGAAGTTGAACAAAATATGTAGTAATATGGTCATGAAGCTAAATAAGATATTCCATCTCATGAAAATACAATAGGCAAAGTATAAAAATGTATTGATGTATTGAGACTATTAGAGCACGCATTGTTGTGGAAGAATGCCAAAGGGCATTTATACCTTTTGCCAAGGGCAAAATGATTGTCCTCCCCAAAGCGAGTATCTGTGGGTTACATTTGCTAAAATAACTCTAGCAGTAACTAAGCAAAGATCCAGTGTTAGGAGATTTGATTACCTGACACAGCTGAAAGGAGAGTCCTCTGGTAAATAAGCTGACAGGGAGAAGATGCTAACTTCAGCACCCTTGTTTGGGTTCTGTGGAGGTGGCAGTGGTAGCTTGCAATTTTAAACACTCGGCCATGCATGAGGAGACATGCTTCCAGGCCCCCAACTTTTTCTTACAGAGATGCAGTGGCTTCCCTGAGGCAAAGATCCAGTCTAAAGATCATCCCGCTCTCTGATTGTTTGAACCAGCCTGTCCACAGCAGCCTCATGAGTGTGCTGCTGAAGGAGCACTGCTAAGCTTTTATTACATATTCATTAAAACATATGTTAAAGAAAATCTGTTTTACAAACAGATGCATAGAATTTCTGCATCATACTTTATACCCAGTGGCTCTACTTTGAAGAACGTTCTTGGACATGCAGAATTTGGATGAAAGATTAGACTAGCTTTTCCTCTTAGTAAAGCAGTCTGGACTTAATTTTTTTTATTTATGAGTCACTCTCCTTTACAGATATTAGACTTGTAATATTAGGAAGAAAGGAAATCTCATACTGTTACATTTTTAAAGTAAATATAACAAATATGATCACAAATGAGATGTAGAACACATCCGTTCTCTACATTATTAGCAGTGTTTGGGAACACAGTATGATCTTAGGTCAGGAATTGTCCAGTGCACCTTTTTTTCCTGTCCTGTTTTCTCTTTGGTTGCATGGTGAAAACATAGCTAATGCATTTAGCACCAGAAGAATATGGGTCACGTTGAACAGCACAGAGCAATATTCTGTCAGGTAGGAACTGTGTCATGAACAATCATGATGGGGAATGACCAATTAAAAATTATTTGTAGTATGAACCCAAATGATGTGTAGAGTCCTGATACATAAATGTTTCTGATGAATGCTGACTGAACAGAGAGGGAAATAATATCTCTGTATGCGACAGTGGTGATATTTTGATAGCATTGATGGAATATCATTGTTCCATGGCTCATAGCATTTTTCAAGAATATTGCTGAAAAATGGAAGTTTTTCTGAGTTTCAGAAAACTTGCACACAAAATCTACCTTGAGCTCAGAAACTGCAGAAGCCCCAACTATGTTGTTTACCCAAGACAAGGGTCAAAGGTGGCTTGTTCTTGTCAATAAATAATTATAGAAAATAAACTTTTCATCATCTTTTATCCAGCACAGCAGGCTATGATCAGATTCTGTTCCTTGATGTTGAAAATGAAGTCTGTATCTAGTCAGCACAGTAACTACGGTAAAAGTGATTGACAATTTATTGTATCAGCATTATTGTAATTCTAAATGCACACAATAATTCAATCCTAAAGTGATTATGTGTTGATTTGATTGGTGGATGCACAGTGCTAGTTCTGTGTCCCCACTTTGTGGCATAATCGGGTTTAGTTTTCTACTGCCTGTGTCCAGAGTATTTCTGTGCCTTCTCCCATTGCTGGAGCAGTTTCATCCACCTGGCCTGGCCCTTTCAGCAGCTAGAATTGGGAATATGCCTTCCTACTTTCCAGGCCAGCAGAGAGACACCTCCTGCCCACAGCGCACAAGAGCACATGGACTGTCACGTGAAAAGACTTAACTTCTGAGAATGGAGTAGGACAGGAGGCTGAAACAGGTTTTCCCAGTCCCAGATTTGAATACTTTAAAAATTAAAAGCTTTGAAAGCAAACAGACATTGCAATAGAAGTCAATAAGTTTAACCAAGCAATTAAATTTTCCTCATGTAACATTCTAGGTTTTTAGTTTAATAATGTTCGATAATCAGTGTTTGGCATCTTGCAATATATGCATTGTAGTTAGTGTGATGGTCTAAGTAATTGAACAGGGCAAGATTTGTAAGCAGTGATGACATTTTTTTCATAATTTTTTTTTTATATATATAGATAGATAGATACAACTGGGGGAAAGAAATCAGACAAACTTCCAGTCTTACAGGCCCTTTAAATATCTCTGTATTTGGAAATTGAACCAAAGGTCCTTGAAGTCAGTGTTCAACCATTTAGGATTTTGTATGAAGGAAATCAATCTTGTAGCTGTCAAAAGTAAGTTACGGGAGGTGAGGGGATTGAAATTAAAAATTTGTTTTAGTTCAGGTGTTACTTTCTGACTCTTTCAGTGGAAGCGAAGAAGCTCTGTCAAATGAAGACTGTGAGAATGTGTATCACTTGGTGTATTCAGCACACCGGCCTGTTGCAGTAGCAGCTGGAGAATTCCTTCACAAAAAGTAAGTTATCAGTTGCCCTGGAATAAGACCAGATTTGTGAATGGTTCCTAGTAGAGGTAAGATCAAAAGGCAAAGAAGCAATAGAGTGAAATATCCCAATTTAGCAAATCAGGTATTTAATTTAAACAGAGACTTATTATCTTGTTTAAATTCAAGACCTAAAGACTTCAAGAAACTGAATTTACATTTTTCTTGCTCTAGAATTCAGATAACTTTTCCTAACTCCTCAAGGGCTAAATACACAAAGGCTGCATAAACCTCTAAAGTTGGTTTAAATCCTAAAGCTTTTGCCAAATTACTGTTGCAATAATATATATAAGGCCTATACATCCCTGTTGGTCTACCTGATAGGCAGTCATCAATTTTACAAAGTTTTAAAACAGTTTATTTCAAAATTGTGAACTTGAGAGGTTTTTATGTAGTAACAATTAAGAAATTTGTTTCTAAACTCACTGACTTCCCCTAAAAATACATTACACCATGGTTACATCTTTCATGTACCCACTATGCCAAAGGAAATGAGCTAGCTTTTCCATGGATGCGAATCATACTGCATCAGTAACTACGACCATGACATTGCCACATAATAGTAAACCTTTTCATTTTAGTGTTTGCAGTTAAAAGTCTTTTAGCAGTAATTTTCTTTTTTCCCCTCATGGGTTGTGACATTAGAGTTCTTTAATATATCAGAGTGCAGGTTATATAATTTTTCATGCCAAGATACACAACAGAAGAAAATCAGGTAAAAACATCAGTTTTCCTTTGCCAGTGTTCTAATTTTCTGTGGTTTATTAGTGATTTAAAAGTCCACACTGTAACTGTAAGCTTTCATTGATGGATTTCTGGAGTTCATCTCTGTGATCAGGCATTACCTGCTTCAAGGAGTTAATTTACAAAATTCAGTTACATTTAGTTTCCTACATGATATTTTAGGAAATGGTTAGGTTCTTTGTAAAAATATATACTGAAATTCCTTTGTTAATTAACATGTGACAAAATAATTTCGACAAATGCCTTGAAAGTAAATTAATTTGAAGACATATCTGCACCTTGGTGTACTTAGTGTAAAGACAAAACTTTATCCTAACTTTTCTTTACAGCGAGATACTGTGCTGTGTTCTATAAATGTCTCTCAAGGTAAACAGCATTGAGAGAAGATTGTCCCATTCCTAACACTCATTTTCTCTTGGTATCTGCTAACACATAAGAGCTGGTGCTCCATTTTAAATAACTTACAATCTGCCTGAGGCATTTGAGGTGAGATTTATCTCGCCTAGTTTTATACATTTAAATATCACTTTCTATGTGTAAGCTAGTCATTAGACTTTCTCTCTGTAGTTAGCAAAGGAGAGCAAATAATAAAGAGGATCACTGACGCAGTCCTGAGGTGGGTGTTTTAAGATATTTCAGCACCCGCAGAGATGCTTATTTCTTATCTATTAAGTCAGGCGGGGGGGAAAGGTGATGTCTAACTAAAATGTGTTTGTGTATAACTCATCCTTCTCTTTTCAATGAATTATAGTAGTGAAATCAGAATACTGTGTTTCATATTTCTAATTGGCTTGTGACTGTGGTTTCATGGTAAAAGCAAGGAACAGTTTTCAAAATTCTTGAAGTAAAACAATCATTGCTGTAACTGTAATGTAGACACATCTGAGATCTCTTTAAGCTAGCAAATTTGAGCATTGAGAGTATTTTGGAATTAACCATGCATCAGGGAAGTCAATGGAGAATGTATAATTTACCTGAAAAAAAAACAACAAACAAACAAATAATTGCCCGGTAGCTTGCTTTATCATTTATGCTGCTACTGATACTTGAGGTTGGTTGTTTAATGGGATGTCAAGTTTGTTTATACCATACCCCGGTCAGCATGACTACAGTGAAGATACAAGCTTAGTTCTTAAGGCACTACTGGAGTAAGTGCTACCACCATTGTAAGACTTGATAAGTTAAAAATGCAAAACTATACAAATTATGCAAATATATAAAACTGTGAAAAATCTTTCAATATAAATAGGTTTTCAAGAGCTTTCTTCCTGTGTGAAATTCTTCCATCCCTGTGAACATGAAGATATTGAAGATAAATTCATGTCTTCAGACAGGCAGAGGTCATGCCCTCTTTCCCTTGAAAGAAATAACTTGGGATACTTTCACTGTGTTTTATGAACAAATCTACTACATCAAGAATGAATGCTCATCATATTATTGCAGAAATTATATTTGTTTTGATAAACATGATAGCTCCTTTTGCTTATTTTTAGACTGTTCAGCAGACATGATCCCCAAGCTGAAGAGGCTCTAGCAAAGAGGAGGGGGCGAAATAGTCCAAATGGAAACCTTATTAGAATGTTGGTTCTTTTCTTTCTTGAAAGTGAGGTAAAAAAATCATTTTTAACCTTTACATGTTTAATAAAACCTGGAACTTAAGTAGTGATTTATCAACATAAAGTAACAAGTTGTCTTTCTTTTCTTTTTTTTTTCTTCATAATTTCAGAAATACTGTATGCCCTTTACCCTGCTCCCCATCTCCTTGTCCATCAAGCAAATTCAACTCAAAATCTTCTTCATGGTTTCTTCTGCTCTTGCATGTCCCCACTGTACTCAGTACTGCATTGGTGGTAGTATGGTGGCTGCCAGGATTCATTGCTACATAGAAATGTAACTGGTCCTTTTTTTAAGATAACCATGTAAGGAGTATACCTCTGGAGTTACTCTTTATGGAGTAAAATCATTTGCTCAAAGCAGGGTCAGCTGTGAGATTGGATGAGGTTGCTCAGGGCTTTATGCAGTTGAAAACGTCAGAGAATGGAGACTGCAAGCATATATACGATGACATTAAGTGTTTGATGAACACATTGAGGATGGGATTGTGCCCATAGTTTAGGTATATAGAGATAGCATACATGGGAAGTTTTGTGGTAGACATAGCAATTCGGGTGGGGAATGGCAGTGGAGTGGAGGAAAACTTGATAAACGGTCAGGTACAGGATGTTCTGAAGATAGAGGGGGAAAGGTTTAAAAATTATACATTTGATTTGGTAATAAATAGGTGGCAAATGAAGACTGAAAGAAAGGAATGACAGAAATATTTCTCGACAGAGGGGAGGGTAATATATTTTGTATAAAAATCAAAAGGAAAGGTATTGCAATCGGGTATTTTAATTGTTATGAAGCCTTGAACAAGAGACTTGACTCTGAGAATGAAAAGAAACACAGTCAGAGATGGTGAGAAGGAAGGGTGACATTTAGGTACAGTGTTAAGGTTAACATTTTTTAGAAACACCTTACAAACTTAGAAGTTAAGCCTGGATGAAATGTCACTACTTGTGTGAGCCTTCAGTCTGCTATCTGAATGTATTTTTAGTTCCAGCTTCTTAAAAACTTGGATTGTAATAGATCACTGTACTTTCCAGTGAAAATACCTTAAATCTGAGTGTGTGTGATTGGGTGGGAGTTACATAGCGTTAAGCTTGTCTGTCCTTCTGAGGAGAAAAGGAAATCAGCTTTGCTCCCAAAGCCATAATCAGCAAAGTGCCTTCCCATGCAAGCCATGTGCTGCTCCCCGAGGTCGCTTTTCTCTCAGGGCCAGTTTTTGATATTACTGTTTTTGAGAGAGTTGTTAGAAACAAAGTAGAATTTTATGACTCCAGTTTTAATGAAGAGTTAGAGAATTGGGAGTTTCCATCTGCATAGGACTAGAAGATGTAAGCGCTGCAATCTGAGAGGGTGCATTCAGAAGAGGGCACAGGTAAACCTGTGACAAGCATCAGTAAGCTCTGTGACACATGATGTTTTGCCTGAGGCTGGTCAAAACAGAAGAGGAGGTAAATGTACTGACATCTCCTTCCCTACACTCTTAGATGTTTACCAGTTGAGTAATCAATCCCATGTCTGGCAAGCAAATCAGAACTGCATATTGTGCTTGTTACTTTTTGACAGTGGTGAAAGATCAGTTTATAAAATAGTAGAAGCCTATGGATTATTTTTCTCACTTTACAACACTTGTGTTGATTTGCGTAAAAACTTTTTTTGCACTTAAAGTTAGTGTTAATTCTGTACCCCCTGAAATCAGTAGGATTTCTGCTATTGTTTTCTGAGCATGTAGCAGCACGTATGAAAATTAAATGCCTGTTCAAAACGAATATATTACAACTCTTTCTTAGTGTCATGTCTCACTGTCTCTCCTTTTTATAATGCAGTAAGAAAGTGAGGAAAGGTAAGTTTATGGCTTCTACATCAAAACTCTGAGAAAGATTTTTCACTAACAAGCTGCTTGATGGAAGAGAAGCTCAGTGTGGTTTTATTCCATTTTCTATTAAAACATAGCCCCATTGTTGTGCAGTTGCAGCATTCAGTTGGAAGAAGACCTTCCAGAGTTAGTTTCAAACTGAATTTTCTTTCCAACTAACATAAGAGTACATGCCCAGGACACTCTTCTGTGGCCAAATGATTTTGAAAGTTGAAGAACTGCTGCTTGTACCAGAACACTGTACTGATGATTGCTTTGGATTTTCTAGTTGCATGAACATGCAGCCTATTTGGTGGACAGTTTATGGGAGAGCTCTCAAGAACTGTTAAAAGACTGGGAATGTATGACAGAATTGCTCTTGGAGGAACCAGTCCAAGGAGAAGAAGGTATTTGTTTAGCCTCTATGCTTTATGGATATTGCACAATATTGTTAATTATTCCTTAGAAAGATGTTTCACTGTGGGTGATAGAGTTATTTATGTTGTGGTTTGTTTAGAAAGCATATTTGAAGAAGATTTTAGTTTAATCCATTTTTAATGCATTTTGCTTCAAAAGCAGCATTTTTATACTCTGTCTTTCATCTTGTGAAGTCTGCTGTACTGTGGTTCCCTAATATTAAAGACTAGGACTTCTTCTTGTCTGAATGTTTAAATAACTAGTGTATACATGAACATTTCAATAAATTAAATAGCTAATAAAATTTTGAATAAACAAGCACTTCAGCTGGTGTTAATTAAATATGGGGCTTTTCCAGACAATGTTAAAACTTAATGAATTCTCAAGAGGGTAAAAAAAAGGCAATTCTTTTGCCATTAGTTTCAAATCTCCTTTCACTAATAGTAGATCTGTGTGCACAAGGTAGACAGGGAGGTTGGTGGCAAAGAGTGCCTAATGGTAATGAGCATCATTCAAGATCCTTATAATCCTTGAGGATTCTCCTGCTTCAGGGACCTCTGCAGGGGTTAGGTGGTTGAAAAACCAATGTACTCTTACTGCTCCTAGCATGATGTGCTCATCATCTCAGTGTTTCAAAATCTGACCTTTTGGTATCCACCTGCTACAATTGTATTTATGTGGTAATTTCCCTAGGAAATTAGCCACTTTGGTTCTTTTGTTTCTGCGTAGCCTAGTGGGGTTTGATCCTCTAGATGTGACAAGAAGTACTTCCCAAAGAACAGAAATAACACTTCATGACTGTGAGACTATTTTATGAGGAAATGCAGTGAACAGTCAGTCACTCTCCATCCTCCATGATGCTCTTTATTTTGTAAATCTTCGTTATATTCCCCTTCATTCAACCTTTTTCCAGACTACACTTCTCCGGTCTTCTTTCAGTTCTGCCATATCCATTTTGAGATGATGTGAATGGTAATTCAAAGAGCAAGCAAGAAAGCCTTGGTTTTATAAATGGGACAAAATGACATCATCTCTGTTGTTCTCTATTCCCTGTGTTTTACAACTGTGTTCACAGATTTGTCTTCTTTGAGATGTCTTGCGCACACATCAGAACTGATGTTACTTGGTTTTTTTCCCTCCATAGCAATGTCTGACCGGCAGGAGAGTGCTCTTATTGAGTTGATGGTGTGTACAATCAGACAAGCTGCTGAAGCACATCCTCCAGTAGGCAGAGGCACTGGCAAGAGAGTAAGTGGTACTGCAGTAGGTAGCTCAAACCTCTGTGTGTTACTATGGTAACATAAAATATTTGTCTACAATGCCACATTTGACACTTTTAAGTTAGATTTTATAATTGGTGTTTCCTGTTTCATGTGAACATTTTTGAAGAAAAATAGTAGAAATTCTATTTCTGGACATGTTTGGGTTTTTGTTTGATTGATTTTGGGCTTTGCATTGCCAAGTTAAGTAATGTAAATTTACAGCATGAAAATCTTTTTAAATTATTTTTTAGATGTTCTTTTATCATACCCCTGGCTTATACGTGTAATGTACCCACATCTACAGCCCTTAATGTTAAATCTAGATAAGAATTGGAAGTGTAGAGCTCAGGAGCAGAACAAGATTACCTCTGTCTTCCATAAAAAGGAATGTGCTGCTAATATGGATGTAAAATTTCTAGAAGAAGCCGACAGTATCTTCATCATGAGAGTAGTTAAGCACTGGAACAGAAGCTGAGAGTTTGTGCTGTTTTCATCCTTGGCAGTTTTCAAGAGTTGACTGGACAAAGCCCTGAGCACCCTGGTCTGACCCCTGAGCTGGCTCTACTTTGAGCAGGAGACGTGGGACCAGGACCAACCTGAATACATCTGTGGTTTTATGTATCCATCCTCTCTGGCCTCTTCCACTGAGTGCCCTAAAAATTCAAGAATTTGACATTCTGGCCATATTGCAATCTAGCTGCCTCTTTCATTTATTTTATTGTGACTGTTTGGGGATCAGTGGAAGTCCATTCGTAAGGCTGGGCATGCACTTTTAAGCATTTCAGTATAAGTCACAGGGTCAGGGTGAGCAACAGGCTTTCAGCTGTATTCTCCATAAATACAGGGTCTCAGCTTTCCAAATGTATTTCCCTGATTTTTGGTAGTCCCCCTTTTATTTAGGTTAGGCTAAAATGAAATAAACCCATGTGAACATTTGGTACTTCTGTTAGGTTCTGCTCTGAATAATCACAGCTAGTTTATTAAAGAAAGGCACAGACTTAATGAAGGTGAAATCTGGAAATAGATGTAGCATTCTCTATTGCTAAACTAAATGCAGTTACTTAGCTTCTTTATTTTTATGTGCCAAAAGTAGATTAGCCTCGTGTCCAGAAACAGCATCCCAGGAAAAGCTCTGAGAAACCATCAATTTATACATGCTTTGTGTACCTTAATTTATAAAGTACATTCTAAGAAATTCCTAGTTTAGTAAAACATATCAGGGGTGAATCTATGAAAGCACTTACTCAAATTTACACAAGCATGTATTATCCTGCGTTACCAAAACTGTATTGTAAGCAGAACTTAACCGTGTTTTGTCTTAGCTGCAAACTGTTCTAGCAGACAAAGCAACCTTTAAATTTAACAAAAATTTTCATGTTTGTGTTTTCTGTTTGGAGCACCATATTAGCTTTCAGGTTTTTTTTCTATCTCAAGAGATCTATAGTTCTGTTCACTTAAGTTCAGCAAATTGCTTAGTCTTAGATTTTTCAGTGTCTGTATTTCTTCAAAGGTACTTAAGTAAAATAAATTTTACTTAAATAAATTTTGCCTTCTGAAGGATGATCAAAAGAGCCTCGAGATCATCCTAGGGACCCAGATTAATTCATAGCACCACAGAATAGCAATTTTTGGCCACCAGAATATGACTGGGTTGTTAGGGGGTGGGAGCCTGACTTGGTAGCTGCATTTGTGTTGCCTTCCGATGAACTAGTAGCTTTTGCTGGCGCAGGTGGTGCTGCACTGCTAGTTGGTACAGGAATTGCGGTTGCTGCTGTATGTATCCAGCTGTCTGTCATGTACTATGGAAGTGGTTTCTTACCTTGGTTACACATCTATTCCCCTTTGCTTCATGGTTGTTTTGGATTCCTGCTGACACAATAGGCTACCTGTCATCCAAGCATGTGTTTTGTTTCCAGCTGTTCCTCCTCACTTACAGAGAGATGTAGGTATGACATTTAGCTTTTGCTTCTTTGCAGTTAGATCATGAGTTGTGGGATGGTAACTGCAGGGATCTCTGACTTGTCAGTAGAGGTTTGTCATGTTCTCATGATCTCGCTAGCATATTCTCTGAGTTGAAAATGGGAGCAGATTTCTAATTATGCACTTACCTTCTTGTGAAATAGTTTCTTCTCTGACTTTAGCTTGTAACCCTTATTGTGCAGTCTGGCAGCTTTGCTATACATAAATCATTAGCTAACTTGAGTATTTTATTATCATTATTTGTTTTCAAAAGTATTCTTTCCTTTTCTGAAGCCAAGAAGCCAGATCTAAGCTTTTATGAAGCATGCTGTTTTGATTATTGTCTCTCTATTCACTGTTTCAAGGTGGTTTTGCTATGACAGCATTAGTAGCTTCAGTATATCTTCACTGAAATTTGTAAATGAGTTCTGTGAACTTGGATGTATGTTCTCACTGAGAATTACATTCCAGTTTAGAGATGAGGCCATGAATCTGCTAATGAAAATCACTGTTACAGTGTGGTTTGGTTTTGGTTTTCTTAATTATATTTCAGTTCGCCCTGAGGTCTTACATTAACACTTTGTTTAATGTGTGAAAGCCAGAGCTCAATTCACTTGGAAGCAATAGCAAAACTTCCACTGACTTGGGTTATATTTGAATTTCAATCCTAAAAAAAATGTTGATGTGTTGAGACAATATCATGCTGGATGATATGATATTTTCCTTTTCAATCACGGCTTCTTAGGACACATGGTCCTCCCATTTAATCACTCTTCAGTCCAAATGTGTTTGAGTTTTTTATTCCCTCCTCTTTTGATTTATTAAAAATACACTTGCATGGATTTTTGTTTGTAATACAAACTTTAGAAAGATTAATGAATGCTATATGCAGAAATTGTATTTACTGTAGTTATTTTTGATCACTTGCAGGTCTTGACAGCAAAAGAAAGAAAAACTCAGATAGATGACAGAAATAAATTAACTGAGCATTTCATTATTGCGCTTCCTATGTTGCTGTCAAAGGTACAATTTTCAAGAAAATCAATCTCTCACTGGTATTTACAACTGTCTTTAAACTTTTTCATTCTGTAGTGTAGGTGTTTATTTTTACTTCACTATTTTTTTGTTTTGTTTCAATGATGTTCTAGTATTCTGCTGATGCCGAGAAGGTTGCAAATCTCCTGCAAATCCCACAGTATTTTGATCTGGAAATCTATAGCACGGGCAGAATGGAAAAGGTATAGTACATTGGGCAAGAAGTCTGGTTGCTTTCAAGTATCTGATTACTATTCTAGTCACACAGTACTGTGCCTTCATTTGGCATGTTAATGATCTAACCTTCATTTGGTGTATTCTTTGAATGACTTTTTCTTTGAGTTTCATTGTTCAGGTAAGGTGAAAGCTGAACTTCTTTTCTGATCTACAGCATCTGGATGCCTTACTGAAACAGATTAAGTTTGTTGTGGAAAAGCATGTGGAATCAGATGTTCTCGAAGCCTGCAGCAAAACCTACAGCATACTCTGTAGTGAAGAATATACAATCCAGAACAGAGTTGACATAGCCCACAGCCAACTTATTGATGAATTTGTGGATCGATTCAACCATTCTGTAGAGGATCTGCTGCAGGAGGTTTGTATTCTTAAAATGAATTTACTTAGACTACCTAAAATATGCTATGATAAACTGCAGAAAAACATTCTTACCAAATCATTAAATTATCAATCTGAAGACATAGTGCAGCAGCAACTATTTCATAATTATTTGGAGCTATTTCTCCATGTAGAAAATCCCTTGGACTAGCCATTAAGCCTGCAAAGCTTTGATGCTGTAAGACAAAAACCATGGGACAATCCTACTTCTGAATATTTAGTCTAGTATTTAAACAGCCCACATAAGAAATTAAAAGGATGAATGGGTGAAAGCTGATGAAAAATGCAGAGAAAAGTGCATTTACACATTAATGCTTCTGGTGATTCCAGTAGTCCCAAATGGATATACAGGCAGCAGAATCAAGATTGGATTATGTCTTGAATGGAAGAGAGGATTTAGTAAAACATTTATAATGGCATATTGAAAGAGCTCTGGAAAGAAGGAAATGAAGATCCAGGTCTAAAACCTGGAGGTACCTGGGATTTACTTCTAAGAATTTATCCTTCAACATGCATAAGGCACAATACATTAAATAAGAATAGAAACCTTACTCATTTTTTCTTGCTTTACATCAATTTAACTTTGTGTAGCACTACTTAATTTGTTGTAATTCTCATGCTTTTTAAACATAATTTAAGGGCTGCATAGATCTTTTTCTTCACTTCTTCTAGTCATGCACTTCACTGTGGCAGATACATTTAATTTTATATGTACATTTGTAGAAAGCTAAGCTACAGTCTCTATTTTAGAATTGCCTATTAAAGAAAATCAGGGGGGTTTTATCATTAAGTGATATGCCACATAGAGGCATACTGTGTATATGCCTTGTCACATTGCAGAGTAAATAAAAATTTTTCTGTTGCTGTAGGAATGTACGTGAGTAAAAAAGGCAGTGCATGCAGGAAGCAGGCACTCCACAACCCAGAGGAGTTAGTGCACCACTGTACATTCTTTGATAGAATACATTTACTTTGCTGTCTACCTGTCTGCCATTTTATATGTACTTTCTCAGAAATTTCTGAGCAGAACCTGAAAAGACATTCCAGAATTTGTGCTACATCTCTGCCCATCTGTGTGTGGCAAGGGAATCCTTTCAGCTAATGCCACATTACATGTCTTCGGCGTCTGTTTTAAGAGCCATGAATTTTTGAAGTTCCTCACCTCTGGCCAACAGGACCAAAAACTCTAAGACAAAAACTTTGGGGAATGTGTTGCTGACTTGGGTAGCAAAAAGGGCTAAAGTTTGACTCCCAGCACAAAGATCCAGCTTCAGAACGAGCCGAGTTCTCTACACCAGATGCCCAGCAACTGATCAACTGGCTTTCGCTCTTTCCATTGGTACCCACTGACAGAGGTTTAGGAACTCTGGTGAGGTCCTCATGTTTTTCACTATCCGCATATCCAACACCAAGGTTCAGTCTGGGTCTGTATGCAGGGACAAATCTCCTATGTTGTTTCTCATCACCTGGCTCTTGGAGGATCTTCAGCTTATGTCTCCACAGCCAAGCTCAGATCAGCAAAAAGCATCTTATTCACACTGTCTCGCCTCGAGATGGAAGAAAGTGCCTATGGGTTTTTTCAAGAATCAGACCAAGAAGCAAGTGGAATCCCAGTTCTTTGACACTGACTTGCCATTTCTGTTATACTGTCTTGTCGTAAGACATTATGAAAATGTCTTCTTTCAGCTTTTTCTCTTAGTTTTATCTTCAAACTTCTCCAAAGTAAATGCCATGTTTGTTTTCTCTGGAGGCAGTTGTGTAACAGCCAGTGTAACAGAAATTAGGTCTGTCTAAGGACATGCAGCTTTTTTGGAAGACCCCCCTTGAAGTTTCCACACTGTTCACCTGTATAGACATTATTCATCCGTGGATCCATTCAAGGGTTCTGAGGTGGTATTCTGTTCCCTGGATAGTTTCACCCAAGAAGAGATCCACTCACCATTTTATTAGTATTTACTGAGACACCCACAGATAATTTTTGAACCATAATCCCAAATTCAGTTAGCAAATACAGGAATACTTAGATTCCTCCTGCTGTACAGCAGCTGCTCTTTCTCTGACTCACCCATTCTCCTCCACACAGCAGTTTTGAAGAGGAGTTGAGACAAGAACCAGTCATCTAGTTCTGTCAGTTCCTTTTCTGTCATCCACATACCCTTCTGGAAGCCAGCAGTCCAGTTAGTGTAGAGTTGGGTTTACTATAGCATCAGTCCTCTTGTTCTTGGATTATCTGATCTGAGGAGATCCAGTGCTGTCCTTCCCTTTGCTACCTCACAGTCCCTAGCTGTGTATTTTCAGAAGCCCTTCTTAGGGAGTCCTCTTCCCCAGGCAGTGTGGTCTCTCGGCCTCAAAGAACCGTCTTCCAACACTCCAAGCAGTAAAGATGAAAGGGGATTGGAAATCTACCTCTCTTCCAGCCCCAGCCCACATTTCAGATCAGTTATGCCAGCAAAGCATTTAGGTCCAGCTGTTTTAGACTAGGGATACATGAATGTTGAGATTGTTCAGAAAACACGCTCCATATTTTAGGTACAGCGTACGGGTCTGCAGTCCTGACCTCTCCCTTTCTGACACTGCTTGAAAGATCCCTCTGGCCTCACCTTTTACGCAAGGGGAATCAAGTGAGAGCAGTGAGATGCTGGGATTCATAAATTACTTCCCACCAGTCTTCTCAGGAGAAATGAACTAAGGGAGAAAAACTTTTTTTCCTGTAATTTTCCTTTATTACTGACTGCTGTTGAATTAGGAAGTCAGTAACTGCTTATTCCCACTCCATTTCCCTTCACTTCTCTTTGCAGGCGGCTTCTCTTTATACAGTACTACAGTATGAAGGATGCACTGAGACTACTGGGCAGAGAACAAAGACTGGGCTCATGAAGGAACGTGGGCCAGTGATACCAGAATACTTCTGATGTATCCCCTTCCTTTACCCAGCTTGGGAAGGAGTAGAGAAATGCAAGCAAGGGCTTATGATTTTTGTGTGTATTTGCTTGCATGAGAGAGGGATGGGGACTCAGGATTTCAGAGAAAAGCTGTCTCTGAAAGTCATATGAGAAATGAAGAATTAAGAGGTTTAGATCCCTAAGGAAAAGGGACTGCGGAGGTCAGACGTGACATAGAGAAAGATGTGGAGACAAAACCAAGACAAAAGTAGGAGAAAGCAAGAAAGAGAACAGAGGTAGCAAGGGTTTAAAATTTTGGCCTTTGTGATATTCTTTGCTGGGTGATACTTGGTAGAATAATTTTAATAAGTCTGTTTAATCATTTTAAATTCAAAAATGTGCATACTTGTACCCAAGCAAGTATCCCACTGCTTTATGGCTTCCCACTAGATTGATAATGAGAGAAACATTGGTTGACAATAGCATCTGAAGACAGGAAAATGTCTTAATTGTTAGTCTTTTAGATGGAAAAAAAATTATCAAAATGAAATGGAGAAGAGTTGTTGTAAGTGGGTTTCCTGTTTCAGGAAGTTGCTGAAAAATTAAGTTTTGGAAGTACCTTAATTCCACTTGTTTCAGTAAGAGAATTTGCTGTTTAGTTTGCATAAGTATTAGGATAATGATATTTTAAAATGCCAGAAAGAAAAAAAAATTAAATGAAAAGTTTTGATTTAATTGTGCAATATTTATTCTTGGACTGTTGTTTCCCCAGATTTGCAAAACCTAAGTTTAAAAAAAAAAAAAACCACAAAAAACAACAACAAACCCTTCCATCCAGTTCTGAATGTATGTCAGTCTGTGCACATAATGTGATTGTCATGCATTACTGTGTGTAACACGGTGAACAGCAATGAAGGATATGAAAAGAAAGAAATTTCCCCACTGATCATTTTAAAAAAAAAACTAGATGTTGACATCTGCAGGTTTCTGGCGTGGAGCAAGGCAAGCATTTGGCTTTATTCTTGCAGTGCGTTCATCAGCTGATGGTTAAAGCTGATGGTTCAGTTCTTTTTGTAAAATAAGGTAGAAGTCAGATTTTATTCTTGGGAATGATTTCTACTGCTAGAGGATAGTGGTTTGAGTATTAACACAGTGATACTGCTGAATATTGTCAGATGATCTTGCTTATTTCCTAGTGCTATGCAGTAGTTATTATTACTACTACTACTTTTCTCTAGATTCCGTAATAATAGTAATAGGAAAATTTGGAGTCAGTTTTGATGTCAACATAAACCCTCAAAGAAATCTGCTCCTCCCGATGCAGTAATGTACTTTGTTGGATTGCTGAACTCTCTTAATGGATTTCCTTTCATTTTCAGGGAGAAGAAGCTGATGATGATGACATATACAATGTGCTCTCCACATTAAAGAGGTTAACCTCTTTTCACAAGTAGGTGATTTTTTTTCCCCTCAAAAATTTACTATGTTGATTTTTATCATTTCAGCAAGTTTCCGTTGATGTCTAGTGTTAAGAAATGAGAAAATATATGGCCTGAAATATGAAATAGAGATTGATGAATGATTAGTGGTATTTGTCAGTATAACTGTTTGCACTAATCTGGGTCCTTGCTTAGTTAATGCCATTACTTTTACAGGTGTGATTTGCAAGTGGCATACCATCCCTTGCACTAAATGCTTTTACACCTATGAGTGCCTTACTAAAAGTCATACTCCCCTGCATGACAGACAGTCAATGCACAAGGAACACTTCTTATCTCTGGCACCAGTGGATGCAGGCCAAATCTGTGCTTTGAGCCTCAGCTTAGGGGAGCCCTGGAGGAAGTTGTTTCTGTTTCTCAAGGCTTTTGAGGTATTTCTCCTCAAAATTACAGAAATAAGTAGTAGTAATAATAGTAAAGTTTATGGTGAGAGTCTGGACTTTGCATTCTCTTCCTGCAGAAATCAGATAATCATAGAATGTTTTGGGTTGGAAGGGACCTTAAAGATCATCTAGTTCCAACCCCTCTGCCATGGGCAGGGACACCTTCCACTAGACCAGGTTGCTCAAAGTCCCATCCAACGTGGCCTTGAATATGCCAGGAATATTTTTGAGTTGAATTGTTGGCAAAGTCTAACTGTGTGGATTGCACAGAAACTCCTTCACTAAGTATGAACCAGCTCAGTGGAACCAGGCAGCAGCTTTTCAGGGTCCTGCTGCTCTCAGTTACACCTACGGGCACCCTCGTAACTGTAGAGCAACCTGGAATATTTCACTTGAACTCTGAATTTTGGAGCATAGCACAAAGACCTAATCTTCCCCTCCTATCAACTGTAGGAAGTAATTGCCCCTGGTCAGCATGTAAGAAAGCTTCATATGCAGATGGCTGAGAGCCACAAATCATTTCTTCCTTGTCACAAGATATGAGAGGACCTTGCTTCTGCCACCTCATTTATACAAATTGGTTTTAGTGATTTCATTTCTCTTTTCTTTCTGTGCTTAGTCTTTACTTATCCTGAATTCTTCATCGGATCATTGTATGACATAGTTCTGAAATATCTACTCGTTGTTTCCATTCAACAAGAGTCCCACAGCGATCATTAAATCGTTACTAATTTTCGTAGTGCAGCAGACTGACACATGTGCAAATTAGGTTTTCAGTCTCCCTGGTAACACACTGGAGCCACTTCTGCCTTTCCTGAGAGGACTGGTGAAAGCTATGGTTCACATCCAAGAAAGAAGCACAGGTCTTAAGGCTTTTATGAGCATCTCACATATATATTTTTCCTAGGGTTCCAAATCTCTAGAGAGTTAATTCAGACTATAAAGAAAGCCTTGCAGAATAACACACAAATTGGGGGCGGGGACATCTACCTTCACCTTCAAAAAATAGGAAAGAGAAAAGAATCAAAGCTAAAGAGCTGAAGAGCAGCTGTTTACCATTTCTCAGCTGATTTGTTATTTATGATTATAGTGCAGTGAGAATTTCTAATTAATAACTGCTTGCATATAAAGAAGTAAAGAAGTCTTTTCATTACTCTACTGAATGTTACGTCTGATGTGATTTCTTTGTGAAAAGAAACAATCATACGATTCAAGACAGAATTTTTGCCAAACTTCTAGCTATGAGATTAGGATCTTCAATTCAAAACTCGCATTGAGCATTCTCATCTTAAAGAACGGTGGCTGTTGTCTGATACTGTCATTGTCTGTCACCAGCTGGGAGCCAAAAGAAATTAAATCAATGGAAGAAGTTTAAATTGCAGGCTAACAACTGATACCTTTCAGATCTTCTAAATGTGCACCGATAAAATCATTGTGGAGCTTTGAAAAGAAATAAGTCCCTCTCTTGTTCCAGTGAGAGAAACTTACCTGTGCTTCTGTTTCTTTGATAGTTGCTGCTGCTTCATATTTTAGGAAGAAGAAGCCCAGCGAGGTGGAAAAAAAACATGGTAGGGGATTATCAGAAAAGCCTTCCAGACCAAGAAGCTTCTATGCTGAGATTTCCCAAGCCTGAGCTAATCCTTTTTCTGAGAGGGTCATGGCAACAAAGGCCTCACAGCACACTTTTTAATTAACGTCTTTTCGTCAAACAAAGATATCAGTATTCCAATACAAATCAAATTCATTATTATGCTGTTCCCTTCCATGTTTTCAGAATATAATAATAAATTTTCTTGAAGTCTTCTAAATAGAACACCTGCACTATATACATGGGCTTCTTTTTTTGCCAGGGTCTCACTGGTATTTATAGCATTTTTTTCTGTCCTTAAGTACATGAAGGCAGTTTTTCTATACTGATTCCAGCCCAATTCAACTGAGCGTTCACACATAACACATCAGTGCTGTAGCAGTTTGTATGCTGCAAAATATCAGAATTTCTTATTTAATTACTTAATTCAGTGCAAAACACATGACTCTCAAGCATCACCTCCGTTACTCTGGATGTGCCCTTTGATGCTGTCTTGTATATAGAACATTGTTTCACATTTAGAAATCAGGATTGTTAGTATCACTGTCCAGAAGTCCTCAAGTATGATATGGAATTTGATTCCTTCCTGCCTCCATACTGACTTCATAAGCCTGCAGTGGCTATAGTAACTCTCCAGATACACATCATTTTTTTAGCAGTCTAAGCATGATCAGTCAGGACACTTCCCAGATAGGTAAATTCATGGTCAGACCAGCAGATCTTCTCTTCCTGGTATAAAAACCCTTTGCTTAACCTTTTTTCCAGTAGTTGACCAGTACATCCTTCAGACTGAGTTACTCAGAAGTTTGTTATATCCAGAAGAAGTAGAAATGATGACAAATGAAACCTCAGTAGAGAAGTTAGATTATATCTATCACAGCTGTTCAAAGCCCAAGGTACAGCTTCTCTCACTTTGTGTCTCTTTAAAGAGAGACAGTTTTGTGGGTGGAGAGATCACTTCTTCAAAAAGAAAGTTTTCTAAGCTGCTTCTTGCCACACTTTCAGAAACGCTGTGGAACTGGTACCTTTACTCCATCTGACTACTTCCTGGCAGAATCGTGCCCCAGCAGACAGTGTTATCTATAGGGATGAAAAGAAACCTTTGTAGAAATGTTGGGCCTTGTTTTCTGTAATCCATGAAGACCCTCTGACATGGAAGGGACTAAGGGAAAATTCTCTGCGATGTGAATTTTCATTCTAGGAGCCTCTATGTCAATCTGAACCTCTGTGGAGAATTGTATTGTGTCTAAGGTACCTTTATAACTATCGTTTTGATTGCCAAGTACTTCAAAAGAAATGAAGATATACCAGAATACACCTAAATTTAATGTGGAGGCTCTTCTTTAAGGAGGTTTATATTGAAAAGCCCTATGCAACTTGTATATAGTTAGAATTTTTCAGCTTTGGAAGCTGAAGAGCTCTTCCTGAGATCAGCTGTAAGGCCAGGCTCAGAGCAAAGAACTAAGGTGTCCCCAGTTGTCAGGGTAATGGGGCATGCCCCCTGTGATGGCTGCCTGACATGGAAGGCTCTGAAATGAAAAGGCAGAAATTAGATAGTTTTTCCTTTGTATTCTCTGTAGGATAATCTATGCTGATATCTGCCTCTGCATACCAAGGAGATTTTTACTGCTTTAATTACAGCACTGTAATTAAGGAGGTACAACTCTGCCTTGCTAGCAACCCTGTGATTTGCTGAAGCAGCATCTATGTGCTTAATTTCACTAGTCAAAGGCAGTTCTCTGACAGCCTATAATTTATCTATGAAACATTTTATTTTCTTACTTCGAAGATCATCCAGAATCTAAGGCGGAGGGAGTATCTTTATATTTTTGTTTCCTTTTATTTTTTTTAAGGTTTTCTATTCATGGATTTGGATTAGAAGTCAAGATGCACCTTGGCTTAATGACACAACCCTAGAGTGCATACTTCATTTGCTGTCAGCACAATGGCATTAATTTTTATGTTTTCTGTGGAACTTTTTATCAGTGAGGTTTTCCAGGGCTTACATGCTCCAGACTGGGAAACATTTCATACTAGGGGTTTCAATAGGATCTAGGCATTCCCAGTCTTGAGTTCAACTTCTGTCTGTTTCAGAACCAGAGAATTACTCTTTCTGGCTAAGCAGGGTAGTTAATTATTTTTAAAAAGTCAGGCAGCTCCAAAGGAGGGCAGACACTAAGGGGTGGGAAAAGTGAGCATATCTTGGTGATCAAGGTGCTGGGATGAAAGGGAGCAAGATGCAAGAGACTGCTTTATCTTATTTAGATTTGCCAATTCAGTCTGAGTATCCCTTCTTCCAGGTGAGTATTTTAATCACGCAAGTTTCTGATTATTCTGAGGTGGCTTGCTCTTTTATAAACATATTATAAACTGTTTCAAATTATCTCGGTTTAATTCCACTGCACAAAAATGTGTTAAACCTAAATTTTTTTTTGAGAGAGATTTTTTGTCTTTCAGGCAACCTGGTGTTTTGTAATTTCTTCTGTATTTCTCAGTTCTGTATTTAAAAAGCTATATCATAAGATATTGAGGTCTGTAAAGCTGTAGAATATATGTTGCTAATCTCATTTGTAGTCCTCTCACCGGAGAATCAGGTTGGTACAACTGAAATGTGAAACAATGCACGGGGAATGGCAATCACCATCTCGGTCTCATGTACATGTATATCATGCTGTCTTAATTTAGATATTTTGGGATAATTTAATGCCTAGTGATAATGTATATTATTTTTGTCTAAATGATATGGCAGAAAAAAATGTAACTTCATTTTGCTTAAAGCCATTTTTCATTCACTATATATTGCTAGAGTTTGGCCAATAGTTTCCGCTGCAATGCCAGAGAAGTGCCTTCTGGAGTTCTATCAATGTTTAGAACCAAAGAGGAAAGACAGTTCAGAGGGAACACTGAGAAGGAGCTTGTAGCTGCACTTAAGTAACCTTTAAAGATTTATGGTATGCAGAGAGTTTATCTCCTCCCTACAAAAATCCCATGTAATAAAACATTGTGCAGCTGCTTTGTCAGCAGGCTGTATTGTCTCAGCTTTGCAAAAATACTAAAGCTCACTGAGCTCCCAGGTCAGACTATATATTCTCACTGTGATGTGGAGTTTTGAGGAACATAACTAATCTCTCTTTATTACCTCTCGTTCTAGTGCGCATGATCTCACAAAATGGGATCTGTTCAGTAACTGCTACAGATTACTAAGAACTGGAATTGAACATGGAGCTATGCCAGAACAGGTACAGTTAGCAACACCTGCACTGCATCATTTGGGGATTCAAAGTTTTAAAGAGTGTAGCTGTAGAGAAATTCAAAAGCTTAATGCACTAGACTTCAGTTATTTAGGAAAAACATAGAGTTTTGAATGACATTTACATTGTAGTGAGGCACTGTCCAGGAGGTAGAAAAGCTTGGATTCTGTGATTTTTTTGCTACTTGCCTCACCTTCCTCATCTGTAAAGTAAGGAGTAACTAATGTTCCTGGCTGTGAAAAGCAATGCATAAGTCATGATGTTTACACTGAAACCCAACATTTGTAAACCTTGGCTGTAATTAGAATTATCACAAACGATTATTATGCATTGAAGGTAAGATGGAAGCTTATGAAAACCAGAAAACAAGAACAACATTTAGCAGGGATGCTGGCCAGCCTTTCCAGTAGAGTTCTTTTAGTGGACATGTCTTGGACTTTTGTTTCCTCCTAGTTTGGTTTTAGTTTCTCATGGATGAGCACAGGGACCATTTCAGATTCTCCCAGGATTCCAGTTTAAACTGCAGACTGCCTACTCCAGCATTTCAGCACATTTTAAGGTATAATTTGATTTCCATTTAGAAGCCAGTTGTTAATTCTAACTCAACTTCATTTAGGAAAAAAAATTTCTCATTAAGTTCTGTAGAAGTATTTTCTAAAAAAGGAGCATATGGAGGACGCACGCCACATGCCATGTGAAAGTCATGGCTTTAAGCTGTGGGACCTTCTCCTGTCTCTGTGGTTGCTACTTAACACTGGAATTGTGCTACCTGGAAGGAAGGGGCCAGCAGATAAAAACTGTCCATGCAACTACCAGCCATCTTCAGTTTCTGAGTTTTACAGTGATATGGCTCCCCAAATACTTCTGTAAGATCTTGGGAAAAACGTTCTGAAATCTGAACTCTCCTCAGTATTTCTTCCCCCAGTCCACTAGAAGGAGTTCATTGAAAAGGAATAGTAGTGTCTTTAGTGATATCTTTCCAAAAAAGTATTTTGTGATCAGAGCTGTTACAAACTGGATTTATTCTGCACAGAACCACAAACTGTTGGAAACATCTTCAAGCCAAAAAGATTTTGACATTTTTAGCACCTAAAATAGATTTGAAATTTTAAAAAGACACCGTGGATGCTTTTGTGGGCACCATAAAAATGAGCCTCGTCTTCTCCGTGAGAAAATTTGTATTTTCTCCCTTTTTTTTTTTTAGAAATTGGGCTACACGTTCATTTGACAATGGAACAAATTTCCAGACTGTTTTACTAGTGAGGTCAGATTTAGAGGTATTTAAACAGATGCTTTTGAACTGAGATATGTAGATGTTGGGTTGTACTTCTATCACGCTGTGACATCACCTCTTGCTGTACTCTAATGCACAGTGTTCTGTTCTGTTTCCCAGCATTTACATAGTATTTTTTTCACCTGTAGTAGGCTGGATTTTTATTGCACCAAACTGACTAAAGGAAAACATAATACCCTTGGAAACGGAAAGTGCTACCTAAGAACTGCTCCTATTTCTTCTCCCCAAAATGCATTCTAAATTTTACACACACTTTACTGATATGCTTGATATTTCCAATGTGCTGGGATTCTTTGTGTTCCCTCTGTTACAGATAGTTGTTCAGGCACTGCAGTGTTCCCACTACTCTATTCTCTGGCAGCTGGTGAAAATCACTGAAGGCTCCCCTTCCAAAGTAAGTAGGCATTTGATCATACAGCTTTTACTGAGGAAACACAACTTGCCTAAAAAGGCATTAGACCTGATTTTCTGTAACTCCACCCACCATACCGTCATTTTATGTCATCGTGAAACAGATATAAAATGTTGGTGTTTTGATTTATTTGATACTTCAGGGTCTATTTAACATCATGCATATGTCTAAACAAGCTGTACAAACAGCGAAAGCTTGTCTTTATCAGGAGTTTATACTACATGGTTTTTAGATTTTTATTGCTGAAGATACTTAATGCACTTTATTGCGAGTACAGCAGTTTGCATGAATGGATAAGTAATGATGACAATGCTTACCTAATAGGTGTAAGCAATGCTGTTGATCAGTACACCACAGATAGCTTAGTATTTATGTGTATTTACCTTGCTTACTTTGCATCTTTTATGTGGCTAAATATAAAAATAAGGTTACTAGCAGTGATAATTACTAATATAAAGTGCACGCAAGTGTAATGAAGTAAGGACAATGTTACATGTAGCTTGTTTGTTATACTTAGCTTTTCCAGGACCTTTCTTTAGCTCTTCTCTCAATCAGAGGTCAACATCTTTTCTTTTTAGGGCTTTTTCAAAAGTAGTACATCAAATTAAAATGGTATGAAAACTGAAGTAGTAAGTGTACTTCCCCATCAGCATCAAAAAGAAAAAGATGCTATACTAAAGTACTGCTAAAATAAGCATTTTATGCACATAAAAATACAGTGTAAATCCTTTGAGTTGTTTTGATACTGACATATATTGACATTTTAAAATAGCTACTAGAAAAAAAGAATAATTGGTATTCTTTATTCTGGCTTTTGTTCCCATGTTCCCCTCTCAGCTGCTTTAGCTTCTTTCTCTTTAGCATGCTGGTAGTATATAATTATTACATCTTGACTCCTTATAACTGAGAAAACTGAATACATCCCATTTGTTTTAAATGAACTCAGAATCTCATCACAATAAAGCATCTGAGTCCTCCTAGCTAGCAGCATTATTATCTTTAGGAAATTTCACTTTGACAGAAGGAGCTAAGTAACTAACAGTAAATCCAGGAGGCCATACATTGCTTCAGCCCTTAAGCCCACAAAACCAAAACACCAAATCTCATTCTAATGCTTCCCTGGTAAGGAAAACTGGACTGCTGGTTACCTGTGTAGTGAATGACTTGGCTATGAGGAATCAAGCACTTAAAGCAAGTGCCATTAGAGCACCTGGTTGAGTATCCAAGCCTGGACACTGTCTTCAACACCTTTATTAAATTTTTCCCCATGTGCTCTTGACTATTGGGTCTTACTAGGTGTCTTACCCACTCCTGAAGATGCCGAACAGCTCTGTTCTCCTACTTGCTGGGCCCGTTGAGCAGCAATGCCCAGTCTTGCCTTGCTCTGGGTGCAAATGCCGAGACACAGAGTGTTCGGCAAGATTTTCATCTCCCTTCACTGCGTTACTCCATTTTTTTGAATTAAATACAGTAAATTGCTGCAGTCTAACATAGATGGTGCAGAGTGATAGCTGTCAGCATTGCTGGAAAAAAGTTTCATGTTTTCTTGTGTCTAAATTATAGCAAAAGAAACATACTTACCATAAACTACAGGTAGTGACTAACACATACGGCATCTATCTGCATAGGACCTGGTCAGAAGCCTTGCATTTTGGTGTCAAAGTATTAATGTGGACTGTTGTTTGCAATATTACTGTGATGGTCCAGTTAAACTGAAAAAGACCTTCATTTATTTCAGTGGCTGGGTTTTTCTTGTGGACAAGCTTAGTATGGCTTTGCCTAATTTTTGAAATAGGATACATTTGTATGAGACATTGATTTATGAGATGAATGCAGAATAGCCTTGATCTTTCATATATTTCTAATACTCTGATTCATATTAGTCATAATGTAGTTCATAGGAATGGAAGGAACTATGAAAGCTCCATCGAAAATAACCATTTGAAGTACAAGTCAATTCTGCTTCTGGAATCCCCATTGAAAATCATAATTACTCTAGCCTAGAGAGTTACTAACTTACTGTTTGGGGTTTCACCCCACCCCCTACAAAAATAATGAGTCTGCTGCATGCTTAGTTCAAGTGGAGCACTGCATTAATGCCCTTCAGCTCTTCATTCCTGGCCAGCAACCTCAGCTATGCTCACAACAGAAACAGGATAAAAAGAAATTCGCCAACCTGGTGTGGTTGTAGCATTTTGGTCTGTGTGGTTTTTTTCTATCAAACTTTCCATTGTAGTTTGTTCACTGTGAAAATAAATCTAATCTGCACTATATCTGTCATTTAATCCATTAGGAGATCATTTTGCCCATGGTTGTTTTTTATAAGCCATAATGCGGGCTTATAAGTTAGCGGACATTAAAGGGGATCACTTCTAAAGTATGATGTATGGGAAGACAAAGGGATTAACACAAGCATCTCAAAATGAAAAATAGAGCATTTAATGAGCATTTTTTAAGTATTCAGGCTTTTACAGGAACATTTCTGACACAGTGTTTTATTATGTAGGTCCATCCAGCTTTCTAGTGTTACTTTGCTGTGGCTGTAATGATCTAAGGACAGAGGGAGGTGATGATTTGTAGGCTGAAGTGGTATCTTTAGTAGACCAATGGATATAGCTGTAAAAATTAGAGAGGCTTTTGGACACACAAGCCTTTCAGGTTTGAAATAAAAGCAGAAGACTACAAAGCAAAATACAAGTTGAGAACAATTGCTTCATTTCTATTTAGATACAGATCAGGTGAACTGTCTCTAAAACAAAAGGAAAAGCTCATTGGTACCTATAGGGGGGTGGGAGCAGGAGAAGGTGAGGTGGTAAGACCATTACTGGGAGGGAAGTAGGAGCTGGATAGCAGGGAAGAGAAGGAAGATGAAAGATGATAAGACTAAAGGAGAGAAGGGAATTTATAATATGTCATAAAACTAATCTTGAGTCCTTGTTTTTCTGTATCTCTTAGATTTATGAATTTTTGTTCCCAGGCTCGTGTTTAGAAGATGATTTTTTAGATTTCCCTTGAGCCTCCAGGCTGTGAGAGATCAGAAATGGAGGGATTGATTTGTAAGAAATGTTCACCTGCTGCCAGCTGGGTCAATTGTGTGAGTTAATGCTGGCAAATAGTAGCTGCTCTGTTTCACCTAGTTAGTTACCATGTAGGCATGCAATGCACAGGATAAAGTATATTAACATTTTGGAATTTTAAGTACAGCATTCAAGGGTGTTAATGTTTCTGTGGGAGGAAGTATTTAGTTTGGTAGTAGTGGGCATATATTGGAAGGTTTTACATTTCTTAATCAGGTATGCTCTGCATCCATTAGGTGTAGATTTTATTGCAGGGAGTTTGCAGGTGGGATGGGTGGTTCTGGTAAGATTTCTTTCAAAGTGAGTTCTTTGAGTTCAAAATTGCTTAATAATTTTGTGCATGGGTTCTAGGGTAGAGATGCATGACAACAAGGGGTATACAATTGGGAACAGAATCTTTTTGGAATGAAATTAATCTTTATCTAGTGTTCAGATGGCTCTTCCAAAAATACAGCTCTCTCCTAAGAGGATTGCCCTTTTTTGGAAACTGCCCTGGGCATTATGCCCAAGCCCAGGGCACATTTATTGCTTTCTGAGAGATACTTTATGTTACAGCTGTTGGGTATTTTTTGGATTATGGCTGACTACATGAGGCTAGGTGTGTTGCTTTACATGTGTGGCTGGGAAAAATTGTTTGACTCTTGTGGTTTAAATGAAATTCAGATCAAGTCAGCTCATTGATTTATTAACAACACATAATTAACCTGCAGTCAGCACAACACATCTCCAGGATAAGTATCAGCTATACAGCAGGTAAACCAAAATACTAGACACTTTTATAATGCTAATGAACACCTACAAATTTTGAACTACCCTTCTGTAACTGTTCACAAGTTACTCTAATCCCCTCCCCAAGACACACACATAATTTAGAGTTACATGTGCACACCCTTACTCTCACAGGAAACGTGACATACAAGCCCATTGCCCTTCTTTTGGAAGCATGAGATCATATATATGGCTGCTGTTGGATATGTGGATGCTCCAGCTTCATGTGTACCCACACCCACAAAAGACTCCACAGTCACATACATGTGCTGGAAATGTAGGGTCCTGCATGTTGCACCCCATGCTGACAATCCTTCAGATGGATGCAGGCTACTTAGGGCTTCCAGCAGGGAGGATGTGCCACTAGGCCTAGGCAGCGGTTGCAGTGTTGGCGTGTCGGACTTGGTTTGACTGCTGCTCTGTTCCACCCCAAGGTTCCTCTCCATAATCACGACTTCTCATGCTGCTTTTATACTTCTTTACAAGCTGACTCCTCCTTTTCTCAAAAGTTTCTTGGCAATCTCCTGGTTACTGTTTAATCTGGTCATTTTAAGCAAATTCATTGTTAGCTTTCCTCTTAGCATTATCAATTTTTAGGCAAATACCCCCTCAGAACAGGTAGTTTTTGTATTTTGTTCACAGACACTGTTGCACTCATGTTCTTGTCATATCAGCTGTCATTTATTGAGGCTGTTACCAAGAGGGTGCTGTGCAGATTCCCCCACTCTGTGTAACATCATTTGTAGACTCCAATTTTGATGATAGAGCTTAAGGAATTGATATCAGCATAAAAAAGTTTCAAAGACGTTTTAATAGCAGGATGATAATTACTGATTATTTGAAATAGTAAGGAAGTCCAAATTCTCTGCCCAATAACAAAGATTCCACCAGTTAACTTAAATACAGCATAGAGTTGGGGCAGAGTTATTTTAAAACTCTTTTTCAAGGTAGCCTGTGAAAAAAAGGGCATACTGAGGAGTGAAGTTGGTGTCTAAAATATGAAAGGAAGAATTGATTACTAAAAGTAAAGCTGCAGCAGGTAAGAATGAAATGTGTAAGCCTTGAAATATCCATAGTCTAATGCTCTAATCTTTGGTCTTTCTCTTGTACGTGTTCAGAGGAGGTTGAGGCCATGACTGTGTGAGCTGTCAGTAAGCAGACTAGTGCTCTTTGTGGTAAACAGCACAGTACTGGTGGCGGGGGTGGGGTTTATACGGTGTAGTTTTGGGGAGCAGTCTGTTGTAGCCTGGAGAAGAACTGTTCTTCATGTGACAAGGGGTTTGAGGATGGTTTTGAAGGAAGCTGGTAATTTCTTAGAAAGAGTTCTCTTGTCTGTAGATCCTGGGGAGCAAGTACGGTGTTGAGGTAGGAGACTTGGGGGATTATACGGTTGTTGTTTCCATCTAGATTTCTTGATGTATTCAATAAACCAGGTGCCTGGGACCATTTTACTAGGCACTGTACATGTATGTAATGAAAAGGAAATATTTGCGGAAGAACAGAGTCCAGAATCTTAAAACAGTAAAAAAAACAAAAGCATGAATGGAGCTAACATTTGGAGGCAAGACAAAGGTGAAACAGTTCTGAATGAGCAGCAGCCAGACTAGCCAAATGCATAGCTATTACAGAGTGATTAGTAGGCAGAGGAGTTAGTAGAGGGGATTTAAAGAACAGCATAGTGACTTAGTGACTTTTCATATTTATATGGGCACAAAATGCTGAAGGGAAGAAGAGTCACAAGGTGCAAAAGGTTGGATTGTGTTCCACAGCTGAGTTGAAAGCTCATGGCTCTTGAATGTTGTAAAGTTTATCAAAGAGTTGGAGTTACAAGGAGAAGGAAGTTAGTACCTCAAATAAGTAGTTTAGAGGAAAGGCAGTGGGCAAATAGGAAGAAAAGCATTGAGTTTGGTAGATGAACCTA
Source organism: Haliaeetus albicilla (assembly GCF_947461875.1). NCBI lineage: Eukaryota > Metazoa > Chordata > Aves > Accipitriformes > Accipitridae > Haliaeetus > Haliaeetus albicilla. Next base: position 16,444,274 of record NC_091491.1, on the reverse strand, counting down.
GCAAATGCACAGCATTTCTAAATGTCTTCAATAGAAAAAACAAGCTTCAATTTAAAGCTAGAAAATAACTGAAGAATTTTAGATAGCAGTCTTGTGAACGCAGTTGTTCAGTTACAGGTGGTGGCAAAGCCAATACAAGTCCTTGCTCTTAGCAGCTCATTCTTGTTCCTGCCACAGACTAGTTAAATTTGAAGATATTACACTGTATGGTTCAAGAAAATGTTATTTTTATCCTGGGTCACTTAAGTGATCCAGTTCACAGTGTGACCCCATGGTTTTACCCTAGCAACCAGGAGGACAGTAAAATTTTTTCATACTAGTTTTACTGCTGAAGCCAGCATATCAGGTTATCACACCTCAAGAGCCTTGGCTGTGTGCCTCAGAATAGTAAAAGACTTGAAAATCTAATTCATTTTTTTTCTTCCCATTTTCTCTTTTTAAAAAAATTGCCACTTTATAGTAGTCTGGGGATTTCTCCAAATTTAGAAAAGTTCCAGATGGCTCTGTTGTACTGTGCAGTTGGGCTTTCTTTTGCTGTCTGTAGCTCTTCAAAATGAATCTTTGTCATGCTATCAAGAGAGAGTATAATATAAATGTGTGCCTACGTGTTACTCATTCTTTGACAGAAAGCAAAATGGGAAACATACTCAGTCACTTTTTAACCTTTATATAGGATTTTTCATAGGTTTTAGTTTATCTGTTGAATTTGTTAATGTTTAAATGGAAGAGAATTGTGATAGAAAGTAGGAAGTTATTAAAGTGATTGTAGTCCCAATGTTTAAAGGTGTGAATCAGATGATTATGTCACAGTGAACTGATAAGCCTGGCATCAGTCCTAGGTAAAATCTTGGACTGGCTGCTAGAAAACACAGTCGGTACAAGACTGAAGGGTAGAATGAACATGGCCAAGAGGGAAGCCTGGAAGGAACACATAAATTTGTTCTTGAGAAGATTGCATTTTTGACTGATAAGGAAACAAGTTGAAATACCAGTTTCTGTAAGACATTAGTACCACATTGCATTTCAGGTGAATACGTGAATTTAATGTAATTCATATTCAGTAGCTCAAAGCTGATTAATATATTCAAAAAAAGTTGTAAGTGGGAAATAATCACACAATGGAATAACTTCTGATGTATTCCAGGAGAGATCCGTTCTCTGCTAAAAACTGATGATTTTTACCAATCGTCAGGGAAGATAAAGTGAAGACATTTAAAATGTGGATGATATAGATCACTTGGTAAACAAAATACAGTTAACAAAGAGTCATTTTAATGCTGCCAAATGGAAGGCAGAACAATCTGGGAAGAAGAAGGCTGATCAGTGGAAAGTTGTGGCTTAGAATAGAGCAGAGCTGTCTTACAGATTATGTAATGGCAGGATAATGCAGTGGCACGAGGCATCCTTGGCTATATTATCAGAGAAAAATTTATTAGGAATAGGAAGGTGAGGTAGCTCATAGACCTTCAGTGTCCATATCAGAAAAATCACGCTCACTCTACTGAAAATTATAAGAGATTCAGAGATTTAGGAACACTTGGGGTGCTTCAGCATGCTTGCAGACCTGCCTTCTGTTGTGAACCAGTACAGGAAGAACATATGGACCACAAAAAGGCTTTTCAGTAAACAAAGAATAACAAGATCTTACGATAGGAAGCAGTAGGAAAAGCTAAAACTAGAAATGAGACACATGGACTGAACAGCCAGCTTAATTAAAAATTAGAATTTTTAGCAAGGAAAATGTGACATCTACACTATGTTGATTCTTTAGATTAAGGTTGGATGTTGTTCTGTAGGGCACCGTGTCTTCCATCTGAAAGCTGATAGAGGTATCACAGAGGAAAATCTGCAGGAGCGGTAGACCAGCAGTCTTCGTGTGCATTAACAGCTGTCACAATCCCTTCTTTATATGAAACCAGTGATGGTGAAAACTGGGAAGGGAAAGGTCTTTCAAGCAATGGTCCCAGGTGCATGTGAGAAATGGTGTCATCTGTGGGGCCCTGGCAGAACTGCTGGCAGCATGGAAGGAGATCCAAGTGCTGGGAGACATGTGGTATGGCAGGCAGGAGCAGACAGGGCAGAAGTGTTTGTTGTACCACCGGAGCAATGCAGAGTAGCAAAATCTATGAACCAATGCTGACAAAACTAGTCCTTTTCACAAAACTGGAAACTAACACAAAGTCCTCGTGATTTCTGGTTCTTGTTTTCTTCTTGGTATTTGGTTTATCACTACTGTAAAACAGAGTAACTATTTTAGTTTGCGCCAAGAAGCTGTGTGCGTTTTCAGTATGTTTCTTGGTTACAATAGAGGCAGTCCTAGCTTTTCACATAGGAGGGTTCTTCTTCTATAATTGATTTGCTGTTTCCATGTGGCTACTTGCTGTATTCTTACGAGCCTGCCGCTTCAGGTACCCACCTTTAAAATACACATCAGTTGTCTCTAGATCCAGGTGATGAAGAACAGTCAGTCATTTATGTTTTCCACCCACAAATCCTTTTTTCTCCAGATCAACAAACCTCTCTCCTCCTATAACTCATCAGATTTCTGTGATTTGCCTTCACATTTTCCATGTCTGTGGGCAGTTGGGATAATGTTTTTGTTGAACTTGAGACATTCGTTGGTATTTTAATTTTTTGATCATGTTGATTTATTGTACAGAATTCTTTTTAAACCACCAGGTAGACTTACCTTGATGTATTAAACTTTTTGTTCTGAAAAATTTATAATTTACATTCAATATAAAATACAGACAATTTAACTCAGGAATGTATTATTGTTGTTGTTGTTATTGTTGTTATTTTTATTAAAAGGGAAACTTTGGGTCATTTCTCTGAAAATTAATGACTTGTTTTACTCTGTGCTTTATGAATAGCATGTTTTTTCACGGCCTTTTTTGTGTGGCTAGTTTATAGGATTGAATGTATGAAATTATGACCATCTTTTTATTTTACTTTTTCCTAGCAACCTTTTATTAATATTTATATATTATCCCTCTTTAATGCTCCTTCTAGGAGGACTTGTTGGTATTGAGGAAAACTGTGAAATCCTTTCTGGCTGTCTGCCAGCAGTGTCTGTCAAATGTCAACACTCCAGTCAAAGAACAGGTAAAGGAAATGTCTGACACATGCTTTTAAAAAAATGTGAATATTAAACTGTAGTGAAGCTCAAGACGACACTATATCAAACTGTGCCTTCTGTCTAAATAAAACTGAACAAACACTGCATAAGAAGAGCTGTATTAAAAGCACCTTCAAAGCACAGCTCATGTCAAATTCATTTTTGGTATAACAATAAGGATTACGTGGATGCTTAGGCTCATGTTCAGCTGTCATAACTTTAGGCATCTAACTCAATCACCTAAACCAAAAGCCTATTCCTTTAGACACTTACTGTATTAATAGATAGAAATAGGCACTTTTAGAGGGTGAATGAGATCTCAAATGGGCTGAATCCTTCTCTGTGTATTTCTGGATTTTTTTCCCCGTTATTGACTAATAGGGAGTCTAGAGTGACTGCTTTCCTGCAAAGGCAAATGCCTGAAGCCTCGATGCTGTTTCATTATTTCATTATCCTAATAATTCAGTTAAATGTAGTGGTGAATACTAATTATTGTATCTCTTTCCCATTGTGGATAATGGGAGAAAATTGAGGCTTCTAGCATTACAGGTCATACTACTGCATATTTTCTAGCAGAAAAAAAATTTAATTCATTTTACAAAAATACTCTGAATAACACTGAGAGTGTAGTGTCCTCTCACACTATACAAAAATCGTCACTTCAGAAATAGTTATGTCTCCTTGAGAAATCAGAGAAAAGTATCTGTTTAAACAGCGTCTTCATTATAGAAATATAAAAATCTGGAGGGTTTTTCAGATTCTCATCCACATAACCATTATAGCTTAGGTTGCTGTGCTCCTGTGTTTGGTAGGCTGACTGAAAACTTAAGTGCATGCATCTCTCTGCATGTGTATGTGTGTGCACACATATGCCAAAGGTATATATGTGAAATATGATTGCATAATGAGATACCAGATTTTTTTATGGTTCACTGTAGTTATCCAGTTCTCTGGTTTAGATTTTTGGAAAGCTATGCATGCATGGAGTGGGAAGTTTCTGCTCTATATATTTAGAAAATGAAATAAAATAAATGAAATTGAAGGGCTTCTTGAAATAGTTCGCAGTCTCTGAAAAAAATAATAGCTTGTTTGTTTGCTGAGATTTTATGAATATATGCTGATTTATATCAAGTCTGTTGACATCTTTTAGTTGTCTACAAATTGCATTTCTATGAGACCTCCCAAGATTTTGCAAAGACTGTAACTAACTGGCCTGTGGTTTTTGCCAGTGTTTTTTTTTTAAAGATAATACTTCTTAAAAGACAATTTTTTGAAAGATAGCTCTGCTTGGCATTTACACTGTGTTCTGCAAGTTTATAAATATTAAAGGCTTGGAGATGTCGCTAATTTATGTATTTTTAAAAGACTCTGACGTGTCATTGTCTTCCAGCAGATTTAACTTTAGTAATTGTTTTTTAATATTCTGAATAGTTACTCTTGGCATATTTTATTAATATTATATAATGTGAAAATATCATCTAGCTTCATGAAAATACTAACCATTCTAGCTTAACCTAGCTAGCGCTAATGTCTTTTCTGCATCAACAAATGGTAAATGATCCTTCCCATTACTGCAGTGGTTTTGTTCTTGATATATATTAACATGTTTTTACTCTTTTATTATTAGTGGCCACAATTTTTTTTTCATTGGTAATTTAAACTTTTCGTAGAAGCTCCTTTGCACTTCACAATTCCGTGGAAGCTTTCAAGCCTCAGCTAGACAAAGCCACCACCAACCAGACCTAGAGACAGCAAGTGTCCCAATCAGAGTAGATTGGACTAGAGAATCCAGAGGTCTCTTCCAGAGGTCTCTTCCAGCTAACACTTCTATGATCTTTTTAATTTTCTTCCTTAAAAAGTATATTTCTGCGAGTGCAGGACTGTTGCTCAATCCTTTAGTTTTACTGGATTTTTTGAGAATTCTGTGGATGTTGTCTCCCTACCATATTTCATTCTTAATCTATGTATTCTTTCCAGAGAAGATCAATGTACATATCAAAGGAAGAAAAACATATTAACTGTTTATAGAAACAGGACTCAAACATTTCAAATTTTCCTAGACTGAGTGAAATAAATCTTCTGTGACTAGACGTATCTACAGTATATTGACATGTGTATCTGAGTCCACTGCTGTCTTTATATTAGACAGAAATAAGCACTTTCAGTGCATTATTGATATGCTCTTTCTTAGAGGTCTACATTAGGATGAGCTTAAATTTTACTGAGTATCAAAGGAGTTTAGAGCAGATGAGATCATCACTGAAATGAATGACAACTTTTTGGATCCAGTGGAGAATAATCCCAAATAGAGGCGTCTGTTTCCGAAGTCTAAGTAGAACATAGTTTACAATGATTTGCATTTTGTTCTTGCCTGGGTATAGCTCATTCAGATTTTATAACATACTCGAAGAAACAAGTGAGCTGCTATGACATTCAGCGTTCACAAAGATTTCACTTTGGAAGTTTGTAAAGCAGATTGCTCTCACTCACAACTTTTCCTTAGACTTGGTTCAAAAAAATGTTTAAACACACATTTAAGTATCTTTCTGTTCAGCTGTTTGTAGAGGGGGAATATAGGACTGAATTAAAGCCTACACTGGATTTCATGACTCTGTCAGAGCTATTCTACAATCTCTCTTCAGTTGAAAATGCCTCTGGCCTACCACCTACGTGGGAATCGTGATTGACACTGCCCTGAGTGAGACTCCTGCAGGCTTCTGGGGGAAGAGACAGCACATCCAGCATAGATCTTCTAGGAGACTTTTTACACACTCATACTCTGAACCTTCCTCTCTTTCTCAGTTTTTAGAACCTGAGGTTAAAGATAGAGAAACTAAGATGATTAAAAAGTACTTTCTGAAAGGTGCTCAGGTGTGGAATGTAATGCAAATGAATACAGCTGGCTGTGACACTCCAACATAAGCCATTGGGGAAAATAGTGTTATTCTTCTGCATGAGAGTATACAGATAAGCCCTTGAAAGAAATAAAGTTAGTAATAGCTGCCTTCTTTCTCTATTCTCAGGTAATGAGGGTATAAAAGCAATGAGCATAAATCAATGAAAATTCTGCCCTTGTTGGCTTTTATCTAGAATTGAAAGCTGTGCAGAGTTACTTGATTCTTTTTGCAGAGAATTGTTGATGAAATTCTGCAAGAATTTCTTTGCTTGCAGCTGCTTCTCTGTATTTTCTGGATCTGACAGTGACATAGCTTGGATTTTTCCTTCATAATGTTGTTCATTTTTTTGCTTGTTTAACTTTTCTAACTGTTTATTAAAAAGAGTTGGTTTTTCTTTACCTCAAATTTGGCTACAGTCCTTGGATCAAAAGTAGATTTAGAGTTCTTTTCATAGAGTAGAAATGGAAGTTTAGTGTGGATCATCCTGGACGTGGAAGAGGTAGTAAACGCAGTTCTTACATAGGAATTACAGGCATAACATTTTAAAGTTAGCGGAAACCCTTATGAACACTTTTCACAGCATGCAAACAACTACAACTGAGTACAGTTAAAGAAGGACATTTAATAATAGCATGGCATATCTGGAAATTAGAGAAATGGTATTTTATTTTTCATTTACTTGACTTATGCTTCTTACTGCATTCATTCTCTTTTGCCTTTCAGGCTTTCATGCTGCTTTGTGATCTCTTGATGATTTTCAGTCATCAGCTGATGACTGGGGGTCGAGAAGGTCTTCAGCCTTTGGTGTTTAATCCAGATTCAGGCCTCCAGTCAGAACTTCTCAGTTTTGTGATGGACCATGTCTTTATTGACCAAGATGATGAAAACCAGAGCATGGGTATGTTTAGCTTTCATATTTTCTACTTAGCTTTTTTTTTTTTTCATAACAGACCCAGAAGAAAGAAGAAAATAGAATTTTCAGATCCGTTTGCTCATATGTTTTCAGAATTATTCCTTCTTCATTTCTGGGAGGTGTGAATATGAAATACTCAATATTCAGTACTACTTGTGTTAAAGAATAAGTATTTACAAAGTTCACTTCATAAAAAAAGATGTTTTCAGAAGACATGGGAGTGGTCTGTAACTACATGTTATAAATCTGAACGAAATTATTCTTCCTTTACTGATCTATATTTTTCTTAATGTTTATTTCCAAAACTGTACCATCTTAGTTGAGCAGCAGACTCCATTTAATACGGCTTCAAGGGAAGAAGTCTGGTGGAACAGTACATAGAAGAGAAATCCTTTAGCGTTACTGAACAGGGTTATAGGATCCTGAAGGCAAACCTTACCAGCAAAGCTGTAGGCAAAGAAGGCGTTAAGGAATTGATGTTACTAAATAAACACCCCTTCTGCTCCTCCCCCAAAATAATCAAATCAAGCTCAGGACATCACTGATTTGGTTGGAGACTAGGAAAGTACTTGGAAAGTATCGTGTATGCTTGCTTGCTTCCTTCCTCTTTCCTAGGCATCTGTGCCTGGCCACACTTTGAGAGGCTGGAGTTGGAGGTGACCCCATCTCTACGTCCTCACAAGGATGACTTGAGATTTTTGGCTTTCAGTCGGGGAGAGGCAGATTTGTCATTTAGGTCCGGTTTTAAATAACTTGATGCTGCTGGTGTGTGTTATAAATGCCTCAATGCAAGTAGAGAGGTATCCAGTTTCTGAATCCTAAATAGCTTTGGACAAGAGATGGATTCCCAGATGGTCAAACTGCTATGTGTATGCTGAGTGCATACTGTAGTGCTCTTTTTGGCACTCTTTCTGAATTTCTGCTGTACTCAGTTACTTGTATGCTAGCGTGACACATAAGTGCTATTTTAGATCTTTTAAGACAGCAATATGTAGAACTAAGATCTAAGAGAATGTATCCTTGCTCTAAAGGTGCTTTCAGTTTTCTAGCTCCTCAGTAGCTAACATCTTTGTTGAGCATCTCTTTAAGGATTCCTGGGAAGAATACATTTTGAAACACACCTTCACCAGAAATGTATGTGCAGTTAATCATACTTTGTGAGTTCAATGTTCAGAATAATACATCAAGGATAGATTTTAGGAGAACAGTGTCTAATTTTTTTTTGCTCTTTAGCAAAATTGCTGTTCTTTAACATCCTGTGATTGGACTGGGAAGACAGCAAAAAGATGGATGAAGATCTTTGTATGTAACCTCCATTCCCTAATGCTACTCTGACTCCATGAAGTCAGTCTGACCATTTATAACTTTTGGTATTCAGAACACGTCAGTAATGATAAAAAGAAATTAAGAAAGGCGGGGGGGGGGGGGGAAGGAGTGTGCTAATGGGCTTCAATTCTGTGGGTTAAAGTATCTCAGGATTAAGACATGCATGCATATTCACAGTCAACTCCACTGCTCCTAAGAGATTTCCTGTGATCAAATATGTGACTTAAGTACTGTGGCTCTGTGGAGACTCTAGTAAGAGTGCAGCAAGAGAGTCTCAGTGACACCATGTCCCTCCTCGCCCCACCACAGCTCTGTACGTCTTCAAACTGGTTGGAAGATTCCCTCCAAGAATAAGCTCTTCTAATTACCACAGAATATTTACTTTTATCACAACTGTTATAGCTGATTTCATTTTCTTATATAAGTTGTGGAATATGCTTTTATTATATTTAACATTTTATGTGTAGAGTTACATTTTCATTCACAGAGCGGAGTCTTACATTGGAACTTAATACTTATGACATTGCCATTAAATGTTAATGTTTCTTACAACTGAATTTTACTTCTGTAGTTATTGATGCTTTAGAGCCATCGATTTCATATCTGAAAATCCAAGGCATGCAGTAAAAGTATTGCTGCTTCTAGTTTTCCTTATGTGAAATATTTATAGCTTAGTCATGCTAATGAAGCATCTCCAAATATCCTGTGTTTCAGAAGTGAAGCAAAAAGCATTCAACAAGTCTTCACCGTGGCCTTTAACAGGGTAAAGAAAATAAGCGATTCAGTTCCATGCAGATTATGTTCAGTACCTACTCAGGACTATAGATAGCATCCTTTGTCAATGGTGTGTCATGTTCCTGAACTTTCCCAAAAGTCTTAACATAGGCAGGACTCAAGAATTATCACCTTTCATTTTAGCTTCTCCTGCAACAAACCTTGCTTCATTCTAAAGAATTGTTTTTTTCTAAAAGCTACTCTTCAATAATGTTGCTTTAGAACATAGCAGCTACTTATAAACATTTTATTGTTGTTGATGCTTTCAGAGGGAGATGAAGAAGATGAAGCTAACAAAATAGAAGCTTTACATAAGAGAAGAAACCTTTTGGCTGCCTTTAGCAAGCTGATAATTTATGACATTGTGGACATGCATGCAGCAGCAGATATCTTCAAACACTATATGAAGGTACAGCTCTGTGTATTCTCCTCTTCCTAACTAAACACAGACTGTAGTGTCAGGGCCCCTCTTTCTCTCCCTTCCAGTGCAGTAGTTAAAGGTTGAACACTTTTGAAAGCTTTTTCAGTCTTATTTGATTTTTTGTAATAGCTTTTTCTTTCTGTATTACACCTCCCACTGAGAAGCAGTAAGCTCTGAAGTTCCTGCCCGTGTAGCAGGAATGCCTTATTAAAGGCAGCACCAAAATCTGGTCCTACAAGGTGCTGAGTATTTCCAGAGAGGCTTCTCTCTACAGAGAATTCCTTATCCTGCTCCTCAAATTCATTCCTAGAATCCACAATAACAGTTACCCATTCAATGTCATATTTCACTGGGAGTCTCCCAGTCTTGGTGCTTGCTGTAAGGAAGCAAGGTTTTTTGTGAGAAAAGATTGTTTTAAACAGGAAAGCAGTAAAAAAAAAAAAAGCTCTGTATAGTACTCTGTAAGTGGGTATGCATTAACTGAATGTCTTACCAACTTACTCTGCTTCCACACAGTATTTAGGCCCAATGAAATTCAGAAAGACTTGCTGCTCAGCTACCACTGCACCCTGTACTTGCGCATCTACCTGCCAGAAAACAAGCACATTAGCAGTCCTGACACCGCCAAGCAATGCAAAGCCCCTCAGATTATATCAAATTGTCAGGTATACCTCACCTGTCTCTCTGTAAGACATTAGTCATCACAAAGATGACAATCAAGGAGGAGAAACTAGAAGACAGAGTGGGGAGTAGATCCTTTACTATAGACAGTGTTTGAGATGTTGATGTGAAATATAAAGGATTTAACTTTAAATCCTCCTTCTCCTGTTCATTAAGAGCACGCAGTACAATAAAATCCCCAGTGCACACTCTAGCCATCAACCAGGTCACTGCTCAGGGTTAGTCTTGCTTAGGGATTTTTTCCAGAGCAGGACTTTCAAACTGAAGCTGTCACAATCTAGGTTAGTTTCCTACCTGCTGCTCTAGGTTGGTCATCTTCTCTCCCCATGCCCCTCCGTCTCTTGAAATTGGGGGAAAGTGAGAGAAACTGAGTTTAAATTAGAATGCAAACTAGAAAGATCTCTGTACCAAAGAAGGCAGGAGCAATATTTTAGAGGGAATGCAAATAAGTGGTTGCAAATGCAGAAATATTAATGAAGCTGAAAGAATACTGTTTGGAAAAAATTTTTTTGTATTCTCAGCCTGGAAGTTTTAACGATTATACAGGCTTTCTACCCAAATGGTCAGTACCATAGGCTGTAGTTCCAGCAACCATTCTTCTAACATAAAGAAAATCAGCACTTCATACTGACTAATTCCTTACTCAGCTTTCTGGTTTCAGTGAATTCCTTTCTTGGCCATCTAACTCACCTTGCATTGTATATGGAGCTTCACACTTGTGTGCTAGTGTCTGTTTGCACCTACTTGTTGAAGGGTGTGTTGGTTCAATGTAATGTTGTTTTTTAGAATTTGCAGCCTTGGGTCACTTTCATCAAATACTTAGTTTGGGGTAGGAAATACTCTTTTGTTTGTTTTTTGACATATCTGTTACAAAAGATAATAACAAATACAGAAGTTCCTTACCTCATCACTGAGTGCAGGCTACCAATCAGTATAAATTTTGATATTAAAACATTGCCTCCCACTCACACAAAAAAGTCTGGATTTGAGACTAGGTTTTTTGGCAACTGCTGCCTTTTCAAAACAAGAATTACAAGTAATCTTTCTATCAGGAAAACTGTAAGAAATTGTATAAGAGGTTCAATTTAAAGGTTTAAAGAGGGTTTTTTCCACATTTTTTCCTAGTACTACAATGACTATGGAGATATCATTAAGGAAACCCTGAGCAAAACAAGGCAAATTGATAAAATCCAGTGTGCAAAGACACTCATTCTCAGTTTGCAACAGGTAAGAATCTTGAATTTTGTTAGAAATGCCTCACTGCAAAAAATACTGGACAGGATTTTCTCTGGTGCCCTTTACAATGAAGTGAAAATACTACACTTCCGTTAAGAGATTATCTTGCTCCTCAATTCAGGCTGTCACTGTTCATTTGTCTCAGTAATCTCTGTCTCCTTAAGCCCACACTGGCAAAGTTTTGGTTAGATTAAAACGGAAGAAAGGGGAGAAGAGCCTTGAAGGCTGTTTGGTCCAAGCTGATTCATAGCATTTGTTTACTGATACCTAGTGAACAAGAAGAATAGGATGACATTTTCTCCTTATAATTAGCTGGAAGTAATGCATCTTATGTACATTTTGTCTAAATACTGATTGATTTTTTCAAACTTCAAGCTAATTAGTTTGTCTTCCAATATTATTAAACATGTTTTTTCCATGAAAAATTTGCTTTACATCAACCATAAATTATTGGCTTGATGATTAAATCCATTCTTGTTCTGCCAACAGCACCAAGTGTGTGCTTCACTAAATACCATTTAGGCCCTTGAAGTACCAGCTATATCCATTGCATAGAAAAATTATTTCTAGAAATAAGATGTTTTTAAATCGGCTGCGCCTCCCAAAATTCATTCCAGACTACTAAGGGATTTCCTGTAGCAATCTGGAAGCTGAGAGATACCTGTGAAAACTTGAGAAAACCAAATGTACTTCCAGAAGAATCGTTGAGTGTCAAAGTAAACTTGGAGAGAGGAAGAAGCCAGGTGCCATAGATCAGTCAGCCTAATATCGTTTCATGAAAAAAAAAAAATTAGACAAGCTATTTGCAAGTGCCTAAGTGATAGGTAACAGCCAGTATGAATTTGTCAAGGAGAATTCATGTCAAATTAAGCTGCTTTCATTAATTATATGGTAACAGAGCTTGTGGATATCAGAGGAACTATAGATTTAATGCAACTTGATTTAATACTGTCACTGACATTGTCTCCCTTGATAATTCTCATTAGCAAGTTAGGAAAATGTGGTCTAAATGGCAATACCAGAAGAAGATATACTGAGTAGTTCATTATTGTACTGAAAGGGCATTATCAAGCAGGCTTTGAAGGCATTCACCCAGTAATGCTGTTCAGATATTCATTAAGTCTTGAATGATGGAATAGCAATTTTGCTTTCTAAATTCAAAGAAGATGCTGATCTGATGGGTGACGTAGGTATTTTAGAAAACAGCATAAGAATGTTGAACCATCTTGATGAGTTGGGAGAATAATCGATGCAATTCAATGAAGGTAAGTGCAAAATTCTGTTCAAGAGTTATCATCCGCACAAGTACAAGATGGGCAACAACTGGCAAACAGCAGTTACACAGAAGAAAGTCCGGGAACTGAAGTGGATTAGAAGTTGAATATAAGAGAACTCTGTTACATCTCTGTGAAAAAAGTCTTTGTAATGTCCACTCATAGCCGTAACAGGTTATGGACAAAAGTCTTTCTCAAGAAAAATGTTCTGTAGCTCACAGATTTTAACAATTGAATTCTTTCTCTAGCTGTTTAATGAGCTTGTTCAGGAGCAAGGTCCCAATTTGGACAGGACATCTGCCCATGTTAGTGGAATTAAGGAACTGGCCCGTCGGTTTGCCCTCACTTTTGGCTTGGATCAGATCAAGACAAGAGAGGCTGTGGCCACACTACACAAGTGAGTGGTGGTAAATAAACTAGATTTTTATATTACTTCAGATTAAAACTTCTGCTTAGCATACCTTTTCTAAAGGTACATAGTCTTAACAGGTCCTGGAATAATGATATATTTTTTCTACTTTATGTAGAAAAATGGTGGGGGGGTGTTCATGTATGTATGTAAGAAAGGAAGAACAATGCGCTGCTGCCTAATTCTTTGTTGGAATTTATTGGAATGGCCATGTTTATCTCAGGTAAAGCCACTGGTATTACATATATTTGTGTGGACTGTATCTAACAACTATAGATAGTTCTTTGTACCACACCGCTGTGGATTCTGCAGGCACCAAGGGCTTTTATAAAAAGATATTCCAAAAATATTTTGGAAATCTTTTTTTGTTTCAAGTGGATTGAAGCTTTTTATGTAACTGCTGAACGGGAAAGTGTAGAAAGGTGCTGCTAAATCTAAATTATGACTTTCCCATGCCATAAAAAGGTTAAAATATTAAAGTTTGCTATATCAGAAACTAAGTCATTAAGACTAAGATTAGCAAAGCATGATCAAAATGCTACCAGACACTTTCCTGTGCCAAGCAAGAGAGAAGTCAAGACATGCATGCGCCCTTATTGGATAATGTGGAAGTAAATTGTTTTCTTTAGTCTCAAATGATAAAGCAAAAATAAGGCAGAGATGCATGTATCAATGTAGTGGTAAGTAAATTCTATTCTCTGACTCCTGATGCAAAAGTTATATCCTGTTATTTCTTACATACTATTCTTACTGCAAGCTTCTGCTTCGTGCAGAAACAAGAAAGAGCCAATTGGCATTCCTGCTAAGGCAGTGTCTTTCAGCACCTGCCAAGTTTCTTACATTGTGGTAAATTACTTCTTACCATATGACTGGCAATACATTGTCTTTGAGATTGAATCCTCACAAATTGAGAGGGAACTTTTGATTCCCCTTTGTCCAAAAGCAGCCTTTTTCTAGTAATGAAAAAAAAAAAGTTATGATGGGATATAAAGATATAAAGAATTTTATCACAATTCAGATTTTGGACAACATTTGTTTGATTTTGTTAGAAATGTCTGAAAATTTTTATATTTCTTTACTGTAGAGATGGCATAGAGTTTGCCTTCAAATATCAGAATCAAAAAGGACAAGACTATCCACCTCCTAACCTTGCTTTCCTTGAAGTGCTTAGTGAATTTTCTTCTAAACTCCTGCGACAGGACAAAAAGACTGTGTAAGTAATGCTCCATTTTCTTCTGTGGGTTTTGCTGGGCTCTGTTAATCACTGTAGTGTGTGTTTAAGCTCTCTGCTTTGAGGTTTTCACAATCTAATGGGGCTATAGGAAGTCCTAGTGAGACATTTCACATACATAGTTATTAATTTTATATTTTAAAGTAATAAAAATAAATGAGGAAAGGAGAATCAGATCCACTGATGAGGTGAGTTTGAAACCTCACAGAACAATGTTCCTTAAAATTTCCCATGGGGGACTGAAAATAAAATACAATCTTTTTTTCAGGCTAGAAGAAAAAAGAAATGAAATGTTAGCAGTGCAGGAAATTTACAGGCCTGTAAACACTGCAGTAACATCTGCTTCTGTTAGATATTTACATAAAATGTAAACACATACTTGTTTTCTATTTTAATATGTTGAGTTAAACTGGGAAATAAAGGTTTGTCAAGGCTTCTGTTACTGGCACAATAGGATAGAGAAAGAGGCTGAGAGAGGACACGATTGTTGGTTAGGACAGAGCAGGGTGGTAGAGACCTGGCAGGCTAAAACAAGCAGCCTGAATTTGATATGGTGGGTAATTACTGCAGATGAAATACTGGAAATGAAATAAATCAGAGGTATTGTTGATAAGATCTGAATAAAGAGCAAGAAGTACTGTTTTGTGAGCAACACTTGAACAGACTGTCAAGAGGGGCTGCGGATATCCACAGAATTGGCAGAGAGAAAACTGTGTTATTAAGGGCAAGTTCATAGTAAAGACATGTTGTCAGCATCACTGTGGAGATAATGCTCTATGTTTCTAACACATTATGTAGCAAATATGCAGGATTTGGCCACAGCACAGAAATAGTAAGGGAAAAAGGAAGAGGACTCCAGTCAAAAGTCAGCCAAACGCTATGTGCCCAGTGTAGAACTGAATTCTTTGAATAACTTTATGACCCTTTAAGGAATGCAATTGTCAGATCTTCTGATTTATGGCTATAGATGTCTTTCCAGTCAATTTTCTGACCACAATGAGTGTAAGTCATATGTATCTACTATAACTACCTCAACTGACTCTGTCAAACTTTTCTGTAGTTTTTCTGTGAAGACATTTGTTTTAAAGGACTTTTCTATTAAGGTTAACAATTATGAATATTACAGTTTTATCTGTGTTACAAGAAATGCATCTTGGTTTGCTTTGTATAATTTTTAACATACACACGCTTGAACCAATTTAATTTTTTTTATTGTATCAATAATTTGTCAATTCAGCAAACACAGTAGAAGAAATAGTTAAATGAGCTTGAGAATTGGATGATCCAGTTGCACTAGCTTGGCACTCAGTTTTTGAAACTGCTCTTCATTGTTATATCCATGAATCTGGTCAACCTCTGTCCCATTCTTCAGGACAGGACTTAAGGATAATAGGATTTTATGACTATCTTCCTAGCTGAACCATAGATTCTCCTGCATCTGTTAAAGTGCCATTAATCTGATTCTATTTAATTTAGTGAAGTTTATCCTTCCTGTACAGTCATCATCCCTTCCACAAGTTTCTCCAGTGTTTAACATTTAAAGTTACATCATTCTGTACAGTTTATGTGACAGCTTAATTTGACCTGATCCTTTGCGTGAAATTCAGTACTTCAGGAGGAGATCTTGTTCCTTCACCTTCTATGTTGCCATTTAAAATTTTTTCTCGAAGGTTCTCCCACTCATTGGTGCCCACATACACAACCACTGGCTTCTTTTGCAGGACTGTAAAGATTGCTGTGGTGGAATCCATTTCTTCTGATTTTATCTGTCTTTATTGTAGTCATCTGTGAGCTATTTACTTTAGCTGAATTTGAAGATCAGTCAAAAGAAATGGTCCTTTAGGGCACGATTTATCTGATCTATGCTAAATTACTACTTTAAGATGAGTTCAGACATGGCCTAGATTCCATTGGCTGTAGTGACTATGAAAAGAGTCAAGATAACTTGCTTAGATGTAAAGATTTCTTTTGGAGATATCTACATTCCTTCCCTTGAGGGATCCGTCATGTTTGCAGCCATCAGGCAATGTCTGCGTTGCCCATAGTGCTTCACTGACATTCCATACTCAGCTATACTCTGGATAGTTGATTTGCCCTTCTCTGTAGCATCACTCCTCCAATCCACAGGGACCTCTTCCCCTCCTTCCAAAGGTGTTGCCTATGAACAGGAAGGTCCGTGACCACCATCTGGTGGAGAAGCCCTGTGTGCAGGATCATTTACCTCTCTCCCTGGCTTGATCTCCTCCTGCCAAGTGGCTGTCCCTAAACTCAGCAATGGGCTGTTACTCTGGAGGCAAAAGTGCTCTAGAATAACCTGGAAAGTCTCATGAGCATATGCCTGTTTCCCAGAAGTCCTCCAGCTTGGCTCTCCTACCTCAAAAAAATTAGTTATCTATCCCATATGTCTGCATGCCATCTGCCCTTGGGACAAAATACCATTCTTGTCACAGTTAAGCAAACACTGCTCTTTTGCAGGGCTCCTACTTCCTTTCTGGTTTACTGCTGGCCTTTTTATTTGAGGGGAGAAAAGGGAGATGTTTCCAGTTTGGGAATGGAGCGGCAACATTGGTTTCATTTAGTTTTCCTATCCTATTTATTTATTCGGCTTCTCATTCTATAAGTAACCTCCAGAATTAGTGATAGCCATTAATGGATTTATTCACATCTATGGATTTAATATAAAACTACACATTTAAGGTGCCAGGCTCTTACACTTCACAAAAAAAGATCTATACTAATGCAGGTACAGACACACAAGGCAGATGCAGGTACGGAAATCCTGAGGAATTCAGCTAAGACAGTATAGAGGTGAATGGCCCTGTGGAGGCATTTCTTTCTATTTATTTCCCTCAAATAGAGACTTAGCTTAGACTAGCAACTGACTATTGGGTGTCTGAAGTCAGATGAGATGGAGCCTCAGTGTGGTGTTCTTACTTCTAGAAATTCAGAGTTTCTGTCCTTGTTGAAGCTGGTAAGAACTGCCAGTATGAACCTCCTCTAAAATGCTGAGCAAAAGTTGTCTCAAGTTTGGCATCTAATCAATAAAGAACCCCCAAGTGGATCACAGTTTGGGCATAACCTGGGCACTCTAGTTCTATAAATATAAATTGGATGCAGAAAAACTTCTTACTTTTCAAGACTATTCTGCAGATAGATTCTCTAAAGTCATGAAGCACTCAATTGTTGCACTGTTTGGTACTGTAAAACAGAGAGAGACTAAACCAAGAATTTCCCATTCAGTGCAAGGTTTGGGTGTTACTCAATATACACATGAAAAGGGGAAGGAAGAAGCATTCACAATATTGAAGAAAACAGTAGACAGAAAACCTGCTGTTTCTTGAGCAAAGTCATCCCATTCACTGAATCAACCCAAAATCCCATTAAAAATTGGGTATGATTGTTACCCAGGCATATACAGTGTGGTTCCTTGTCCTATTCTGAAAGCTAGACTGTGTAACAAGTTTGAGCGTGCCATGAGCTAACAGATGAAAAGTCCGCATTTCCATGCAGAGTTTGTGGGTTTCACTCCCACTGATGACAACCTGGCAATATGGTTTTAAAGGAAATCATGATGGAAGGATGCAGGAAGTAATGTTGAAGTATCCCGAATTCTATTACCTAACTTCTGAATTCTTCGCTCTGCAGCTTGAAACTCATTCAAATCACTTTTATGTGGATTTGCATATTCATTTTAAGGACTGCTTCTAATACCATAATTAAATAATCAATGGAAAAAGAAAACAACTCAAATGCCCTCCAGACCATATACAGGAGGGAGGTTGTTTGGTTCCTCCCTTAAGTTAACAAGTGTGCATTGGACTTCTCCATGGTGGTGGAACAGATCTTCAAATTTTCTATTGAAAAATAACTGCTTGCATTTGAAGAAACCATTTTTCTTGTTCCGAGATACAAAAGGATATCCTACATCCTTACAACTGGTTCTAATTCAATCTGTTGACACAGTAGCCATATACAGAGGTGGCTTCCTTACTGTGCAAAATAGAAAAGGAATTCAAGTAGAGCGTGCTGTGAATGATCGCAGACAAATGTGGGAGGAAGATGTTGGGGAGAGAACTTTTTGTGTTGTTTATCTGTGAGTAACCTGTGCATGATTAACTATGTTACTTTGTTTTGAGGGAATGACGTGTATTCTTACTCAGTCAAAAATAGACACAATGCCCTACCAGTGTATGTTATTAAATTAAAATAAGGAAACACCATGTGGGATTTCTGTTAAGCTCTCAACATATGAAGAGGGGTTGCAGATTAATTAAAGAGGAAACAATGTGCTGTGCCTCTGTACTCATTTTCTTTTATTTTCAGTCACTCCTACTTAGAGAAGTTTCTGACAGAACAGATGATGGAAAGAAGAGAAGATGTATGGCTTCCACTCATTTCCTATAGAAACTCACTAGTTACGGGTGGTGAAGACGACAGAATGTCTGTTAACAGTGGAAGCAGCAGCAGCAAAGCCTCTTCAGTGAGGAATAAGAAAGGACGACCACCACTCCACAAAAAGAGAGTTGAAGGTTTGTATGGTTTAAGGTTGCCTGGTAGAGGTATTTCTTATTTTGTACATATGTCACAGCTTTCCTTCCTAGGAGCCCTTATGGTTTATCAATTAATGCTGAAATATACGATACATTCTGTATGTAGTAAAAACAAGACATCTGTTCTGCAAATTCCTATCAAGCTTGAACATGTCTTTATGAGAAATACTATCACGAGTCCCTGTTCTTGTTTGTCTTCACGGAGATTTGCAGATTCAGAACTATTAAAAGCTGTTATTGAAGGTGGAAGCAGGAGGTGTTTGTGGAGTTGTCTGCTCTACACCTTTCTTGGTCACGGACTTCTGGTTTTCTGCCTATGCTTCAGTCTGGAGCCATTGTTAGTTAACACGGCGTTAGAGCAAACCCAAGGCAGAAATTCTGATACAGATCTGTGTTTTTGCAGGACCACTGGAGAACACTAAAAAGACACCTTTTTTGTTTAAAATGGTATTGATATCCAGTGTTTGTATTTACTCTTTCTGTGACATCAGGCATGTTCATCAGGAATTTGGCTATGATAGCAAATTTCTTACAAGATTGCATCTGATCCTGGTTAATCTGTATGATGCAGTGTGCACTTTTGTGAATATAAATTTACTGTTTCACTACAGAGTAGGTGTAAGTGGGATCTTTAAACTTCAGGGATTCTTCCAAGGTCAGTAACTACAATAGTAACTCCTCAGTGAGGAATCTAATGCCAATTTGCCTGAATATACAGCAGTTTCCCAAAATTTTATTCAAAAGTTTGTCCATATGCACATCTACAATCAGGTCCATTCTCTACTACAGCTTACTTTGAGCAATACATGCGCACCAAGTCCTTCAGTTTCTTATAGCCAGCCTAAAGTTTAGGTAGACAAAATACTGCTTCCTTTCTTCAGACACTGTTTTGCTTCCTTCTGGATGCCATGATTTTCACAGAACTCAACTGCTGAGGTTTTTTTCTTTTCTCTTGCTACTATTTTCATTCTATTTTATTGTATTCTACCAATATCCTTTTTTTTTTTTTCCTGGGAAGTGTAGTAATGTCTTTGCTTCCCAGTCTTATGACGTAGTTTTTAGGAATTGTTTACCTCATGCTCTTTTGTGTCCTCCTCTTTCAACGATGAATAGAAGGAAGAATGGATTTGCAACACTTTTGATTTTAATACCCCCTTTCTTTGCAACAGTGGTGGTCCTGAATTTTCCACGAACATAACTCACTTAAAATGATGTAGGCCAAATCCATGGTGGTGGTTCAGTTCCTGAAAGATCTGACTGTACAGCAGTTTCCACTGGGAGATCATCTAGCTGAAATATACACTATGCCAAGACTTACTATGGGTCTGACAGGATTCTGACATCTACAGAGGGTATGAGGGTCTGTTTACGTTCTACCAACACCATGTCATCAGAAGACACCCAGGATTTATCTTGCCTTAGGCAGAGTGGGCTGTCACTGTTCACTCCTGTAACCCCAAATTCCCCCGTTAGTAATCTGTGGCCAGAAAACGACTGATGAACACTGCCTCTCCTGGGGTGCTCTTGTGGGTAGGGTATGGGCATGTCCTTTCAATACTACAAATACAGCTCTGGGTCACAGTATAAGATTCAAGGACAACGCGTTTCGAAGTGATTCCCTTCTCCTTTCTTCCTTCCTTAAATTCCTAGATCACTACACAGACCTTCATTACTCATGAATGCTTTGCTGTACAGCCTCAGTATATATAGGTCCAGGACGGATGTTTTAGCCCATAACAGTATAACTGTCTTTTCCTTCATAGATGCCTTCACTGTAGAATTTGACTGCCTGGTAAGATGATAGAACTGAAAAGTAACCAGCAAGTGCTCTCTAATGACAGCAGCAACACAAGCTCTATGGCCTTTCCTTACATCAAAGGATATGCAATGCAAGCACCAAAAGTCTTATTTTAGATATGTATTAATAAAGGACATTTGATACCATATGTTAAAAAAACCCTCACAATAACATAAGCAGTTGGAAGGATGCCACGTACTTAATTTTTGGATGCTTCTTGATGTGTATTACTGATGGTGTTATGCCCTAAGTACACTTCCTTTCGAATCTTGGAAGAAAGCAAGCCAAGAAAACCTGGAGCCAGGTTGTCTGTACTTTTCATGGGAAGACATAGATTTCTGCACAAGCAAGGTCTTATTTTATATGTACCAATAATGAGCTCATGAAATAATCAGAGATTTGATCCTCAGAAATAAGTACTTACTGTTCAGTCATCTGTATAACTTCAGCTATGAAGAACCAGTCTTACAAACAAATTAACTGATGGTCTATACATAGTATGTACACAAATCTTTTTTGGTTTTTTATCTTTACATCTTTTTATAACTCCTCCAGAATTCCTACCTTTAATCTTAATCTGGCAGTACAGTTACAACGTTGGCCCTCTCTTTAAATCCTACTAAGACTTTTTTTTTTTCTTTAATTTCCACTCTAAAGGAACTAAAACAAGGGCAAGGTCGCTACAGAAACTATCCTAGCATCAAAGAACCAAAACTAGTCCCCTATGGTTTGTTTCTCACCTAAATCCCACATATATTGGGTTCAACAGACTGTCTGGGTTGGAGAACATTCCTTGTTGCTACTGAAAGTAAATCTGCTCTGTGATGTTTCTTCACAGTGCCTTAAGGAAATCAAACATAAATGGGATTAAAACAAAAAAATCCCTAACATAAAAAGGGTTCAAAGGTAAGTTCAGGAATAAATAGGTAAATTTTTAGACAACTTTTATGCCCAAAGGGTAATAAAAGGTGTAGGAAAAGTTACAAGATCCATTGAGATCCCCATCTGCTTTCTCACCACACATTTCCTTCTGTTAGTATATCTGTGATCTTGTCTTCTCCTCTCTTGTCATCTTCCCTGTCTTTCACTCACTCCAGCAACTTCTGTTTTTTTCTACATGTCTCTTGCCTACACACTTGTCTGCTCTATCACATTCTCCTCAAGTCCCCCCTCTTCCTTCCTCTCTGGTTTGCTCCCTTCACAATAGGAGCACAGCATCCCACGTACACCTTCAGTCACCTTCCCACCTTCATTCCTCCTCTTGCTCTAAACTCTGAATATGCTGTCTGATCCAAGTTATTATTTAGAGCTCACACCAGCCAGACTACTTCTCTTACTTAAAATGCCCCCTCTGTACTCCACTGAAATGGTTCTGACTGAAGTTTCTAAAGATCTATGCTGACCAGATTTGGGTTTTATGCTCCACCCTCAACTTTGTATTTAACTATATCTTGGTTGCTGTATACCTATGAGATTAATAGTCTTATATTTAGATTGTAAGCTCATTAATTGGGAATTATGTTTGTTATATGTGTGCAAGATACCCAGCAATTCAGGTAGTGCTGCAATATGGTATTTGTTTCCAATGATTTTTGTTTATTTGTTAAGTATTCTACTTCAAATTGTTGCTATTGCTGGGAATAGCCGGTAGTAATCCTTCCTTGAAAGAACACAAAATAAAATTAGAGCTGAAAGACTTACCGTTTCAAGCATTTACCCAGTTAATCTCTTAAAAGCACGCTTGTTTTAAAAGATACTAAACTGTTGAAAATACAGATTTGGAGAAGGTGCTGCAACTAAAATTAACTGTATCAAAGTGTGTCAGCAGATGGAAGGCTCCCGTTACTCATGTAAGGTATTCATTCAGTGAGTTGGCTGAACAAATCCTGAAGGCGGTAATACTGCACTGCATAGTATCAGAAATGCGTCAGTAATTTTAATGTTCTTTTTCTAGATGAGAGTCTAGAAGGCTCATGGCTGAGCAGGAATGAAAACATACATACTCCAGGGACACTGCAAGCACCGCAGCTCACCTCAACTGTCTTGAGGGAGAACACTAGACAAATGGGAGAGCAGATCCAGGAGCACGAGTCGGAGCAGGGATCTGAACAAGATTTTTTACACAAGTAAGTGTTGGAATTTTAGCATCAAATAGCGTGAGCCAGGCAAAGGAGTTGCATATTATTTATACAGGTAGTCTTAGTCTGTGGCTCCATATATGTAGTGGTTATTTGCAAAAACAACTGGAAGTGTCTTGGCTATAGCTCAGCAATACTTTGATTATTTTCACTTCCCAGGAAAAACATGTTGTAGTAAAATCATGGTAGAAATTCCTTATGTTAAAATTCTCTAGTAGCATAACTGTGCAATTATGGTGAAATCTTCCTAGTGTTTGTGCCCCCAGGTTGCATTGAACTGTTCCTCTAAAAGACCTGTTAGATGTTCTCTTTTCTTTCCCTCTGCCCTGTGTCATAGTACAGTACGTTCTCCAGATATCCTAACTGATTTCTTGTAAATTAACTCTTCAATCCAATTCCAGCTGCTGAGCTAGTAATTCCTGTTCCTGGGGTAATTGCCTGCAGGCAATTTTATTTTGCCCTAAATTATATATACTTTTCATCACGCAACTCCCATTTTATCACCTCCATTTAGAGGGAAAAAATGTTGGTTATTATCTGTCAGTAGTTTAAGAATAGAAAGTCTTCAGAGAATGCTATTATGTGCTATTTCTATTAATTTGAAGATACAGAATAACAATATCTGTTTTGGAGGCTATTTTTATAACTTTTATAGCCAAATGTACTGATCTGATTTACCTGTATAGAAAAGTCATATTATGCTGGCCAGATGAATCAGGTTTCTACCAGTGTAGTATAGCATAAAATAGCCAGATTATGCCTCTTGGTTTTCTTCCAGCTTTTGTCCATCATGCTTTTCTTGATCCACGTTCCCCAGCTTCCCAGTCTTCCCTGATGTGCACTCACCCTGCTCAATCCTAAACTTTACTGCTTCATCCTGCATTCTGTAATCATAGTGTTCTCTAAACAGAAATAATTAGTAATGGTGATTTTGCCTGGGAAGGTAAAATGTTCTCCAGTCTGAAGTGACAAGGATATATGTATACCACCATGTTGTACATATAAGCTATTAAGTTTGCCAATTTGTGACTATAGGCACTCAAAAAATCTGAGCAACTTTAAAGAAATGTACTCTTTTGAAAGCATAACCTATTCTTCTCCCTTGCTTGTGCGTGTAACTTGCACAGGCATCAGCACTGCAACCAATTAAACCTTGATATGATCCAGTAACCAGTGCCCGCTACAAGAGATACTTGCAGCTCAGCTGGCTACAAATACCTATTAATTTTTGGAGCACATAATATTTGGCATTTCAATAAATGAGTTCAGCCAACTTTCTTTCCCCATATTAACCATATAACATCACCGTAAGAGACAGGGTTGCAGGCTAGCTAGGCTGCTTCATGCTGCAGATGGGGATATGCATGGTCCTGCCCAAAGGCCTAAGATGGGCTTAAGTGTTCCCAGCTGGCGCTGTCTGGAAGGAAGGAGGTGTAAACAGGCATGTAAATGGGCGAACACAAGGCAAGCCTGGGCATGGATTTCCTCACCTACACAGTTCAGGTGGGCAGGGGATCCCAGCTGGCTACCAAGAAAGCACAGCCGAGGAAGAGCTCCTGTTCACGTCAGTCCCAGAACATCTTTTCACCTTGGTCCCATGGCATGTGAGGTCTGCATTCATGTCTCTTACTTGCTGTTCTGGTCAGGGATTTACCTCCCCATCTCCTGCCTCCCTGGGTGTTGCCATAACTTCCCAGATTTATAAGGAAGATGATGTGGCTCTTGATTTCTCCTTAAAATTTTTCTACTCTACAGTAAAAACAAAGAAAATTGCTGAAGCAGAACTTTCTTTTTGACCCTCTCTGATCTCACCTATCACTAAGCTAAATATCTCTCTGTGAACATTTAATTATTTATGGAAAATGGGACAGCTTCCAGTCACCGTGTTTTTACTCCTGAGCCTGACAAGGAGGCACTGCCTTAAGCTGTGGGAGAATCTTCAACTCTTCGAGGGGTGGTGGGCAGGGAGGAAGTTGAACCAGGCTTTTCACCCTGGGTTTGAACCTCTGTTTTGCCTATCTCAGGTGAATGCTGCGAGCAGAGAACTGTTGAGCAGAGGCAGATAGCATCACTCTCCTCTGTTACTTTCAAGGAGTTGGATTCCACACAGAAGTTCACAGTGTGAACAGACAGTGGAGAATCCTTTCCTTTCAGCCTGGAGTTAGCTGCCACACATATTTCCTACAGGTCAGCTTAGAGCGAAAACATAAAATAAATACAGAGCAGTCAGTTGCTGAACTAATGGGGTTAATCCATGTCCAGAAGAATATTGCGTTCTAGGTTGTTTCCACATGGGTTATGCCAGTTTATTATGTCAATCTTATTAGGGTACAAGACTGCATACTAAAATAAAAACTGGTGTTGCTCTTGAAGAGCTGCACCCAGTTTACTGCTATTTCCTTGTGCTGCAATGCACAAATCATAGCAAATGCATTGCTGTCTACTACTGGATTTAAGTGGTATAAAAAGTACAGCCTTTAAGGTACTTACATGAGGATAAGTTACTGGACGCTTAAGTCGATCAGGGTATGTATTTAAAAGCAATTTATTTTTCGCGTTGTGTGACATTTTTGTTTTAAAATGTGTGTCAGTTATTCATTTGGATTTGTTCTTGCTCATATTTTGCCTGATCTAAGACAGTGAAGTAGGATTTAATAAAATGAATTTTAGAAGTGCTCCCACTTCAGGTGCATGTCACTCTAATGAATGAGTGATGTTAGCATTTGATGCAGCTGTTCTTATTACAACAATTAATGGCGCTTTTTTTGTGCACATACAGTGAGAAAAGTTGTGGAAGGGAATCCAGAAGACGTGTACAATGATGGATGTGATTTAAGTATCTTAATCTGAAGCATGGTCAGACACAAAACTTGAGGAGATACTGTCTAAAAATAGCCAACTCAAAATTGTTAAGTCATAATGCTGCTTTGTGTTTGTTAGTCCCCAGATGCAGATATCTTGGTTGGGCCAACAGAAGCTAGAAGATTTAAATCGAAAGGACAGGACAGGAATGAACTACATGAAAGGGAGAACTGGCGTAAGGCATGCAGTGTAAGTGTTCAGAGCATCCTTGTCTCCAGATCAGAACCATTTTAGATGACAATGCTGCATTTTAAATGCTACCTTTTCTGGGCTGTTGCCTGTAATTTCTGTGACATTTTAATGCTTGTTAATGAAGGCAGAATAACAGCTTTGTAATGTTGGAACAGCCTTAAACTGTTCCCATTTCAGGGGGTTTCCACGATTTGTCTGTTAAGTAATTCCCCATGAACTCTTCCAAGTTGTTGTCCAGTCTTCCCGTGAACCTGTTTATGCTTCTTTCAACCACATCACCTTTTGCCAAGGTGTCCCACTGGGCAGCTAATGGAGGGAACACACATGGGTGAATGCTGAAGCATTCTGTTGTACAAGGTGCTACGTGCTCTGGTGCCGATCCAAGCAAGTCTTTCAGTGCATAAGGACTTTTCAGGATGGGGGACAGAGTCTCCAGTGAGATCAGGTCCTTACAGTGTTAGAAACTGGTCTTGGATTCACTGCTGGATTTCCTGGGATTTACCAGGGATCCTGGCGAACAGTGTAACTCCTTTTTGTAAAAGGGCAAGCAAACACAGTGAGATTATTGCCCTTTTCTTGTTAGGGACAAATATAGTTGCTGTTTATAATGATATTACAGGGGACTTCCTGCTTTAGCCTCTGCAAGAGTTAGGTTTGTTTTTACGTAAGATTTTCTTCCAGTTTATATTATAGAAAGCATGCTGGCTTTATTCTCAACATAAGGTTTTATGTGAGGGCATTAAGGGATAGGATTTGTGCTTTCTTTTTAATGACCAAGATCATGGTTGGGAAATTTAAATGCCTGGAAATGACTTTTTCATTCTCTTTATTTAATCAGACGAGGTCTAATGGAAGATGACGCTGAGCCTATCTTTGAAGATGTAATGATGTCCTCACGAGGTCAGCTAGAGGATATGAACGAAGAATTTGAGGACACAATGGTCATTGATCTGGTCAGTAAATCATATTAATAGCAAGTTTAAAACAGATGAAAAATAATTTAAAAGGAATTTTGGAAGCGCAAACAAAAAATTCCAAAATTTTGAGCGCGATTTCCTGTTGTCTGAATGTGAAAGAGCGGAAATGATCCAAATACTTGCTAGAACCTACAGCTGCAGACTTGGGCCCAATTGATTATTTTTTTTTAATATAAACACAAGGAGCGTTGCTTAGCACTATTCCTCTAATATTCTGGACTCGGGCAGTAGCAAGTGTCTGGAGCACCATTGTGCACCTGGGAGTTGTGAGCCTGTGAGAATCAGGTTATGATGTACAGCATATCAATCATCAATCAGGTGTGTCAGTGCAGCCCTTTTAGAGGAGCGCTGAAGAAGTAGCTGATCTGACTCACCGTGCAGTCAGCCAAGGGCAGAAGGAGTGCTGGTTGGGGACAGAGCTGAGACCAGCTCACCCCATCCGAAAATTGCACAAAGCTGCCTGCTTGGCCTCGTGGAGTACAAATGGACTCTCCAAGATCCGTACCAGTGTTTGATTCCAGTTGTTAGTTGGCGTTATGAAGAGTTTGGAAACGGTATGATCTAAAGGTATTCTAGATGGTGTTTCCTTCCCTGTGCCAGCGTCACAGCCATCACTCACTCTTTTGCTGACGCGGCTCTTTTTGCAGCCACACCATGGTCAAACTGATACAGCCAAGTTGCTTCTCTTTTTCTGTTCCCTGGTTGCTTTGATTTCTGGGAGGTGGGTGGACCTTAAGGGGATCCTTAATCAAGGTCTGGTTAGTTTACAGCCATACACAGAGTTGTGCTGGGACAGTGGACGGGAGAGCAGGCAGTAGTGGGCAGGCGTGAGGCAATACCTGACAGTGGAATTGCTCCCAAACAGGTCATATCATCAGATGGCAACCTCGGGTCCTTTCATGGTAATGTACTGACTACAGGCAGGATTTGCTTTGTAGAGGTTAAAACCTTCCTAGCCTCTCCATTCCAAATGAATGCTTTCCTTGTAAAACGGGAAAAAGGATCAGTTTGCATTGTACACTTCACCGTTTTTATGCTTTTCTATTTCTCCTTTCATACCCAAACAATAAGGCATAGGTTACTTTAGGACTAGGCTATAATGTCTCGGAAAGAAAATTTAGGCAATAACTCAGTTACTGCTGCTGAATACTGAGGTTATTACTAGCATTCAAGTGATTATCAAGTAAATAAAATCTCTTTTACTGGTAATCCAAGGCAAGGAAATGAAGGAATTGATGAAGCCAGTGAAGCTCACATTTACTCTTATGTTTCCAGGGAGGGACAACACAAAAGGTTTAATCCTCAGAAATAATATGACATTTTTTGACCATGTCAGAGCTGGAGTTTCACCATAAATTTAAGGAGCATAAAGACAGTTAAAAGACAGTTTTTATGCCATCTGGCCTACAGTCCTAATACAGGAACATCATTAAGTCAGCAAGAGCCTTAAGCAAGCCCTTAGCTATGAGCACAGACTTAAAATGACTTCAGAATCCCTCAGCTTTTAGCCCATTCCTTAAACAAAACATGAATTTAAGAAATGCCCATCTATGTCAGGACCTCCATTTGTATCGGAGCTTTCACAAAAATCCATGCAAAGCTGCTCTGTAAAGGAACAGGTAACCATGTTAGTACCCATTAGCTGTAGAGCCACACAAATCCTTTACAGCCAGGTAACGGATGGGATGTTCTAAAATGGCTGACTCCTCTTTTTAGCCACCTTCAAGAAACCGTCGAGAACGGGCTGAACTGAGGCCAGACTTCTTTGACTCCGCAGCTATCATTGAGGATGATTCAGTAAGGCTTTACTAGTATTGTTTCCTGTTTATCTGAGGTTCTTTTTGATTATCATTACACCCAATTAATTAATCTTTTAAATCATTTTTCTAGGGATTTGGAATGCCTATGTTCTGAAGTCTGGTGAAGACATTTTACAAATTTGGAACTCTATTGTTTAGAGCTAGAGGCCTATATACTGTGATAGCTTGTATGAAAACCACATTTTTGATGTGATACGGTTTGATTTTTAACCAAATGATTGAGGTCAATCCCTTTTTGTAGTGACAGAAAGAAGAGGAACTTCTTAATGACACAAAGGAATGTTGGCCAATCCAGTCACCTCAGAAGGGCTGACCTAAAAAATCATTTGTATCCCTGTTCTTGACTGTCCTAATACAGATTTTTTTTTTTTTTTTCCTGGATGAGGAAGAAGTTTTAAATTGTTAAGACAGCTGTCGGAATAAACACTGTTCTACATATGTTTTCTGAAAACAACATTGAGTGAAAACAGAACTTTTTAACTTTATTTTTCTGCTGTACAATTTAAAACAGTTTTAACATTTGCCTTTTTATGTTTTAAAAGCTAGCCATTTTTATTAAACCTATGCCTATCAGCCATTGACTAGCAATGATGCTATAAGCAGGTCATTCTGGCTACAGAAAAGTGTTTTTGAACACACTGGATTTGATTAACATTATGGTACGCTTATATCCTCTCATAGGCATTGAGAAGAACACTCTTATAGAAGAGGTTAGAATTCTAATGATGTGCATCTCTGCCAAAAAATTTCAGATTCTGATATGATAAACCCAGATTTTATACTCTTGAGAAGATTTATTTTTATTTATAATGGGACATAAAGTAAGAGATGTCCATGAAGCCACTTTTCCAACAGATGCTGTGTAACATTCATTTTATATAGCACATGGGGACACAAAAACAGTAAATTTTCTATTGGTACTTGCTCTGTGCATTTTTAGCAACTTATACCAGCAAATAAAGTATTCTCAGTAAAACACACAAATGGTTCTCAAGTAATCACTTTGCTGTTTTTACTACCTACTTCAAGCCCTGCCAACCCAAGGTACATAAACAGCAACTTTCCTATTAAAAAAAAATAATTCAAGGGTGGGGGAAAGGAATCACTTTAGCATACTAAAAGCAATTTTAACTGTACCATAAAAAAAAGTCTACTTTCCATGCCGTAAATACCCTTTAGCGCTATTTTTGTAAATTAATTTTGCCAGTTAGAAGTACTGTATGTGCTGCATAGAAATTTGTGCTTAGATGGTGAAGTTCTTAAGCTTACAATGGAATACAGCTACATTTTCAGTGTTAACTGTGCATATTAAGAGTAATTCTTTGGGAAAAAAAAATACGATTTTTCAAAAAAGTTAAAAAA
Organism: Haliaeetus albicilla; assembly: GCF_947461875.1. NCBI lineage: Eukaryota > Metazoa > Chordata > Aves > Accipitriformes > Accipitridae > Haliaeetus > Haliaeetus albicilla. The sequence continues at coordinate 16,414,295 of NC_091491.1, read as the reverse complement.
GTCAAAAAAAACCCAAACCCCCAAAGCATTCTCAGCTAATTCATTGTAATAAGAGATTTTTCAATGTCTTCAATAATTTGGAATTTCATTACGCTTCGATTTTATGACTCTGCCTAGTAGCTGCTACTTAGTTAAGACTGGCCTAATATTGGAGGTGCTGGCCATCCACAACTTGCACTGACTCTACTATCTCTTAAGAATCAGCCCCAAAATGTTAATCTTCCTTTCTGCATTCTAATATTAGCATTCGAGATGAGATACAAAGCAGATTGACCCACTTGGAGCACAGCCATTTTAGAGGTGCTTTTTTTTTAGCAACTGCAAAATAATCACGGAGCTTTTTTCTGTTATGAGCTTATTGAAAAACAAACCAACATTAACACCCAGTGCTTACTTGCTGGGAGGGAAAAGAATCTGATTTTAAAAACAAACCAGCATTTCACTCAGCTGAGGTTTGTTTCTTACAACATGTGCAGTTCTCAAACATGGTTGCCAAAAATGTTTGACTAGGTAATTCAGCCATTTTTCAGATGTCAGTTGGGTAATGTATAAAACCTGAGAAGTAGCTGGAACTTTATAAAATCACGTTACCTCCCTTCCTCTTCTGTCCACCCCAAAAGTAACAGGGGTGGGCAGGAAAGGCTGCATTAAATTGTCATCACAATTATTCTGTGAGCATAGTAGCATAATAAATGCTGCCTGGTTTGAGTCATAGTCTCAGACGAACCTTGTGCTTCACAGTCCTCTGTGTGGAAAACTGATTCCTAATTTAACATTGTAGAATACTGTATAACAAACATTTATTATCACGGTACCTGCAATGGGTTTCCAGTTCAGTTTGCAGTCAATAGGTTTTTGTATTATGAGTGTCTCCTTGATTGGTTTTGCTAGTAATTCTGTAAATTGTACATTTACAATATGAGGTTTTTTTTTTCCTTTTGTACAATTTAAAACTGATGCTTCACCTTTCATTTAATAAACTATTCAAAATCATGAGTATGATGAGCACCCTCTTCACTATAACTTTCCTTTAAATGCTGGTTTAGACCATCACATCTTGTCATCCCATTTATTAGTAGCCAAAGGAAATACTGAAAGGTAGTTCTCATGTAGTCCAGGCTTCACAACCAGATTCCATTACAGCTACCTTACCCATTCAGCCTCAGAGCAAAGGAAAACCCTGTCTTGGCTTTTGTTGGTTTTTTTCCCTCCACTGTGGTATCTTTTTGGTTGATCTGGGAGGTTTCATTGTGAGGTTGCTGTAAATCTGATAAGTCATCACACAAGTTGGGAGAGTTGCATTGTTAAAATTGTTTGAACTGTCACAAATTTTGAGAAAAATTTCACTCTCCTGCCCTGTACATCTGAAGTGAACTGGACCACATGGGAAGAAATGGAAGTGGTAAAGGCTTGGAAGGTCTAACAACCAGCTGGGCTAAATGAAGTTTTACAGATTCCTGAAACAAAATGTCCTTTTGTTATTCCCATGTCTCAGAAAGAAAGGTGCTATTTTTGTCCAACCCATGAATGATTTCATCTCTGTAGCACTAAAGAAAACTGACTTATTTATCATCTGGCCCACTTCCTAAAGAAAAATCATCTGAGTCAGAAAAAGTAACAAGATGCAGCATGTGAGGAGCAGGGATAGGATTCAAGGTCTGAACTGCACTCTAGGACTGCTCCCGAGACACAGACCGAACGCTGAATCTCCAGCTGCCTGTAAGTTATGCTCAACTCCTGATGCACTGTGGAACACAGTAACTAACTAACTAACTTGTCATGCTTCTAAGTGCAAGGGCTGCTCTACGTTGAAAGGATTTTATTTTATATCTATTGTTTCTGCAGGTGACTGGAATTCAAGAGAATCTTGAGTAGCATGGTCAGATCAGCTTTCCAGTGTGTCTCCAAAGCACTGTGCTGGTAGAGCAACTGACTGCTTGGAAATCGAGATGATGTAAAAGCCAAATTCTTGTGCTGGCAATGCATAGAAGAGAGGAGGAAGTCTATAGAACTAATGAGGTTAGGAAACAAGAAAGGTACTTTTTTCTTTGTGACAGTGACAATTGGTTTCTCATTTAGTGTCTCCTCCTGACTCTGGGCAGGCTGAAGAAACTGTGCATATTGCTTCACTTAACGCAGCTTTTGCCTCTGAACTTGGGACAGCCACCAGCCACTCTCTCAGCTACTAATTACCTTTGAAAAATCCTCTTGGTCCTTACAAACACTTGACTACACCTTTTCTCGCAGTTCACTAAGAACTTACTTCACAGCAATGACACCCAACATAGTAACATTTCAGTTTACCTTCCCTTGTTGCAGCCAGCTCTGTTCCCTACAGCAGCAGGTAAGGGCACCTGCTTGGAGAGAGTGTTTCTGCTGAGATACAACCAGGTACATTCATGCAGGTAGCGTAAATGTGTGTGCACCCAGGGTAGATGGTGCATCTGTAACCTGAATGCACTGCCTCTAGCTGTTTTTTTATTACAAAAACCTGTGGAGCTGGGACTTGTACTTGAAATGTTCCTTGTGTACTGTGTTTTCAGCTGATTTTTAGTTGTGGCCTTTCCCCCCCACCCCCCACCCCCACCCCAGGTACAGGCTCCAAGCTCCATGGCTGTACTCACTAGGGCACCGGCTGCCCTGACCTGGGAAGGGATGCTACGTGGAAGTTGCCATCTTATCTTTCTTCCACTTCAGGCACGTGCTCCAGGAGTGAACAGAAGCAGCTGCAGCATGCAGGTAGGGTAGTTCTCTGTCTCATTTTACAGTGCCATTAATTACTGAGGTTACTTAGAACAGACAGGTCGTTACAGGACTTCACGTGCTTGGCAGCTGTTTGCAGTAGTGCTAAACATGACAGTAGCTGGTATTTGCTACCTTCTGGGGCTGTAGTTAAAATGCAGCTTCTAATGAGCAGTGTGAGCACAGGGCCCAGGGCTGATCAGCAGTTAACACCTACTGCAGTGGTTCCTTGCAAGTCTGGCAAATAATCACAGAAAAAATTAGGCTGGAAGGGGCCTCTGGAGCTCTCTATTTCAACCCTCTGCTGAGGGAGAAAAGCCCCCCACGCTCAGAGAGAATAATTTTTATGTCCCACCAGAATGCCCTTTTTTCCCATTTGGGTGCATTGTCTCTTGCCCTTCAAGGGGAGGCTGCCTCCATCTTCTCTCTCCCACCTGTGCCTACAGCCTGGAGGTCACTGATACCAACCTGAGACCCAGCATTGCTGCAGTCAGCACATAAAAGTTTCAACTTGGGCCAGTCTAGCAGAAGAACAGAACAGGTTAGTCTGAGATCAGCAAAGCCTGGAGTCCAGTGCACTGAAATCCAAGCTCAGGATTTTTCTCCCTGTGAGTCTGTGGTGCAGGAAGCAGAGTCTGACTCCAAAGGTGGACCCAGGGCTAGACTTGAGCCCCACAGGAGTCTGACTTCTCAGCAGTGTGAGGTAGCTGCAGCTCTGCCTGTCTGAGCCATCCCCAGGGCCTAGGGAATGAAGGAGCCAAGGGAGTGTTTGACCTTGGTAACAGCTCACCTGCAGCAGGCATTGCAGGTTGTGTTGATTATTAAACCACCAAAAAGGGTTTACAGAGATGAACGGGTAAGACCCCAAATTAAATGAGATATTTATTGATGATTAAATGAGATACTATGATTTACTGATGGTTGTTAGCAAAATCAAAATGAAAAGAAATACTTCCATTGCAAAGCAGACCTCCACTTAAACACAGAGTATTTGTGGTCAGAATAAGGCCATGTCTTCCAGCACAGCCAAGCCCCTCCTTACACTCACAGCGGGATATTAGCATGTTTCTTCCAGGGACTGGACTGTGTTTTACTAGCCAGCACATCTAGGTCATGGCAGATGCGCACGCGGGTGGTCGAAGGTTGGATGATATCATCAACAAACCCTGTAAAAAAAAAAAACAAACAACACAAACCTTCCCCTGACCAACCATGAAGTGTTTGCCTCTCAGCCTTCTCTATATCTAGGTTATAATGTAAATTAGAAA